>NW_023596805.1:24192909-24242909 GCF_011947565.3 Pollicipes pollicipes | reverse complement strand
TAAGTGATGGGAGGCGGGCGGAGGAGCAACATGTCTCAATGCGCAATCACATCTGGCGATTTTTGCGTAGCTTAGCGCTTGCCATGCGCCGTCGCTTGAAAGAAGGGATGTTACTGGGACCTCGCTTAGAGGAGCTCAAGGCTGACTGGCTTCGTAAATCTGTCAGCTCTCAAGTTGATAAGTGGAGCTGCCATTTTCTGTTTGGACTGCTCTTCAGAAGTTATTGGTAATTCACTGCACAATGCACTTTGACATGCACACTGCTCGAAACATTCCGCTTCTGTTGCCTTCTTCTTATCCCAAATACATCGTCCCAGGAAAGGGCACCGGACTCCGCGTCACCCTTTAGCTTATCTCTTACCAGGTGCTCTCTGACCATGTATATTTGCAGTTGTTTTGTAATAAGTGATGACTGGTAAGCTCTGGCATTTACTGCATTCGACTGCCCCTCGGGAACTGTTGGCACAATTTTGTAACTATCCCGCCTGAGCTCGCATGCCAAAAGCCGTCACCGCATCCTTTAGAGCCGCGCCCTTCCTCAACATTCGCTCTCATTCAGGAACGATTTACGACTGCTCCAAACCGCGAGAAAGCTAATGACACACTGGAGGGCACGTGGAGATGGATGGAGAGTCGTCGACAAAGAAGTGGGGTCCGCGTCCGGGACGTGTTTTCGTCCAGCACCGTTGCCATCGGTGTGGGATTTGGGGACCTCCGGGAGCTTAGTTTGCGCCTCAGATTTAGCGACCCTTGGGAGCGTCGGAAAGCCGGGGCTGCGTCCTCGATTTCTTGTGTCGGTCGTCGAGGAACTGCAGGCTTGCGCGTTTGCCTTATCATTCCGACTTTCGCAGTTGGTCAAGTTCGATGTTCGAGGGTAAAAAGTCTTCAGTAATTGTGAAATTTTTCTGCATTTCTCCGATGGTTTTTATTCGTAGCTGTGGTCTAAACGAATTGTGCCCGCTATGATCGTGTGCTATATTTTAGATAGCAAGAAAAATCTTAGTTAAAAAATAGCCTCATTGAATCCCGAGCACCTGAAGTATTCTCAACATTGTGCTTAAAACACTGTCGACTGAAACTCCGTTAAGTACCAGGTCCCGATTTCTGGCATTGACCAGTGAGACTGCTATCGCCTCCCGTTTCCGCCGTATGAATGCCATGTCACTGAACAAAAAGAAAACGTTACGTGAACCAGAAGAGCACACCGCAACTTTCCACGTATTCAAGACCAGTACTTTTAAGTTGGCCCAGTTGCAGTGAGGTGACCATTGCATGGCAAAGCCGCTCAGCAAGAAACCACACCAGCCAGTAAGGGGTGCACGCCAAGATAAATAGCTACATAACTGATACACAGCACACTTCAGCCAGAAGATAGTGCTGATGTCGAAACGTAGGTTTGGGACAACCACCGGACGAGCGTAATGGACAAGAGCGCTGGTTTTCTTCTGCATGTGCACAACAATCGGCATACTTCTCTCAGCTTCGCAACACATGCATATAACGTGCATCCCCACTCATACCAGCAAGCTTGATATTAATTATTTCCTTAGCTGTAAGCCCCCGAATAAACGACAGTAGTATAACACATTCATGAGAGATCGCACGCAACGAAAAGCACACGCGAGCAGGCGCTTGCCTTGGCAAAAAAATTATTTCGGAAGGTAGGTGGCTGTTACGTTCTTCGCTATTTCCCGCTCGTTCCGGAAAAACAAGACGCAATCACCGACCGGGCGCCATACCACCGCGTTCAAGCCGTCGCATTCTTTGGAACCAAAGCCAAAGCCTGCGTCCGCCTTGAATCAAAGCCAGAGCCCGCGTTTGCCTTAGTCTGCCCACCGAATGATCACCAGCGCGGACAACAGCATCGGGTCGTCTGGACCACTGTCCAGACCACAGCGTTGGCTGGCCGGAAAACGGGAGCCGGCTGACCGAGGAAAAGTGGGCTGCAAATGCCCGGGAAGTGATGTAATCGACAGCGATTAAGAGAACATCGGTCTGACCATGGGGATAGGGGAGGGACAGCAGACGAGAACCGGCCGCAGGCTGGAGCGGTAGTTTCCATATAATCGATGGTTCATTATAATTAGGATCTGAATTCCTTCATCGTGAGAGTGACGGTCTCGCCCAGGCAACCCATCGCCCCAGGTCAACCCCAGCTCGTGAGAGTGACGGTCCCTCCCAGGCAACCCATCGCCCCAGGTCAACCCCAGCTCGTGAGAGTGACGGTTCCCCCCAGGCAACCCATCGCCCCGGGTCGGCCCCAGCGGCGCGGGCGTCAGCCTCTCATGACGGCCGGGCGAGTTCTAACGGAGATACTTAACAGAGACACTAAACAGAAATACGGGAATATATATATATATATATATATATATATATATATATATACCTGATGTGGAGATACGAAATAGAAATAAGTGAAATAATGGAGCTGTGCTCGGCTCTCCTTGAGTGAACCTGGCCTCTACTCTGACTAAATCCAACATCGTTAAATTCAGAGTCTATTCTAGTGGAGACAATGCAGTCAAGCAGACTGTAGGACAAAGTTGAGCAGTTGGCGAATACAGCTCTTGAATGCATTTGCATTGCTTTTAGTTCACATTTGGACAACACGTCCCAATTAGCCAGAGGACAGGGTCATCAATACGTGCATTCTGACTGTTAGGTCACATTGTCGAGAATATAAATGCACAATGGCGTATTCAAAAGGAGGGGGGGGGGGGGGAGAGGGCAACGGAGGCACGTTCCCCGTTTTGAAATGTAGACGCATATTGCTATGCATATGAATGAGTGTCGACAGTTAACAGATCGAAATAGACACGCACAAATTAGTAGATCGGAAACGTGCCATGCTGCTTTACATTATGCAATAAATTTTACGCACCTGAAATTTGTTCAGATGGAGACTTCAGTCAAAAATCTTGAGTTGTACTCAATATTGCGCAACCTGCACACGCCCTTGGAAACACTTTCAGGCTGAACATATTCTTTCACGTTCTCGTTAATGGAACGTGGAAAGCACAGGAGTCCCAAACGATTACACCTGCTCATCCCAAAGTAAAGTGTTTGAAATATTTTCCGAAGAACTGAGCCTGTAGTACAAAGCATTCGCGAGGAGCACATTGCTTCACCAAAAACAGCCAATGAAGTACATTTCCTCTAGCCAGTGAGGTACATTTCCCCTAGCCAAAGAGGTACATTTCCTCTAGCCAATGAGGTACATTTCCTTCAGCCGATAGCGCTAGAGACGCGGCAAACGTTAACGGGCATAACGTTAGAGACGCGGGCATTTAAATCGTACCTGACATTGCAACGCCAGCAATTCCCGAGGAATAAGTCGTTCACGGCAGCTAAATGAAATGGGCATTCCGCCAGCCCAGCACCACAGCCAGCTTGCCGCCGCAAACATAGCGAACACTCTTGCGGACCTGTCGGGCATCAACAGCTGACTGCGATCAACAGCTGGGGTTCGAATCCCGTCTCGGCGCATGTGTGACGTTGCGAACACTCGACGTTAAGGTGCCAGTCTTCTTTGGGCAAGTTGAACAACAGCTGTGTGTCCTGTTGCCAGTCTGACAATTGGCCAGTCTGCTGATATGTTTTCTGTCATATACCAGCGCATCAGTTTGCCGGTTTATGTCCATATTTGTTAGTTGTATACCTACGATCACAAGTTAGTTATCTGGCTTTTCCGTGCTCTAAAGAGACTGGACCTATGTGTGGGCCATAGCCGAGTGTGGACGAAACCACAGGGAGGGAGCTGGCAAATGACGACAAAAACGCAATGAAAAAGGGTAATCGTTGTGAGCGACCCGACGTGCCTCCGCCGACGACCAAGGCATTCATGATACGGGCAGACGCTGTCCTGACCATCAGTCACGAATCCATAGAGGTGGGCTGATCGATATGGCTGCCGCCGTCGGGACACGCCACGTTACAGTGGCCTACAGCAACAGTATTCTGCAGCAACAACAACCCGCAGTAACAATAACCCACGGTAATAGCAGCCCGCAGCAGCGGTAGCCTGCAGTAACAGGAGCCTGCAGTGACGGTGGCCTACGGTTACAAAAGCCGACTGTAACAGTAGCGATTAGCTACAGCAGCAGTGACACACAACACCAGTGGCTTACAATCACAGTGGCCTACAGTTACAGTAACGTACAGTTCGGCTTTCTGTGGCCTCCGGGCCATTGGCTCCTCATTAGCATGCACGCCGAGTGAATGGTGAAATGCCAGACGCCGGGGAAGCTATCGGTCGACGACTTGAGACGTGGGAGGTTCCATCCCATGGCCGCCACGCGCGGAGTGGTGCATGAAGAGCGTCAAAACCACACCACACTTATGGGCCACAATGAAGCAAGTCACGGCCCTATATTCCAATGATGACAGGAACCTAGGACGAATGTTTGCAACCGCCACCCTAGTGAGACGATGACAGTTCAGTCACCTTGAAGAAATCTGGTCGTACGGTTCTGTCAGAAACGCTGGAATTTCTTCGTATTACGAATTACATAGCGCCATTCCAAGAAAAATGCAGAAATCAGGGCAGTACTCCTCTGAATGATTAAGAACAAGATAATTTCAATATGCTCACCAATAGCGAGTGGTCTCTTCAAGTCGAACAAAATCACAAAAACATGGGTCGGCGTTGCCGTTGATATACAAAGAAGAGGCCAAAGCAAACCCCTGACGTTTCTATCCCTAGTCGTTCAGTCCTTCTGGCCGTCTGTAAGTTAACACGTCTTCATCCTGTTCTTCTACTATTCGAGGCTTCCATCCGCTGACAACAGGCATAGGCCACCAACATACCAACATTCCAACATACCAACATTCCAACATTCCAACATTCCAACATTCCAACATACCAACATTCCAACATACCACTGGCTCAGGCGGCTTACCGCGTGACGTCACGTTTATCATCCCCGTTGCACTCAAACCGCGCTATTTCTTGCGGAACACCACACTATCGCGAGTCATTTACCGGCTGATTGCTCGACTAAGCCTGGTGCGATGGGCGGTGAAATGTTAAGAGATAATACGGAGCCTATGATGGGCCGCCTTGACGCTGTCCTGGTGCTGCGTGCGCGGCTCAAACTTCCACCACAGCTCCTCTAGCATGCGCTTGGCGTGATGAACTTGACGCGCTCGTTTCATGGTGGCCGTTTGAGCGGAACGACTTTGTCAAAACGTTGGGGCGCATTGCGAGGCTGATGGCACGTATAGCCTTTTTTCTTCGGTAACGCGTGAAAACCATCGCGTTCCGGCAGTCTATACCTTGACGCTTTCTATAAAGTGTAAAATATAAAGCTCCCCAATAAACTTTGTTTTGCTGGTCACACCCATTGCTCCTCTACAACGAGTTCTAGATAACATTCAGACAACCTTGGGGACCTCAGAACCCAGCCATGAGGGGGCCCCGAGGCCTTCGTCTGAAAAGCTGGCTACTGATTGTTGCCCTCAGAAAACCATCTGGTAGGGGTCTAACATATAATCTTGTGTACCTGTACGACTTCCCAGGGCCTGGGAATTTGCACGCGTTTCAAACCCAACCCGTCAAATCGATTTAACAGTTCCATGAGGTCTTGTGGAAGGCCCCCTCAGATTCCAAGCTAAATTTACCAAAAGAAAATAGCACTCAACAAACAATTGTTGGCCCCCTCGTGTGTGTGTGGGGGGGGGGGGGGGCGCAGGCCGTAACCCCGGTTCTGCCATGGCCGCTGAGTACTAATATGACCTCTGCAGTCGCTGCCATTCCATGAAAGGATGTGCGACGGCATGTGCTGCGTTCCCTTTATGATGAAACAAAAAAATGAGCCGTTGTCGCCATCCCTGAGCGAGCGTTTTCACGCGGCATGTATGGACGTCTTGCTTTCGCATCAGCCAAATCGCGATATCGCATTCGAACCTGGTAAGGCGCCGGTCCAGCGTGCGTCACCGCGTGACGGCGCGGTTGCTACATACACTGAACCGCCGGTCTTGTATCGACCACGCATGCCAAAGGAACAGCGGAGTGCCGACGGGACAGGGCCGGGCGGGCTTTGAATTGCGGCTCTGCACACAACGGACGGCAGCGGTCTGTGGCATTAATCATGGCGGCGCCGTGCTGGGAACTTGGGTCAACACAACGGCCGCTGAAAGCTGTTGAGCGAGTCGGAAACGCGGCGGGAAGGTGGAGGCCAATCAATAGGTCAATCGATGTGACTCAAGGGACTTGTGTTAGTCGTGGGGTGGTAATCGTCGAAAGACAACAAGGACAATGCGGGGGGGGGGGGGGTCAAAGTCATGCTACGACGTCCTGCTAAAAAGCATTGTCGTGAACCGTAAAATCGCCGTTGGATAGGATTGAACGAGACTCCATTGACCCATTGCGGGGATGTAGCTGACATGACCGATAGCGACAAGACAGCGACCGAGATAATTCTGCATTAAAGCCGAAATTAGGACAGCTGAATTGAAATGACGATTTTGCGTTTACATACACTACCAGGGTTTTATATATATATATATATATATATATATATATATATATATATATATATATATATATATATATGGTCAATCTTCCTTCTAGCCCGCCTCCCTTTCTGACAACAGGACTACGACCGCGCGCTCGTCAGTGCCGGCCTACCGCACGGCATCGCCTGTCAACGCAATGGGGCTCACGATAGAGCGTGAGTGGCCCAGTAATCTGCCCTGAGGCGGTGTCGCAGGTCAAGTCCCGTGACCAGCTGGCTGATGAGGACGGCTGGACGAAACGAGCCGAAAGCACGCGATGTCCGTGCCTACCGTACCCCTCCCGCGTGGCAGTGTGTTTCGTTAAGCAACAGCCGCGGTAAAAGGGCGGCTCGATGCCCCTTACATAAAAATAGGTAACGTGGAGCATAGAATATATAGTTGGAGAAGTATATGATGCTTGATATATAAGAATTATATATGTATGTGTTAACAACATTATAAAATTTATATATTCATGCATATACACACACACACGTATATATATATATATATATATATATATATATATATATATATATATATATACACATATATACATAGATGAGTGATATAACTATGTACTGTGAGCAACGTAGCGAAGGAGGGTGCGTTAGGCACCTCAAATTGTCAGGACCATTGTGCGGTGGTAATATTTGATAACTACACGAGTTGGGTAAACCCATGGGCACACGTACGGACTGAGAAACAGGCTGGATTGGGTGTATATTTTGTTGGGAAATGATGGTTTTTGCGAAATTACGGGTAGGTTTTCCTTTAAACACTATACAATATTACCGTTTTTGCTCATTTTGGTCATAGTTGCCTCCATTCACAATATTTGTGCAATTATGAGCGCTAGACAGTAAGTTTGCGTGCACACTTTCCAGACACTTTTCCATTATTTGAAACTGAAACGCTCGAAAAATGTTATTGAGTTGGTAACGGATGGATAAAATTGGCAGACATGGGTACACCTCTATGGGCAGCAGGTGGATGGAGTAATGTAAATTTTACTCGCAGAAACCTCTAGGCTACATATCAGGTTTCATTTCAGACAATCTTTTCATGAGCTATGCTCATGCGTGCGTGACTTAACTCATGAAGAAATTATAACCATGTTTACAATAGATTCTTCTGAACGAGATGAACATCAGAACTTTTATGAGAAGTCCATTCCAATGACCAAAGCAGCGCTACATTTTTGGAGAGCGACTTGACGGATTCACGACCTGGTTGCAGTTTTTTGCTAACACACGTTGCAACTGCGTACCATATTGTAGCTCAAAAGTACGTCGTCGTCAGAAGGGCTTTATCACACACTCAGCTGCTGAGGCTATATGGCGTCATCTGTTACCTGCGTGCACAACCTGTGCTAAACGTCCGCGTGACATGGCTATGGCATGCCATGGCAAGCAAAACTGACAAAATATGCAGATGGTGAGTCTGCTAAATTGTCACTTACCTAGTAAACGACCAAATTATTACATGTAGCGCACCATTCATCACTATACCTCACTGCTTCGTTTCAACCGCAAGCATAGACGTAGCCCAGGTTTTCCTTGCGGCAGGTGGGCAAATTTCAAATCATCCTCGAAATCCTACGAATTTCGGCCAGATTACTGCGAAATCGCGCCGAATGTAGCATATCTTTCGGCCCAGGACAGGAGAAGGGTTGTGAACTTTTTACCCTTGCTACGTCCCTGAACGCACATTTTTTGTTGGTAAGGTCGGCGGCCGGATGGTAATTTGATATTACCAAGGAAGTTTGGCTTCGACACTCCCAGGAATTCTTTGCCAATCCGCGGCAGTGCACCTGCTATAAACTGCCATACGATAGTGCATCTTGCAAAAATATTTTAAAAAAAGTACCGGCTAGTCGTTCATAAATGTGCAGCTGTGATAACCCACAGAGCTTGGGGCATCGCCAACTTGGTTCCGTAACATTCTAACAATCCCAACGTTGTCTATTATCGCCTCCTGCACTGCACGCTTATCCTCTCCTTATCTTTTCCCGTCTCCTACGCCTTCTCTTGTCTCAGCTCAACGTCTCGCGTCCGCTTGGCTGCACGCTGGGGGTTGTCACCTCTTCAGCGGGGTGTATCAGCACAGCTGTGGCCGTGCAACCAGTTGCAAAAATACGCGCAATCACTGAGCTTCTAACCATGCGTCCTCTTGCTAGAAAAGCAAACCAAGTCTCAGCACCACCCGCACCATCTTCGTACCAAAGACCAGTCTGCACACCGTCTGCCCGCCGCCATTTTGCCGTGCTCCGGTGACCGATTCCCTCGCACTGTGCGGTGCTACAGGTCATCACCGGTCACGTGCTCCGCTAATGGCCACGCTCCGCGCCCTGATAGTTCGCTGTGCGCCGCGTGACGTCAGTGCTGCCAGCCGTCGGTTGCCATGGCTGCCGTCAATATTTACCGGAGTTGACGGACGCCCTGGAATTCGGCGGCGCCCATGAATGGTGTGAAGCATGGACCGGAAGTGCTTCTCATTTGGGTTCTCGGCAGGCTGTTCGAGTCGCTTGATGGCTGCCTTATATTTAACACGTACCCGACTTGCCGGTTGAATACCCCTCGCTCGGATAGGGTGGGGATCAATTTGATCATCCCGAGAGTTCGGAAACCTTGGGTTTGAATAGGGTCAAAAAGTGGCAAGCTCCATATTGGTCTCTAAAGTGCCCCAGACCTCTTCATGCAACCGCTGTGATCACAGATACCTGCTCTAAGCATATACTTTCTCATCTAAGGTCAATGGCGTTCATTCAAGGCCAGTGAACTTCTTTGACGTTGAAATAATCAAGGTGACCAAAAGCCTAAGAAATTGCTTCTATTTTTTATTCGTTAAGCATCATGGATGATGTTTGGTGGTATGTTGCGAAAACAATATGTTTGCCTAGGTTCTTTTAGGTCAATGAACCAAGCGACCTTTAAAAAGTTACTGGCACGTGGCTGTTGCGGTCCCTAGCATTAATAAACTCCAAATGAGCACCAACAATTACTTCACCATGCGGGCTCTCGGGTAGCAGACAGGCTAGTTTTGACGTCGGTCTGCTTTTACCTGGCTCTAGGCCAATGTAATTTGTTGTTATCTCCAATTAAGTTGGTGTATTGCCTAAGAAACTATCTCAGAGATGTATGGTTTCGTCTAACACTCCGTTATCGTATCAGATTGAACGATTTCCAAGTAATGGCCTTTGTTGACAACCAAGTCCTGACTTTGACCTGCCATAGACCAGCGACCTTACGAGGGGCCTTTAATTTTTCATGCCAATAGATCCGTTATGCAACTGTCTACAGCTATGCAAAGTTTGGCACGGGTGCGGCGCACCGTTCGGAAATCACTCTGGAAAAACTTTTCGGGCGGGGGGGGGGGCTAGAATTGGCCCCCCACCCGAGCGCGTGTTTATCTTGGTTACGCTGAACTGTGGATTTCCGATATTTACCCCTTGAAGCAGGATTTAGACTAATTTGTAAGAAGAAACGGTGGATTAGGGGTGGGGAGGTGCTTTAGCGAAGGAGGTGGCGACACAACAGTTACCGCATCAAACTGGAAAAATCAACACTAACCTTACAGCGTTGCATAGAAATAAATTACTTAAAAACCGCATTTGGCACACTCCTCAATTCTAATGGGGTTTTAGGTCCGTTGTTTGGATAAAATAATTGTTCTGACTACCACCCTCGTCTGGAGTTAAGAGCTGGATTTGGAGAGAGTTAACTCTGCGGCTGTTGTCAGCTGTTATGGAGTCATTAGAAAGACTGGCTGGTGTTTGGCTTTCAGCCATGTACGTGTCACAACCTGAAATATCTCCGTCGAATTTCTGGAAGCCAAAGCAGGCTTTTCTGATCGCTGTTCTGATTGCGCGATCAGAGGACCGGGGATGGAATCCTACAAATTCCGAGGGGAGAATTTGGCCTGCGACGCGTACAGGCCTAGCAGGTAACCATTACCCAGCCCTCCTAATGACTCCATAACACCTGAGGAATGGCTGGAGACGTAACGAGCCAAAACGTTGTTCACATACTTATACTCCAGGCAAGGGCGAAAGTCCGAACAATTAGCGCATCTGTGATGCATAGTCTTAATCCTTCCAAAAAACAAGCAGCAAGATGTTAATGCATTTCTCAATGTTTCCTGATAATCGCGTTTTGCTACGTGCATCACGATCTAAGCTTCTTCAGATCGTTAAAAGTAATGCAAATGTCATTTAGATCACTGATGCTCCATCCAAACCGTTGAGTGACTTTCCGCTAACCGGACACCAGACGTGTTGGACACCGGACGTGTCGGACACCAGGTGTGTTGGACCGCGGGTGTGTTAGACACCAGGTGTGTCTGACCGCAGGTGTAGACACCAGACGTGTCGGACATCAGGCTTGTCGAACACCAGGCGTGTTGGACATCAGGCGTGTCGGACACCAGACTTGTCCGACACCGGGCGTGTAAGACACCAGACGTGTCGGACCGCAGATGTGTCGGACATCAGCCTTTCGGACAGCAGGCATATTTGTGTGTTATGTCGGCGGCAGAGTCTGCCGGTCCTGAATCCCAAGATCGTTATGATGGGGGGAATTTTATGGCTAACATAATTCATTTATGTATTCCTTCATGTCATGAAAAACGTATGTTTGCAAAGCAAGCATACGGTTTTCAAATATGTATTACACAGTGATCGTTCCGGACCTGTATTTTCTTAGCGATTTGAGAGCGATCAGAGCACAGCAAAAGGGAGGCCTCTAAGTTTTCCTCCTTACCGTCGGATCGAACAAATCACAACGGTATTGAAAAGAAGTTTGCAATTTGGTGGTCAGGAAAATTTTGTTGTCCTTACATCTCAGTGAATGCCATAAGAGGCAACATATCTCTTCCAACATGAGTTCGGCGACAGTGTGAGCGTTGCTTATTTTCAAGCGTTCCTGGTGTGTTTCTGCGCACCACGCCCAGCTTCCAGCCCAATCGGCGGTGGCACTCGCCCTGATTGGTCGTCTGAATTAGCCGCGACGCGGGCACTGATTGGTCGTCCGGATTAAGGTGGTCCTCTCAGATTCGACCCCGGTTGCCGTGACAACGAAGCTAGCGTCGGATGGTTTTCGCCGACCGGACACCTGGTGTCCGCGGATGTGCTGTATCGACTGTTCCCATCTGGGCTCTCACTTGTGGTGAGGGTTTTTTGGTCGGGTTTTTGTCGTTCAGTCGCGCATCCTAATGCAGCGCCGCCGACCGATTGCTGAAGTTGGGCTGAACGTATTGTCTATATCCACAGGGAAGTTGGAACATCCAGCTCAAAAAATTGTAAACGCAGCCTATCGTGACAACCATGGGCGTAGGAAAGGGACATGGTTAACATGCCACCCCCACAGAGCATGAACCCTACTGCGACGCAATGCAAGAGTCGACTTCAAAATTGTTTATGGTGCCCCTACTTTCTGACGCGTTCTTTGCCTGTGGTGACAACATGAATTTGCGTTGATCTTCCTTGTTTAAGACATTATATCACGACGTTTCCACTGTCATGCTTCGACATGAGCACGTTGAGTGTCACATTAATATGGTGATGTATGGAAAGAATCAACTTAAAGAAGCGGTGACGCTCACCTACATCCGGACTTTGTTGATGATCCAGGAGCGTATTTTCTTGCTTAACTGAAAAGAGGGTAGATGTAGTTCCTTCAGTCAAAATATAACTTCAGGCACTGACGATTTGAAATAGTTGAAAGTGTAGGCGAAGGTAGTTACAAACATTTAGTACAAAAATTGATTTTTCTTCTGTGGCGTCTCGAGGCCTTTCAAAAATGGTCGGAATGGTCCCTTTAATGTTACGTGACAATGAACAGGCGTAGAGCAGGCGAAATGGACTGTCCGTGAGCCCTTATATCGCCGCGACATTGAGGCCACCGCGACGTAAAAGTCAAACCTCTCGCTTACCTCAGCTATAGACCGGGGCTGTTCATTATGTCATTTAAGAGCTTTGCATTGTCAAGTTATCTTTCACCACTCTGCATTACTCTGGCCCTGGTGGTGTATTTGGGCTATGGTAACATATATCCATCATCCTTGTACCAACCAGCTCTCGCAACGTTCTCATCATCGGGAACGAGCCCTCATCACGTTGAAACAATAAATAAACAAATCACACGTTTAAGAGCATCAGTCTGCGATAACAGCATCGTGGCTGGGACATCACGGTAATCTCAGCCATAACCACCTTCGCCGCGATTGGTGTAGCCGTATTGACCGAGCGCCCCCTCCCCTACCCCTGCCCCCCCCCCCTCTCCCGGGCCGCCGTCGTGGCCGACAGGGCAGCCTCGTTCCGCCTGGGGCGGCGCCAAATGACCGCGCTTCCGTCGCCCCTGTTGTCGCAGCAAACAGTGCAGCGTCGCGCCCGACACTGCAACGTCGGCGCCGACGCAGGGGCGCACCCAGCTGTCAGGAACGGGCGGGCCGAGGGTCGGGGAGAGAGAGGACATATGAGAGAAATCAATTAGTTGTGTTTTGTAAATGATGTGGGAAACGCACATATTTGTAGGCGCATTTGCGCACACGTATTTTTTATACAAATATACTTGCAGGTGAATGATATTCGCGTGCATGAAAACATCGTAGATTCAGGGATGTAATTTCGCAAAATGAGTAGATGAGGAGGAGGCGGCGCGAACATTTATGAAACCCATCCTAAGAATTTGTCGTCAAGCGGGTTTCTTTTCGGATTAGACCTGCTTTTTTTCTCTCAAAGTGGGGGAACAAAAGCTGCGAGGGCTGAAGCCTCCCCAAATGAAGAGGAAATTACACCCATGCGAATGTTTATACAGTTTACATGAAAGCAGATATAGGCTCTTCTGAGAAAGTATACCCGTATATATATATATATATATATATATACATATACACACACACATACATACATATATATATATATATATATATATATATATATAAACGTATGCGCGTTGCGCACGCGTTGTTGAACAGCGATATCTAGGAACCTCAAAATTTTACCTAAGTGAGTTCACGGACAGGTCAACACGCCCTGTGAATTTGGTATCTTTATCTCTCTTAGTTCCCGAGATCTCAGGGTGCCAAACTGACCCCCCACCCGGACGAAGCGTGTCCAGCCGGTCACCCGGGTGCGTGTTAAAATAAAGGCGACGCAAGTCGTCACACCATTTCATGGAGCGCCGGCGACTGCGTTGGCCATATCAGCGCTCGGGGGCCACGGTGCAACCGGGATTCAAACCAGAGGCCTGGGATTCACCGCCAGTGTCTCAAACACTTCGAGCGACCCAGGCACACCACTACCACCCTTCGGACTTTGTTTGCGTGAGTAACGGAGTGTTTGGGGACGGTCGATTTGCCATTGACTGCGGTCCACTGGGTTTGCACAAGCTTGGGAAGGTACACATGATTAAACACGGTATTGCCGTGGTGCAGACGGAACAGCGTCAGCGGGTTTTGCTTGGTCGGAAGAGAGAGAGAGAGAGAGAGAGAGAGAGAGAGAGAGAGAGAGAGAGAGAGAGAGAGAGAGAGAGGAGAGAGAGAGAGAGAGGAGAGAGAGAGAGAGAGAGAGAGAGAGAGGAGAGAGAGAGAGAGAGAGAGAGAGAGAGAGAGAGAGGGGGGGAGGGGGGGGGGGGGGTGTAGCCAGGGGTATAGCCGGCGATGGCGGTGTAACTTTGGATAATTAGTACCATCCACGTGCAACTGACTGTTTTTGCGAGAGACGTAGCGGGTGCAATGGTCCATGGATTCAGCCAAAGGTGACAAACATGTCATAGTGGAAGTGCGCGCAGGGTTGATCGAATACAGAAGCGAATTCTGGGTATTGTCAAAATTCATCTCTGAATTGTTTGCTGCAGGGAGTCAACACTGTGCTACATTAGAAGCTGAGGTGCGTGAGTAAGCTCTGTTTTAAGCCTGTGCGGCTGTTTTTCTATTTCCAGCTTTGCTTCTGGAATGATCTCATCCGTTAGGACGCCGTGTTCAGTGTTTCCATCTTACAGTATCCAGGCGTATCTGCTGAGAGACTATGCACTAAAACATTACCCAAATGTGATAGCTTGAGGCAGATGCGTATACGAGGTTTACTGATCGCGTTTCGAGAGGAAGCAAGTTTTGTTTTCGCTGCCTGGAAGGTTTGCTGATCAATGCAGTGTGGCGAGAAATACGAGTTGTTTTATTGGCTGCCAGCAAGTTTGCTAATGGAGAGAGGCTGTGCTGTGTTATTTACTGGCTGGGCTTTTAGCTTGGCTGCTGCCAATGAGGACACCGCATCATGGGACGTTTGGTACTGGAAAAACTACTTTGCATTTTATCTGTTATATGTGTCATGCTTTCGAGCTATTTCGTGTATGCCAGCTGAATCGTCACTGGGTAGGTATGAACTGGACACATCACTGGATCTTCTTCATGGCTGCCTCGAAAGAAATTAATTAAGAATTTTGACGTAGTTACCAGCATACATGGAACTACGTATAGCAAATCGATTCTGAAGAAGTCATGGGTCAAGACCGTGTCCTAGTGTACACAACTGAATCCAATCCATTAGCAAAATGTGTGTAAGACACGGTCCACCTCTATAGAGGTGGGCAGACTTTATAGCCCATAAACGACAGGCCTGTCGGATGAAGACCAATGGTCCTTCTGGGCTCGATCGACCTGGGCCAAATAACGGCGTAATTGCCCTCGCCCATGGTGCACGAAGAAATGCGAAAGATGGGGAGAGCAGGGTCAGTGGTGTTCCTCAAGCTGGGGGTGAAAAGCCTTTTCTGGATGTTTCTTCTCAGTCGATGCCCATGGCGCCCACGTTAAATTTCAGGAACTCTGAGGGGGGGGAGAGATACAGCCCCTCCTGGTCCTTCCAGTTCTTACGTTCCTTCAGGGGAACCACCGCGAGCAGCTGTCCGAAATTCTACATGGAAATGTCAGACGTTGGATTGCACAAGGATGTCAAGATCTTAAGCTCCCGTGTCTGGCTACGCCTCTGGCATCGCTCCTCGAGTGTTGTTAGTCGCTAGTCATTCGCTCTTGACTGATGACTTTTGTTTGGCGTTGACCGCTGTAGAACGAGGGAAGTAGAATAACTACTCGGCTATTTTGCGATAGATGCAGCGAGGCTGTCATCCATGCTATTTTGCTTATTGTTATACTTGTAGGGAAGAATGGATATCAACGGTGTATAGCTAAGGATCTCAATATATTTACAGGAATTGCTAAGCAACTATATTTTGAAGTAAAAAACACCAAATTTCCAATCATGATAACTGAAGTAAGCATGCTCACCCGCTACATCACTTCATACTTGAACTTACCGATTCTTCTGACGTCATTATGACGTGGAGTTATCCCACAGCATGCCCTCTGATCGGGCGCTGTAAGGCCGTTTGCCCACTTTTGATAAGCTGGGCAAACGGCGCTTCACGGATCCCGCTGTTTGTTGGTGACCGTGGAGCTGAACATTTACCCTAAATTTGTTATTATTGGGCCGTCCATAAACTCACAGAATCACGTCGTCATCATCGTTATCGTGCGCCATCGTCGCCGGAATGGTACTTGATGAGTCCGGCACCCTCACCGACGCTCTGGCAGCCGTCCAGTGACGTCATTGACCCTATCTGGAGACGCTCCTGGTTTGGCACGGCCACTGGCAGAAACGAATTATGGGACTTCTTCACAGGTTTGAAGTATTGTTCTTTGACTTGCTTCATTTCTTTTTGCAGTTATTTAAACACCGTTTGGTCAGCATTTGCATACATCCGCGTCATTCATTTCAATTTTAGGGAAGGATTGAGACGTGATATAGTATAACAGATAGATTAATTGTTCTGCCTAGCGTCCGTGCCTGGTGTGTCAGTATGCATACCATGTTACATGCATACTAACACACACATTAACACTACTTACTAACACATCAGACGAGTACGATGGTCCGAACAATTGTTTCATCCATCATTCATTTCAATATAGCTTGTTTCGACATCATTTATTTCAACACCATTTCTTTTCATCCTTTTATATTTCAGCACCATTCGTTTCGACATAATTTTTTCAAGGTTATGGATTTCGACATCCCTCCTTCAAACATTATTTGTTTCAATATCATCTGAACATCGTTAGCTGCATGCAGTTTAATCGGTTGACAAGGGCGACACCGATTCCGCGTGTCTTGTACCCCGCCTTAAACACGCCCCTGGGCATGGCCGGAGGCTGCCGTGGCAGGTGGCTTGGGTCGGCTGTTTCGCCGCGAGGCCAAGAAGCACATCGTTATCAGCGGGAGACCCGGGAGGGGCCGCGCGCTGTGCTGGGTTTGGCAGTGTCGCTGGTCCCTGGTCGCTGGTCTTTCCTATCGGCGACGGAGACGGGAGGAGATGGCTGAGACGGGGGTGTTGTGAAGGAAGAATGACGATGATCTGGACTTAACGAGCGGTCACGGGCAAGCTAAGCTCAGTCGAATATCATCTACGGGTCGAGAGTTTAAACAGAATATGGACGTTTTAAGGCGCTTCTCGACATGAGGTGCCAAGAGGCGGTAAAGCTGTTCAAAGTTGGGGTACCTCGTAGCGGGACTCATGCACGTCAGATAGCGGAGCCGGGGGGGGGGGGGGGGGGGGGAGAGAGGGGGCGTGTCGCCGTGACATCTTCATTGATGGGAGGGTCGTCGACGCGATGACACGCACCAGCTACCCTCCTGACATCTTCGGGTGCCTATCAGGCGATCCGCGGCGGTTGGAAGCCTGAAAAGACGCACGATTTGCTGGCCCGGGCAGGCCAAGATGGTGCTCCTTAATTGCAGATGAAAACCTCGTGAACTGGCACCCACAAACGTCGGATGGTGCTCATTTTACGCCGGTTCTGGCGCTCAATTTTCTTCCCAGCACCTGCCCCACAAAACCTGCCGCGTGTGCGGTGATCCCACCCGTCTGATCGCCTCCAACTGTTCCGTCCAATTCAGCAAATCGTGCTGCCACCGCCTTTTTGCCAGTCAAGGTGGCCAGGTCGTTCTGCGTGGCAGGGAATGCTGCGGCGGCTCGATGGTTCAATAGTTCGATAAACCGACGAGCTCAATTTGACACGAACCGAAAAGAACCCCCAATTCACGTCAACCTTGCTGCGATGTTGTGACCTTGACGGCCTGTTCGACAGGGACGAGCTCTCCACGAGCGGTCAATAAGTCGGCCAGGCTGCTCCGCGTGATACGTGGAACTGCCGACTGGGACTTTGCATCCACGCACTCACCGCACACATTCCAGTCCCTATCCTATCCAGTCCAGAGAAGCGGAGAGCTCCGCCAGCGGTCCCCATGCAGCAGAACGATATTCGCCTTTGCTCTTCGCCACCACACCACTTCAGTTCCCTCAGACAGACAGGAGACCGGAAAAGACTGAGAAAGGCTGTCTGTCTGTCTTTTGCGTGGGTTAGCAGTGATGGCTTCTGTTAGACAGGTGTCTGACAGACAGACAGACAGGCAGACATGCAGGCAGAATATCTGTTGCGTGAGTTAGCAGTGATGGTGTCTGCTAGACAGGTGTCTGACAAACAGACAGACAGGCAGACATGCAGGCAGACAGACAGACAGACAGACAGACAGACAGACAGACAGACAGACAGACAGACAGACAGACAGACAGACAGACAGACAGACAGACAGACAGACAGGCAGACAGACAGACAGACAGACAGACAAGCAGACGCTCTCTCTCTCCCCTTTCTCTCCCCTCTCCCTTACTCTTACTTCTCCTTCGAGTTGTCTGCAGAGTTGTTTTCGCTCTGGCCACGCCATTTGTTTTCAATTCTCCTCTTCCGTGAAATAATATTACACTCCCTTTTAGACATTTCGTTATCAAACCGTTCATTTCCTGCTATTGAGATTGTTTATGCAAACTTGATTGGGAAAAACTACCAAAAGGTAAAGGAGGTACGAAAAGATGCAGCGTTCCGAGAAGCAGAGTTGACTTCAGATTTTGATTCGGTTGTCGGAAAAGAGAAGCGAAGTAATGTGTTCCGAATGGAAGGCTAATATTCGCTGACAAGACTTAGTAAGAAAACAGAAGCAGATTACAGGATGACGTGGAGCTTAGTGTCAATGACTTAAATGTCTTAAGATATGACATCATTAAAACTGAGGTAACAGAAACGATCGTCTGGCAAGCGTATTCCCCGTGGCCGCCCAGGACGCACTGCATTATTTCCAGTGGTGCAGCCATCTGCCATCAGCGGTAACATGCAGTTTATGAGCATTTTGCTGATGTTCACGGGGCATAACGCATGTATCACGTGACCTTAATACAGAGATAATCGGATCCAGAACGATTCAGAACAAAACACTCAAGATATTATATATCCGGGTGTTTTGTCCGAGTAAAATGTCATCCACAGTA
This sequence comes from Pollicipes pollicipes, assembly GCF_011947565.3. Classification (NCBI taxonomy): domain Eukaryota; kingdom Metazoa; phylum Arthropoda; class Thecostraca; order Pollicipedomorpha; family Pollicipedidae; genus Pollicipes; species Pollicipes pollicipes. Next base: position 24,224,040 of record NW_023596805.1, on the reverse strand, counting down.
ACGAAATACTGCATGCGTCCGTTTCGTCGGATGAAGCGTGATGATGCATTTGTGTCTGGGTCGAGAGACCTGCCTTCGATCTCAGTTTCGGGAAAGTATCGCTTTCATGGTTAGAATGGCATGTCGCAATGAAAAAACATCAGCAGTTCAGTAAAAACGTGTAGATCATTTTACGATGCCTTCCACTGCTTAAGGCTCTAGGGTCGCCAGCCCGCCGTGTCAATGGTGTCGATGGGCTCGAAAACTTCCCACTGTTAGTTTCGAACTCACGCTCTCGCGGTTACAAGCCAGCCAATCACAGCCCAACAGCCACACGCGTCACTCAGCAACCCGCCAATCCCCGCCGCCCGCCGCAGTGTGCCGTGTGCGTCGAGCGCCGTCGGCGATTCCGTCTCGTGAACCCGTGACCCTTGTTTTGCAGCGTTGGGATAGCGGTGACGAGCGGTGGTGTGGCCGGCCGGCCGGCGCGCCAGCACCGGTAACGCGCCGCGCTCTCTGTCGCATCCGTAGCCCTAGACTCGCTTTGGTCGGAACCGCCGCCGGCGAGGCCGCGGGCGCCTTCGCCCTCCGCGGCTCGCTTCGTCGTCCGTGCTTTGAACTGTCTCGTAGCGAGGTCGTCCCCAACACGGGGCGGGCTGGTGGGGCGCTGCAGGGGAGGGTACAGTTTTGGGGTTGGGTTTTGGCACGTAACGCTGTATGGTAAGCATTAAGGTTGCCCACGGTTTAAGTGGCAGTTGTATTCCCCTCCCTCTCCCATCCCTTCCCTAATGTAATGTTCCGCGCGGCAGACTGAGATGGTTTCACACCCGTGTTAGGGGGCCTGAGTTGGTCGGGATCCCTGGGTTCAAGTACCAGCTAAGCCATAGCAGTCACGTCTCAGGGCCGTTAAAGTGGACACACAAGTTACATGGGTTACTGGGGCACAACGCGGGCAGTAGGAAGCCCCGGACTCGCACCAGAGCGGTCACTTGGGCACCTGGGCGGGTCGTGCACCTTCCCATAACTCCCCGCAACAAAACTGGGACACACTTTGGTGAATGAGTCACGAGGCACACATACAGCGTCCTCAACAGAGGTCACATTAGTTACGATTCGGAGAGAACATCGCCGCAGTGGCGAAGATGCAACCAAGATGTCGCAATGGTCGCTGGAACCCGCATGGCTTGATCTTAACTATGTAGGCATCATGTCTTTGGAATGACGTCCTTCGCATCCTGCTTATAGACAACGTGTTAGAGATGAACAGGCAACTCTGGATAGATCTAGACGAGATCCTGCAACGTGTTCTCTGCAACTGCATTGCAACGTGCTCTGCGGGAGAACGTCACCTGACGTTTACTGATCTGGTTCGGAATGCTCCCGTGAAACGCGTTTACTGATCTGGTTCGGAATGCGCCCGTGAAACGCACGGCATTCAGCGTCTAGAAGGACTCGCTGCATTCTGTAGGCCCGCATAGACCTGTTGTCAGGGAAACGCGTGTGTTTGGCATCGTCCTCCTTCAACTCACCGTGGAGTGCGTTTCTGTGGCCAGAAGCGCGCGAGAAATGCATTTGAACCAGTGGCATGCCCTCTTAAATGCCAGTGGGCCAGATCGATGCCAGCCTCCAGACGTCAGCGAAGCTACGCAACTCTACGTGCCAGTTGCTGAGGACGCGTCTTTTTGTCGTTCTCGGTGGGGCGCGTCAGGACATTTGCAGGGCTGGCAAAAAAGACTGCTAGAATGGGCCAACATATCATCAGGTCCCAGAAGCGCGAAGTTATGATCAAAAGCTTTTAATGGTCTTCACCTCATCTGCTCTCACTCTCGCTCTCTCTTTATCTCTGTGTCTGGAATGAGTAGAAGCGCGTTCTTGGCGACACATTATTTGCACTGCTAAATTTGGTCAGAGGACCTTTTGGACGGAGAGCCAATCGTGGTCAATGATGGCGAGTTCAGGGCTTAGTGATAATCATCGGAACCTAAATCAAGACTGGGAGATCAAGATAAAAAACTACCGTACTAGAAAATGACATCATCTGTGTCTGCTGCGCTGCCTCCTATTTTGACACCATGTAAGCGCTTATTTTACAGCGTGCAAGGTTACAGCGTTTAGGGTTACAGCGTGCATTTCTATTGTGGGGATATCTGCGCGCTGCTTCGATCCCCGTGACAGCACATTTGTTCGATGTACTTGATGGGTTAATGACGTCACTAATAACTTATTTCATCCGAGGTTGGCTTGCTCTATAGTAAGGTTTTGCATACATAGCATGTTATTGAGCACCATGGTACGCACAAATTGAACATGCGCCGGCCGATACCGGTTCTTTTGTAATAATTACTGGTTTAAATCAAATAAGATAATTGCGTAACCTGCCATGGAGCTAAGTTTCAAGATCAGATCATATCGATAGGCGTCGGAAAAGTATGCAATATACCATTTGTGTGCAGCTTAAGGAGGAAAAGCATTCATGGCTTATCTACCGGCCTTGCCAAAGAGGGACGAATCGAAAACAATTTTTTCTCCAGTCAAGTGGCTTCGAAGCGAGTACGCCACTTTATCTTCCATCGATACTTTGATAAGTCATTTCTGTCATTAACCTTGTCACGAAAAGGTTTACCTATGTTGCGGACCCTTCTGCCTTCTTGGACTGTTCCCGTACCCTTTCTTGTAGGTACTGCCGCCCTTAACGTCTAGGATACCACAGGCTGTCCAGACATTTGGACGCTCACTCGCTATTTTTTGTCTTGAAATGACCAGATCTGGATATCTCATTCGGAAAACGTCATTCCTTCTAGAGTACTTATTTATATGCGCACTGTACAATTAATGTGCGTATATAGCGCGGTTATCGTTTTGAAACGGCCGTTCTGGTCCTCTTTTGACATAGCTGTCTTTTGGAACTTAACAGGCCAAAAACGTCCGACCACTTCCTGACTTCTCTGCAGTGGACCGCCATGTTACAGACGTATTGCCACGTTTGCGCTTTCCCCATTTCCCTCAAACTTCCCATGGCCGTGTTAACATCAGCAAGAAAGGTAACCACAAAACATCAAAAGCGGTCGTCCCACCGTGTAATGCAGCCTGGCACGGACAGGATTATGTGCTGCCGTTATATTGTTTCATCAGTCATCCTTTCGTGCCTAGTCCTCGCACAACGCACAGCACGGGCTCTTTCACCTCCTCGCGTAATGGTCCGGGGGGAATGAGGCTGCCTTCCTACAAAGGATCAGCGGTGGAAAGGAAATTGGCCATCGTGGTCTCATTTAGGCTGGGGAAAAGAAAACGAGGAAGCCAAGGAAAGAATGCGAGTGAGAGATAGTGTGCGATAAGGTTGTATGAGGGGGAGAGAGAGAAAGAGAGAGAGAGAGAGAAAAGAGAGAGTGAGGGATATATATATATATATATATATATATATATATATATATATATATATATATATATATATATATATATATGAGCATCAATTTTTGTTCGTCATGTGGAAGATAACCGGTTGCTTAACCTGTCGTTACCCGCGACAAAGCCTCGTGTTTTTCTGTGTCATTAGAAACGCATGACAGCGGTGTAGACTAGCTCTGTATTAATAATCGTGACATAACAGCGGAAATGCTTGCTAACCGAACTGAGATGTTTCCCACTTGTTGAGTAGTGAGATACCATTGTCAAACAGAACGTTTCTAGTGACCCTCCTCAGTTATTGTTCCCTTGATGTCCACCACAAATCATTTTGCGCTTGAATTTAGCTTTAGCGAAGATAAATGATAGAAGCATTCGATCCACACAAGCTCTGCCTCCGGCGGTGTCGGTCCGCGCAATTTCTTTCGTTTTCTGATGCTTCGCGGCGACGCTGACATCAGTTCTGTTTGTTTTCTGATGCTTCGCAGCGACGCTGACGTCAATTCTGTTTGTTCGCAGCGAGGGCGTGGAGCAATGCATCCGCTGGAGCAGCAATGCTACGCAGCAGATCGATCTCGCGTTCAACATATTTTTTATGGTGTACTTTTTTATTCGCGTGAGTATACACACTTCCAGTGATGTTGCGGGCTTTTTGAGTGCTGCTGTTGGCCTCACATTCACATGGGGTGTCGTTTCTGGTAAGAAATTGGTGGCTTGCATCTTCTTGTCTGTGATGATCTTGGACTTTTAGACTTTGCAACTGTTTTTATATCCTGTAGTTGACATGAAGCCGTTTTTCGTTTTGCAGATTTTTGTGTGGCATTTCGTTTCAGAACCGGCTTATTTTAGTTTACCCGTTGTGAAATGGTTTACTATCACTGACTTCTTCCGGTAATTGTGATGCTCCTAATGTTACATGTCACATGAGTGTATGCATGCTGTCTAAAGCTTCGCGCTTTCCTGCTTGGTGCAGCTACGGTTCAAGGTCGTGACGATCTGCGAAAACATTCTATAGTTATCATTCATTGCAGGAAGCGAATAATTGTCAGAATGAAATCAACTCATTCCGGTTTCACGCGTAACAGGGCCGTTCATGCGAGACATGCGCCCCACTTGACGCCAAATCGATTCCAAGCGAGCGATTTTGCCCTCGATTTTTTACAACTGTAGCGAGACACATTGGGGACGGAAGATCCCTGAAACTTATTTGTAGGTTCAGAGGACCTCCGAGGTCAGCGCTGGAGGTCACTCAATGCTAGCACGCATCGCTGACCCAACGACCTCAAACCTTTTTCCTAGCACTACCGTAACTTGAGAATGTGAGAGCAGTTCAGTGTCCATTGCATGTCTCTCGTCAATGTGCCAAATTTTTTTTGTGTGGCGTTGATTTGACCTGCAACCTGACGTGGTCAAATATTGCGTTTTTATCTTCAATGAATATACACAAACTCCATTTTCACGTAATCTTCACATTACATACCTTAATGCATTCATTATCTCCAACATAATGGTAACTGTGTTTTGGGGTAAACAGAAGCCCTTTTTCATGTGAAGCATAGTATGACCATGTTATCGAACATCAGTCGTGTTCCGACCTCTTTACGGATTTGACCTTTTCCAAATTTCATCGTTTGACTCGTACTTCTAGATTGCCATGATCGCTTATGCAACCGCTCCGGTGTTGTCACACATTTCTTTTGCGCAATATGCGTAGGCTTGTTGGCGTCGCAGGCGTTCGGCAAGCTTCCAAGCTCAGCCTAATTCAGCCTTTAGAATAACTGCTGCCCAGTCAGACACGCATTTCGGAGCACCCCAGCCACTTTTTATATGTGGCTATAATAACCAAGGGGCTTTAGGCACGGCTGCCGATTTCGGCATGATATTAGACTGAGGAGGCAGCCACTGGGCGGCCTGCGAACACCGGAAACAATAATCGACGCTGAGACTCTGGCTTGAGTCAAAAAAGGTTCCGCCAAACTTTGCTGATTTGGAGGTAGTGCTGAGCTCAGTTTGATATTTTCCCCAAACGATGGTGCTTGAGTTGAAATAATGATGCTGCGAAATATGGGTATCTTTGGCCTCAGTCTCCTCTGACCTTCAGCAGGCAGCGCAGGCTGCTGGGCGTAAAACGGCTTAGCTTTGTTCTGTGCATGACATGCAATGACAAGTTACTGCGCTGAAGGATGGATGTTGCTGATGTGACGGACGTTGAGTCATATCTGACCACATTGACAAAGGAGGACGAACTTGATTTTATCAGGCGCGCAAGTCACGTTGTTACGGTTACTCTAATCGCACCAACCTAACATGCCTTCAGACAGGAAGATAACTGAATTATTTGGAACGCGTCATGCCGTATTTTGCGATCAGTTTTCTTCTGACATGGCGGCTAACGTCAGAGCTAGTGTCATTGTATTGCCAGAGGCAACCTCTCTATTGAGCGGAGAGGCCAGAACTCCCACAATATTTTTCAACACAGCTGCAGAACGACAAACGCTTTGACAATGAGCCCGGTGAGCGCTATATTTTATCGAAACTTGAGCAGACCATGTCGGATTAGTTTTCCGCGCACCTTGCAAATCTGGGCGACATCGCGGGCTAAGCAAATCTTGCTTGAAAAGCAAGACAGTCTCGAACTTCCGCGGTACGGCTGGGACCAACTGCCTTCCTTTGCGGAGGCTGATATCATTGCAGCCGCTCATCACTTCATGCCGCCCTCAGCGCCAACAAGCGGAATATTTAAACGCTGTGTTGCGTGCAGGTATGGCCATCTGCATGTAAGCTGTTCTGTCAGGCGTGACATTCCCGCAAAATTCCATTGTAAGCCTACCGTGACGCTCTCATTTCAATTAAGATAACAACTTAACAGTTTAAGCATTGCAAAAACAGTGCGTCGCATGGATGGAAACCAGCTCCCGATGTTGACGACCGATCACGCACGGCGGCACGAGACAGGTGCATTTTCACGCAGGTTCTGGACATTTCGGACACTTCGACTTAGTTCTAGCTTACTGCGACATCTTCACTATGACAATGTATGGCTCTTTCGTTTGATGTTACCCCGATTGTTCCACGTAGCATAAGGCTTCCCCTTGGCACAGGTTAGGTTATGCCAGCTCAATGGCAAATAGCTGGTTTTTAACATTATATACAATGGCTGAATTAACAGTGGTTACATGATTTGCTGCAAATTGTCATGATAAGTCTCTAAAAAGTACATGCAGGTAGAAAATATCTGTCATTGGAGGAACCTTTTTTAAAGCAACAGTCAGTCATCAGATATTAGTTTGTGTCGACATTTTGTTTCGCAAGTTGCGTACGATGTTGCTGATTGAAAATCGAAGTGGAGAAGTCACCAGCGACGACTTTTACTGTCTCAGTCAGTTGTATAAGAAGTAAAGACCTATCCCACTGACCTACACAGATCATCAACTTTGGCCATCATTTACATGTGATATAAAATCGTAAAAGTCGGTTACATGCCGCTCAGCAATCTACAACGTAATTTTTACACCAAAGCCATCATATGTCAGTGATTTTTTACTACTGTTTGTCCCTTCTCCTCCTCATGTGTTATTCGCGTTCTAGAAAGGGGACTGTCTGTTATGAATCCGCTCCCGGTCCACAGTGTTACTGTCTGGCGTGTGAGTACTACCTATGTCAAAGGTTGCCATAGGCAAATGCCATGGCGACGTAATTTAAGTTGCAGTTGTTAAGTTGTAGTTAAGTCGCAGTTCGCTCAGTACTTCTACGCAGACCGGTACTTCACTTTGATTTCAACGACCACCTCAATGCTTCCAGAACATGCTACTGTAATAAACGTTGTTGGGGCAAGTCACACGCAACATAAAGTACGTTAAGAACAGATCAGTATTTTGATCTGGACCTAGTATTCAACGTAACCTACCTGAATATCGCCAAGACTGATCAGACATCACTCAGCCATCCCTGCTCAGACGGCAGAGTTGTCAACCGTATTCCACTTATCTCTAGATCTATTCAGCCTTGAGATCCCAGAGCAGCAACACCGCAAGTCGAGTTGTCAGCTGGCGCGTGAATACGCTGTAGCGTGGCGTGGGTATCCATGGCAACATTGACGACACTCACATCCGCCACCACGGAAACACAGCCGCACACCGGGCACTTTCTGAGCCCGCGTCCTGAATCAGTATGCATCGCGGACAGCTGTGAGATTTTAAGCATGTCTGCACTGATGTCTACCGCGCAGACGGCTGACCCGCTTGTGCGTTCGGTCTCACGTCCGGATCTCACGCCCCCACAATGGTTCTGAAACTGGCGCACACGGCTGCCGCAGGTATGCCCGGACTTCTCATGACCGGCGCGTGATAAGTGTCTGTTGCGATTATCATCACAAATTGTCAGTTCGTCGGGTTATAACATTCATGCATTGTGTTCCAGTTCATAGCAGCGAGCGACAAGTTGTGGTTCATGCTGGAGATGTACTCCTTCGTGGACTATTTCACAATTCCACCGTCGTTCGTCTCTATCTACCTGAACAGGACCTGGATAGGTAAGTTCCTTATTGTCTTTGGTTTTCCTGTCCGTTATTGTCCGGTTTTTGTCCATCATTGTCCGTTATCATCCATTATTTTCTGTTATTTTCCGTTGCTGTCCGTTCTTGTTCTGATTTCTATATCCTTGGGTAAGGCCGACGCAAGTCGGTCAGTCACAGCTGGAACATCCTATAAGATATTCTAGTAAAGGCATGTCGAAAAACGCAAGAATAGTGTATGTATATATATATATATATATATATATATATATATATATATATATATGGGTTTGTGTATGTATGCCCTAGTGTTAAATGTTTAACTTGGGAGTGCCTTCTCCAATTTTTCAATGAGTGGCAGTCGAACTATCAAAAGTTCGGTTGCAGAACACGAATATTCAGTACAGCTTGCTGCCAGCTGCTAGCAATGAAGAAGAGGAGGCGGTGATGGTTAAAAACTTTACGGAAACAACTTAACAGCACGTTACAGCCCAACTACGTTTTGATATCGGTACAAATGTGAAAGCTTCATGCCTGCAGCTATTGTTGGGCGCGCAGTCTGATTTGTTTCCTTGTCGATATACACACTACCTGACTGCGCATTAATTAACGTATTATTGTGTCGAACCCACTTACCCTATCGCGCGGGGCTATCATCGCTCACGGATATAGTTCCGCAAATTAAGTTCGTGGGTCTCTCCCGCAAAAATGACTGCACCTGCCTTCAAGATATGTTAAAAGCGGATTAGACCAACTCGACTCTGAAAAAGGAAGAGGGAGAGGGGGGGGGGGGGTCTGGAGCCCCTGGTAATGTGCTCCTTTGGCTCACGCCTGCCTTTCTGGTCCGCGTTAAGCAGCAATGGCTAAAAAAACGCCTATCAGCGCACAGAACATGTTAGAATGAGCCGGTTCTATAGCTCATCTCATAATGAACCTGATTATGATCCTGAGCCTGCTTTTGATCTGTTGATGAACGTGTTGAAGTTGGGCCATTTCACACGCACCACATGGAGATGTTCAAATGTGGACGCTTCTAGCGCATGCACGTCGAATATAAGGAGTTGAACGCACGCACGTTGGACATGCACGTGGCTGGCATGGCGTGGTCTGAAACAGTGCAGTCTGAACAAGAGCATGCTGACCCTGTTGAACACCCGGCTGCCACAGGACTGCGTTTCCTACGCGCGCTGCGTCTGATGACGGTGCCGGACATCCTGCAGTACCTCAACATCTTGAAGACGTCCAGCTCCATCCGGCTGGCGCAACTCTGCTCCATCTTCATCGCCGTCTGGCTCACCGGCGCCGGCACCATCCATCTGGTAACAGTGACGTCACGGCGGCTTTGCCGACCGCGAAACCTGGCGTCGCTGGGTAGAACTAGAAATTTGTTGGTTGGGAAAGGTGCTGGGAACGATCAGGCCACCCCGGCGGAGTAGGATATGTTGCGGCCAATGCGCTGCGGAGATGCATCAAGCGCGGTTGGTGGCGCCAGAGATGACGTCATTGCAGGACGGAACGAGTTTACAGGAGTGAAGTGAGACACCAGTTTTCAAGGAGTGAAGTTACCTTGCGTGAACGTCACATGTTGCAGAATCGCGTGCTACCACCAAAAACGCTTTGTTGGATGTGCTATTTTTGTTTGTACAAAACCAAGCTCGTTTTCACCGCATTCTAAAGGGATGGCACACACAGATCACCAAGAGCTACTCTTATTCACAATGCTGCTTGGTCGAACGATGACTTGGATAAAAAATGACTTAATGATTTGAATAGTGATAACGATATTACGAGAATGCCACCAATGCTGATGTTAGTGCTTCTAAAAATGATAGTGACGATGATATTGATTGACGGTGATAACGCTGGTGACAATCACGTTGCTGGCAAGGATGATGACGATGCCGACATCCTCAGCTGGAGAACTCGGGTGACCCGCTGGAGTTCGACAACCCTCAGCAGCTGAGCTACTGGACCTGCGTCTACTTCTTGATCGTCACCATGTCTACGGTCGGCTACGGTGACGTCTTCTGCAAGACGGTGCTGGGCAGGACGTTCCTAGTTTTCTTCCTGCTGGTCGGATTGGTGAGTGCCACCACTGCCGCTTGGGTCGTTAGCAATGCCAAATGCAATCAACGTAGTATCATGTTTCACTGGGGATCTCGATGACCTGAACGCCAGGGTATAGGCTGGAAGCGCACGGCGAGAAGTTTGGGGATTCACTTGGGGAAGTACACAGTTTGCTGTATTAAGAGGCCTTAACAAGAGTACTAAGTGGTGTGCCAAGAGGGTACTAAGGACTGGTACTAAGTGAATTCAGCGACAGTCACGTGCGCATGTGTCACCTGCGAGTGCATAGTGCAAACCCTCATCGACAGTGTGCCGCAGACCACTGAGAAGCACGTGGGTAGTAAACACGGGCTCAACCGCACCCGGCTCTGAGAGTGATAGCAAGGGACATATTGGTATATAGGCAGTCGGAGTGTTTGTGAGTTTGTAGAGCGTAGGTATCGAGGACTTCGTAGGCAGTAGGCTTCCAGCAGCCTGCTATGCGTTTTTTCGGGGCATGGTGATATTATTTTACTTAAATCGCAGTGAGACGCCGACTGCATCCGTGTTTGGATTTACAACATCATATTTTACTGCTGTGGTCCACTGACAGCCGTGGGCCACCGTCTGGGTCCCCAGGGGCGAAATGGCCGAGTGGTGAGCGCCCTCGGCTCCCACGCACGGGGTCCGAAAACCCCGGTCGCGTCGTGCCTCCTGAGCGATGACGTGGCATCTGCAGTCACTGACGCTGCTCGGGAGGATGCCTTACGAAGTGCATTGCGTTCTCTCTCTAAAAAAAATGTATGAGCCCCTTCTGGACGTTCCTGGTTCCGCCTGTAGTGTTCGTGGGACCTGGCCTAGATAGCAGTGAAATCCCGGCCCTGGAGGGGGGGGGGGGGGGGGGGGGGTTAACAGCTGGCTTGAGGAGATTGGCTGAGGCAGTAAATCGCTGATGCCGCGGCTATCGCTGCCATCACGGCCGCTGCTCTGCTCAGCTCCCTAACCGCAAAATGCTAGCCGCATACTGAAGACCTTTCGAATCCGGCACGCCCCAATGGCTTTGTTCCTCACGACGCACGACACATTCCTGGAGTGCCCCGTTACCCTCCCCCCTAACCCATGTGTCGGTGTGGGAGTGCCTGTGGTCTTCCTTCGCCTCTGGACCCCGGAAGGCAGCAGACCAGTGTTGGACGAGGTACAAAAGCCGTTGTTTATATGCAGGCTGGCCAGTGCCGTCCTGGTGCCGCGACGATAGGGGACCCGGAGCTGGAGCCGACGGGACGGACAAAGAGGGACCCGGAGCTGGAGCCGACGGGACGGACAAAGAGGGACCCGGAGCTGGAGCCGACGGGACGGACAAAGAGGGACCCGGAGCTGGAGCGGACGGGACGAACAAGGGGGTTCCCGGGGCCGGAGCCGACGGGACAGACATCGAACAGTCAGGCGGGGTGCGAGACTTGAGGTGATGGCTGAAGAGCTGAAAGGGAGGGAGGAGGTATCAGGGATGCGAGGAACGTCGCAGGAGGAGTGTACAGCTGAGGGCAGGCTGTAACCTGTGGGACTGAGGTGCAGCTGAGGGGCAGGCTGTGGTCTGTAGGACTGAGGTACAGCTGAGAGACAGGCCGTGGTCTGTGGGACTAAGGAACAGCCGAGGGGCAGGTCGTAGCCTGTGGGACTAAGGAACAGCTGAGGGGCAGGCTGTAGCCTGTGGGAACGGGGAACAGCTGAGGGACAGGCTGTAGCCTGTGGGACCGGGGAACAGCTGAGGGACAGGCTGTAGCCTGTAGGACTGAGGAACAGCTGGGGGGCAGACTGTAGCCTGTGGGAACGGGGAACAGCTGAGGGCAGGCTGTGGCCTGTAGGACTGGGGAACAGCTGAGGGACAGGCTGTGGTCTGTAGGACTGGGGAACAGCTGAGGGACAGGCTGTGGCCTGTGGGACTGGGGAACGGCTGAGGGCAGGCTGTAGCCTGTGGGACTGGGGAACAGCTGAGGGGCAGACTATGGCCTGTAGGACTGGGGAACAGCTGAGGGCAGGCCGTGGCCTGTAGGACTGGGGAACAGCTGAGGGGCAGGCCGTGGCCTGTAGGGCTGGGGAACAGCTGAGGGCAGGCTGAGGGGAGAATGTGAAATTCAGCGCATTGTGTGGGGTGTCGGTGCACAGGCCTCTAAAGGTGGATTATGAATTATGCATTTATGGGGTTTAGAACTGTGAGAGTGCAGTTATGACCTGTCAATAGGGATTGACATTGGAGCCGTCAGCTCGAAATTCGGGGTAGAGTTTGGGCTGCCAGGGTGGGACCATAGAACCACGAAGACTGCAATGATCTGGTAAGGCAACCTCAAACAGAAAATGCCGGTAATGGTCGCGTTGCGACCATTTCTGAAACGCCAATGCTGTTTTCGGGTGAAGTGCGTGACGTTATGCCAGCGTAACCTTATGCCAGCGTAACCTTATGCCATCGTAAATTATGCCAGCGTAATCCCATGCCAGCGTAGCCTTATGCCAGCGTAACCTTATGCCACCGTAACCTCACGCCACCGTAACCTTATGCGTGATATCGAAAACGGCTGCTCTACTGATCCTGCCTGACTGACACAATCATTCGGCATGCGTATGTATGATGACGCTTCACGAAATGATTAGTCATCGTCACTTGGACACGACGCTCGTCCCTTACTGTGGGTTCTTTTGTTATTCTTTTAAACGAAGAGCAACCACCAAATCATCAAACACGGGCGAAGGCAAACAGTTTGAAAGTCAACTCGCTTCACATAGCAAACAGGCGCTGCTGCTTGGCCGGAACCGCATGCTTCCGTTCATCGCCGTTGCGCCATCGGCGACAGGCGGCTGCCGGCAGCGAGTGCGCACCGCACGCATGTGGGGACCGCACATGGGGACGGCACATGGGGACCACCTGGGGCACATCGCTTGCCACCCATGATGTGGTTCGTCGAGGAACTCTGTTCCTCGCACAGCCGCTGGACTTGTGTGCTGCCCACACGTTTGCTGACACGTGAATGATCAGCTTTCGCCAGCTCGATGATGTGTGTTGGCAGGGGCGGGGCGCGGGGGAGGGGGCGGGGGGGGGGGGGGGCTTAGCAGGCATTTGCGCGAGGGAGGGACGCTGTGTTCTGGTGCCTGCGGTGAAGCTTTGTGACCGTGGTTTGGCGGCGCCCATGCTGTGCGGGAGGGTGCCGACCACTTGTTTTATCGCCTTAACGCTGGTTTGTTCTCACCTCTCACCTCTCAATAACGTCTGCCCCTGGAATCGGAAATGCGCCTGCTTAAATTGCAAGGCTTTCGTTGCCGCTCCATTACTTTTCGGCAGCCACAGTGTTCGGTGTGAATATGTGCGTCATGGTCAAGATGGACTGAAGTGTGTGCGTGTGTGTGCGCACGTGTGACGTATTGTGCATGACCTTGGCATCATTTTAGGTCAATTGGGTGACCCGCTTGACTCGGAATCACTTTCTATGTTTCCGCTTGGCACCTCTTGCCGGAAAGTCCACGCTTAAGTGAGTTATTCGCTTGGGGGAAGTCTTCTCTCCCGACCCAAGTCCGCTGTACGCCGCGCTTGCAGCGACATCGCGCCGCTCTCGGACACAACGAGAATGGAAAATGTTTGCTGGCCCACATTAGTACGACATTTCGACGCGCTTTTCACCGAACAGTTTACACTGGCAGGTCCATCAGGGTGAGCGGATCGGGGTAAATGCTGATTGCTGATGCCATTTTGCGATGCGTGAGCATGACCATTCGCGCACATATGTGAGGCTTACGCGCGGGATACCGCTTTGGGCGCTGAATGATCTACAACATGCACATACAGTGTAGATATCGCCCTCTGTTGTGAAGATTTTGCACAATTCTTTATCTAATATTCCGCCGACAACGCTTGCCAGCGGACAGTATCATCGACATGTTAGGGCTTGTTGAGCGACAATTTGGCTACCAGAACACTCAAACACAATACAACTACCGTGGCGCCAGAATATCTGGTCTTGCTGCGCCCAAACGGCATAGGAATAAACATATTACGTATTGGGACATTCTCAACCTTCCCAGCCACGCGTCTACATCTGGCAGCCTTAAACTTTGGGACCCTTGTCCCTTGTCTGCTTTTTTACTCAGTTTCCATTTGCACCATCATGAATTCTTCTCGTGTGTTTACGTTTCGACAGCCATGACATTCGTAGCGCTGCTGACTACCGTAGAATCGCTAATCCTGAGTAGTGGAGCTCCTGCCATTATTCGGCAATGATTGGTTTCCAGCTCCTTCCATTCATACGTTGTGCTTGTTTTTCCCTACCAGGCCCTTTTTGCCTCAAGCATACCAGAAATGTTCGAAATCCTTGGACGGAGATCAAAGTACGCAGGCTGTTACAAGCGGGAGCATGGAAAGAGGTAACGCCACCTATCCAGTGTTTGATGAACTAACAGTTCCAGCCGTGGCCGGTGAGCTCGGTGTGTGGTTGTTGGGGTGCGCTTCTGTGTGGGCCAGCCGATCATGTTAGACGTGAGCACCGCTGTTTTGCACCGACTTCAAGGTCAAACGCCCCACCCGAGGGCTCTTATGCTCATGCAACCGGCACAGAGAACAGAAGTCGGGTGGAACCTGCCACACCGCCGTTCTCCACGCTTCTTCACAGATGCACAATGGAATTTGCTCGTAATGGCTTTCGACTTCCACCTTCTAGTTGTCGGTTCGGAAGCATTCCATCATAATTCCGCTGTTTCGCTCGTGCATGCATTAGAGATTTGCATCAGCTCCGCCAAACGGCAGGATCTCTGGCCGGTTGGATGAGCATGCTACAGATATCGGCTTAAGTGCGCTCTTTGCTCTTTCATTCCGTTGTCGCTTGTTTCTGTCAGCTGGTTATTAGCCTTTTTTGGTTTGCACCGTTTCTGATCACTCTCTTTCTCTTTTCACACACGTACACATTGGGTTCTCTGTTGTCGGCAGGCGGTGTTTGCTTCTTGGATTCCCGAAATCACAGAGATCGTTGGAAATAGGCCGAAATATGGCGGAACACGACAATCCGGCAAGAGGTACCGAAAATGCTCCATAGATGGCGTGCCTAGCGAGTTGCCCTATAGTGCCAAGGTCGCGTCCAGCATGAGGTCACGAAAGGGGACAATGGTCCGGAGCAGGTTTGGGGTTTCACCAGCTGATGCGAACATAAAAAGTAGCAAGCATCTCCCCGCGCGGGACCGTTGTCCACTTTCGCCCATGACCTTTAGTGATGTCCAAGGTCATTTGCCCGACTAGCCTAGTGCCTGGGATGCGTTTTTCTTACCTGGTCATCTTTTTCGGCACTTTAGGCAATATTCGCGAGCTGTATCCCCGAAATTATTGACCTGGTCGGCAACAGGTCAAAGTATGGAGGTACATTGAAGAACGAACGAGGACGGAGGTAGGTGACATCAAAACCAAATGGCGTTTGGTGCCTCCACTTTGAGCCGACATTTATGAACGGGTCCTTCTGCCTGAGCCATGTAGATGCTCGTGGCCCCAAAGGAGAGCTGACTGGTATGTCATGATGTTCTTTTAACGTCACCTGACTCAGTTTTTTGACAAGCGGACGCCTAAAAACTGGCCAATCTTTTATAAATGTTTTGGGCGATTAAACTGTGGTTTGAACCTTGTTTTGCAAAATGGTGCATGATTGCCGAGACCTATGTATTGGGCCTTATTCCTGCGCCGAAGGACATTAGGATCAATGTCCGGACCTTCTTCTGTTCATTCTCGCCAGTAATCTAAATAAAGAGCAGTCCACAGCGAATTTTCCTTCGCATTTGCGGGAGAAATTGCAATGTTGGACGGTTTGCTCAAAACAGCCCCAGGCGCCATTTTGTTTGCGATGTTTTGCAACATGTTGCATGCGCTTTTTTAGGTGTCGCATGTTACCAATTTTTGCATGCATGGTTCGAAAAAAATTGTATTAAGAAGCGTGTCTAGGCCAGTCAGAACTACTCCTACACAGGCTCATTTTGTGCAATGCTAAACCACCGTCAAGCAAAGCAGAGTGCCAAGAGATATAAGATTCTTGCTTAAACGAGCTGTTATCACTGCATACATTGGTCACGTCAATGCTAATGTCTAATAAGAGAATGAAAGATTTACCGTTGTTCGGATTATTTAGTGTATAACTTCATAGCTATTCGTGTGAACATGTTTCCGATGTGCAATAAATACGGATTTTTCGACATCCTGGGTACCTAGGAATTCACGAGCTGAAGTAGCCAGCGGTCTGTAATGTTACCCTTGTAGAGTTCTGCTTTCCGGGATGCAGTTTCGGTGCCAGCTGCTGCATGTCTGCTGCTGCAGTGCATGCCGGCATGTGTGTGTGTGCGCGCGACGATACGTGCGTAAGTGTGCGTAAGTGCTATCATATGTTAAATCTCAAGAATATACAAGTCTCTTTGTATGTAATTGCCAGGAATGCGGTTCAGCGCTGCTTTTACAGCGCACGTCGATACATTCGTCAAGGTTTTGCATTTACAAACATCACAATGCAGAGTAAAATCAGAATGCTCACATTAACTGCGAGTACTTAGAGTTATAGAATCATTGCAGGTTCTAAAGCTGCAAAGGGTCTATTTAAAAATCATCATGCTTCCATATAGTTTTGTGTTGCCTTGCTCGGACCCTTGCGCTCCTGGTGAGATCTTGGGGCACTATCCGGTAAGAACAATGTCTTTGTGTTTGTGCTAAAACATATGTGCTCTATGTCAAGTCTTTTATTCCTAACGCTGCAAGTATGCCTTCAATGTACCTGTGAAGTTTCACTCTTTGAGTCACTTTCAAAACGGCAGATGAAAAGGTATGTGTTCAAGCTGCGATATACGGTGTTCCTCAGCAGAGCACATGCTGATATAGCAGTCTAACCTGTTCGCTGCCCGGTATTCCAGAACTTCCGTACCAAACTGTGTGGAAAATGGTATTGTTGGTAATTACCGCAGCTTGAATTCAACTTATTAAAGTCCATGAAATGAGCTGAGATAAATTTACGCATGCTTTTCAGTAAGCTACATGTTCATCAGTAAACGCTATCCGTTTTCCACTGCAAGCTGTGTGCTCCAGGTGAGCTTCCTCCTGACTGTTTCGGTCGCCGTCCGGTGCTGGTGTGCGGCGATCTTGGCGCCCCCCTCAGTGACGCGGCGATCGTGGCGCGGCTGATCTGACGTCACTGGTCCCACAGACACATCGTGGTATGCGGCCACATCACCTACGAGTCTGTCTCACACTTCCTCAAGGACTTTCTGCATGAGGACCGGGAGGACGTGGACGTGGAGGTAGTCTTCCTTCACAGGTAAACTAGGTGCTTCTGTTGTAAATAATTGGGTAATTATGCGCATGGAAAGTGTACTTATCTACACGAATGAACCGTGTGCTCACTCATACGGCCTGCCCCGGTGCAATTAGATGTTATTAAGAGATAATTTGTTCTTCCCAGACATTTTGTGTGCTTTTGCAAAGGAAACGTGTGTTTGTACACAGGAAAGCCCGTTATTTCTACACAGGTCGGCGATGTATTTATAGATGGGCAAAGTGTATGCTATTTGTGTGTCTTGTCTACTCCATTTGTGTGGCTGTCGTGTTTCCCTCAGGTACATGAAGTCTTTCTAGGTACATCTTTGTCTTGCAGTGCATTTGATTCAAAATACGACACCCACTGTTTTGTACCATTTTCCTCACGTAAATTGTGTATTTCTGCTCCACTGCTCTTTCTGCTCTTGAATTGTGAAACCACGATGTTACAATCTTGAACGTTCATTTCTTGACATAACTACGATATTTACAGCGCCCATGGCTGTTTTCAGAGATGTTTTACAGGAGAACCTGCATCCAGACCTTGCTGCTATTTTGTGGCAGTATGATCGATTCCTCTGTGTACATCTTTCCACCTACAGCAGTTACCTGTGCAGTCTCTCAGTTCCGTGAAAATGATTTATTCAGACACCCAAGCACTGGTGAAATATGCAGCGGAGTATGGCGCGATGAGTCCAAAGCAATGAATGCAAAGGCTCGCTCACTACTTGTGCTCACTTAGGTCGTACTCACTTCACAGAACAAGGCTCTTTTATCACAATGGTTGACAGACAGCAACAGTTTTCATCCTGAAAATAACCGTTTTTCAATATGACGGGATATTGGTAATTCGTCTGCCCAGTATTTCTCGATATATCGAGAATCTATTGTTTTCGGCTCAAGAACCCTGTGCTGAAAAACTAGGAACCTGAGCTTTGCTTTGCTGAAGTCAAGCTTTGCTTACAGTATCATTAACACATATCCACTCGTTTAGCTCACTGTTCTCTGCACTGTCACAATCTTCGGCACCGCGGGGCATTCAAATTAGCCATGCCTTTGGTATGGTCGAGACGTACAAGATACATCGGACTGCAGGAACTTTTCTCTGAATAAAAATTCGGAAGTGTGAATGGTTTCTCCATCCACCAGCTAAGCTTTGATGTATTTGGCCAACATAAGGAATCACCCCCCGTCCTGCGTAATGTTCGAAAGTCGCGGGGTTCGAGCCCAAGAACTCTCCGCCCGATCTGATGCACCCTGACGTGCTTCTTGTCGTAGTTGTCGTATTTACTTCTTTCTGCAGCGCTATGTGGCACTATTGCTCCATCGTAATAGACCCGAATCAGGCATTCGACCCACTTGTCAGGAATAATTCATAAATATAACTACACTGATGCAGGCCCTTCCCTGGCGGGCCGGGTTTGGCATATCCTGCCACGCGCTGAGCAGTGTGCCGGGAACCAGCGCCAACCGGCGAAGAGCTGCTTTGCCTGCGACTCTCAAGTCCGTTCCCCTCACCGCCTTAGCGCACGACTCGATGACTCGCGACTCGGCCTGTAACGCCCGTGACTATGTAGGCAGGAGCCGGACCTCGAACTGCAGGGGGTACTAAAGCGAAACGTGACCGACGTCCGGTTCTTTCGTGGCACCATGATGTCGGCGTATGACCTGGAGCGGGTCCAGGTCAGGTCTCGGGGTCCAGCCAAGTCACCACTACGGCCGGGCCCCGTCTTGCTATCATGGTCAGAGGCTTGGAAGTCATCGTGGAAAGAGCTTGGGACCAGTTTGGAATGTTTTTACCTTCTGCAACTGAATTCAAAATTGTGTTTTTCACAACTTGGCCCTTCAGTTTCTCTCTGGCAATGTTTCCATCGAGGCTTTCTTAGGCCACTCACTTCTTTCATCGGTATAAATAAGCTCGCTGATAATTTTTTTAAAACTTTGTATACGTCTCAACATAATAATTCACATACGGGGTTTGCTCACTGACCTAAATTTATACAAGAGCAGCACTCCACATTGCAACGGGGTTTCAAAGTCATATCCAGCGCGATCACTTGACAAGCATGGAGAGCATTCCACGGCTTCCCCACCCAGGAACTGCAGTACCCCTGACAGCAAAGGCTCGCCTTTCCGCAGTGGTGGCCTGGCCTCGTCTTTTTCTAGAAGTGACGTCACTGGTTTTCACGCACACCGGGATAGCACTCGCTGATTGGTCGACGCACCGGCACAACTCCGGTCGGTTTTTGAACGCTATTGGTCACGCGACATTGCAGGCACGTCACTTGGCCGGCCGACCCACGGGGTGTTTGCTTGATTAGTGGATAACAATCTGTAAAACGTGAGCAGATGATTGGACAGCAGCTGCGAGACCAGCCCACAAGATTAGAACAAGGCTCAGCATTGGCAGTGAAGACGGTCTTTGTGTTCGCGTTGCCATGTTTGTGCGATATTCCATATATTGAGTGGGATTATTTATTGCGCTCTTCATCATTAGCCGCAGGCTTGGGATATCCTAGCAATTCAGGCTATCCTCCTCCCCTCACAAAGCAATATGGATCATGTTAATTTCCCACGAAGTTGGTGGGCTTGTTCTTTTCATCCGCCCCTTCTCCTCCCCCGTTCGGGCAGATATGAGGTATTATGGGATCAGCGGTATGAGACCTTGCGTTGCCAAAGCTTTATTCTAATCGTAGCGTGCTTAACACAACTTCCGTAATAGCAAAACGGAATAATTCTTCCAAGAATTCCTTAAATTTGTTCCATAATTGAACAAAGAGAAGGCACTGCTCAGCCGTCCCGGAGCTCATTCGGGACGGGATGAACATGCCGCTGGGGCGGGATGGACGCGATGCAAGGGCGTGATGGACACGACGCTGCCTTGCAGCACACATGCGGGCTAGCATCTCAGAAAATTGCGCGGGTGCGAGCCCTCGTTGAAGGTTAATTGACAGCTGACCAGAAAGGTTCGACCAATGATGTAGTTCCCGTTCAGTTGGGGTCTCCAGCCTCCTCCCAAAATTCTGAGGTGATGGTGGGCCACGATACGGAGAGATGTCCCCTTTTGACATTTTTCGGCGTAGTTTGAGTGATTTTCCCCGTTCAGCATGGGTGTAAGCACGTCGCCGATATTGTGAAAGGAATAGACCAACCAGGATTGGGGTGGGGGATTACACTGGGTTGTGGTTTGGACAATCTGACCTGAAAATAACATCTGGAATGTGCCAACGTGAAAAGCGTGTATTTCATGCGAAACATTGGCGGAGGGTCAAAAACCCAGTCTGGGAAAATTGAGGGTTCGCGTTTTCCCCGGCCCCCGCGGTGATTACACACATGGCGTTCAGCCCCCCCCCCCCCCTCCCGTACATTGAGACTTAAGTGGTGGGGCTATGGTCTTGGTTAGCCTGGTAGGTCTGGGCCGAGCGTGTTGTAGCATAGCACGGTAAAAGTCATTCAATGCCATCTGGTAAAATTTGGAGACATGCCATTCCCATCGGACTGAGACTGCTCTAATGAGCTTCTGAGATCGCGCTTTTGATTCACGGGCTTACTTAACGTATCGAAAGCTATTCCTTTAAAGACCCAGAACTCGTAGCATGAAATCAGAAAAACTGTCGGAATGGAGCAGCTGTATTCCGACATGATGACAATGGGTGTGATAAAATAATATCCATGCAGGCATTTTCATGACGGCATGCATCTTGGCTCACGTACTGAATACCATGAACGGAACAGGGTTATATGTTTTCTAGTCCTGGTGTCGTTCCCGACGCGTGAGCGTGTCACCACGCCTTCCCTCGTCCTCGTGCCGTTCCTGACGCGTGATCGTGTCGCCCCGCCTTCCCTCGTCCTCGTGCCGTTCCTGACGTGTGAGCATGTCACCACACCTTCCCTCGTCCTCGTGCCGTTCCTGACGCGTGAGCGTGTCACCACACCTTCCCTCGTCCTCGTACCGTTCCTGACGCGTGAGCGGGTCACCTCTCCTTTTCTCGTCCTCGTGGCGTTCCTGACCCGTGAGCTACATTTTCGCAACGATCGATGCATTGTATTAATGGCTATGCGCATCAGTGTGTGACTTGCTCTTTGACTCATCGCTGCCATCATGCGTGTCTCACGGCTCATTTTCGTGGCTCGTTTCTGTTTCACTACGTCACTGGGACCACTTCTGTCGCACTCACCGTGTTCAGCTCAAACACTGCAGCTGTGCACTGGGCAGCCGCTGCGCCCTGTCAGGAGTGTGTGCCGGGCTGTGCCAGTTCGTGCAAGCTTGCTCCGGTTTCTGCCCGTGTGTGCCTTGGCGTGCTCTTTGGAACAACTGACCTTTTCTCTCGCTGTCGCTTTCACATCACCCGTCACCTCTGACGCTGTTCAGCTTATCTCTGTGCTGTCAGGTCAGCCCGATGGGTCTGCTGACTGGCGTTTGCTCTTGTCCTGGATATGCCCTCCGGGTCTGAGACTGTGTCCCGCGGTTTTAAGACTGTGTCTCGGGGGTTTAAGGCTGCGCGTAGCAGACAAATGCTCGCGGAACCCTCCTGAAAGCAGTGCGCATACGAAAGCGTCAATAAGCTTGGGACACACGAAATTTTACAAATGGAGGATTTCGCGAAGAATTCGGTCATTTTGCTGCAAGGCAATGTCAAGTACTGCCATGTCCAGTTCGGGTACTTGATAGGTATCAATATGCGCTGTTGCCATTCACCTTAAGCTAATGCCTAATCGTTTTGCTTTGCTCATAGTATTGGTCCATTTCCACAGGGTGCATGGTGCCCTGCCACTTTGGCCCCAGGGGCTAGAGATGGTTAGCTGATATCCGCATTAGACAAGCTTGATACGAGACGCACTGGACCACACGTTTTGTCAAGGAATGCTCCCCATCTCTTCAACAAATTCTAGCCCTGCTGAATCCGCTGGACAAAAGCAAGCCCACTCACGCCCATCGGGCTGCCCTGCCGGCGCGCCTGACGACCAGTGACGTGACGCCGCGTCATATGACGTCACGGGGCCACCTTTCAGAGACGAGCCCGATCTGGAGTTGGAAGGACTTTTAAAGCGGCATTTCACTGCCGTTCAGTTTTACCAGGGGTCTATTATGTCCGCCATTGACCTGGCTAGGGTGAAGGTAACTCTGCCGGCGCAGCCACCGTCGGTCGCCCGCATGGTCTCTCCCTCCCATATTGTTTACACAGCACGACATGTCGTTTGAAGTGCACCCGAGCCACGTCTGACAGTGGTGGCCGTTACCCCGCGGACCGACCCGCCAGCGGTTTTCGATTTTCTCGTTGAGTAGACCGCCCACCGGTGATGGCCCCGACAGAGGCTGCGTCCTCGTGTGTGCGTGCCGACTGACCATTTTGACCCGACCCAATCGGAGCTGGGACGATGAGATGGCTTTACAGTCCCGCTGGTTAGTGCGGCTTGTGGCTCGTCCGCCTCCCCGCGTTGTCCGTCTAACAGCGGTGTGTTTTGGTGGTCAGCGGCTGCATGCCAGTACATATTGGCAAGCATGGACGAAGGAGCTTCGTTTTCCGTTTTTGACGCACATCTTCCGGGACTCGTTTTGTTGTCCCTCTTTCTGTCTTTTTTTCTTTACATTTGGGATTTAGAAGACGGGAGCATATTCTTTGTTTGTTTTGTCATTATGTTTTCCTTTATGTATGCTTTGACTTTTTGTCTTCTGTATTTGTTCGTTTTGTTGTCTTTTTTTGTGTTCGTCGAAAAGTGCTTCAATGCGCGTATCATTTTCTCATATTTTAGCGCTGAGCCTGATTTGAGACTAGAACATCTGCTGCTTCGTCACTTCCACTGTGTCAACTACTTTGTCGGCTCAATCATGAACCCAAATGATCTGCGCCGAATAAAGGTATCTGCTCTTCTTCGTTATTAGAACCTTCGGTATCGTTCGAGAATTTTCTAAACTGCTGCGATTTTTTTCGGAAATCGAGGCCTTATAGCTGAGGACTAGATTGCTTACACTGCGTTCAGCCAATTCTGGGATGGTTATCGCACAGGTCTCGTAGTCCTGCCGCAACGCACGAAAGCAGTCAACAACTATAACAGATGTTTACTATGTTGAAGCTTAAGGCTAGCATGTCGGTAAGTTTTCGGCTTGTGGCCGTTTGTACCTTTTCCGTCATGTGGTTTTAAAGGAAAGAACATGTAAAAAGGGGTCTAGTCTAGAGTCTAGAGTATAGCTTGTTAGCAAGTCCGACCGCTGGCAGGCCAGGCGTAGGAAACGACATAGTCCGTTTCATATCACATCAAAAGAATGGCCCAATACGTACACGCACATTTACATAAATCAGACCTCGCCTGCACTGTAATGCCTTCACCTAACAACTCCTTGAATGTCCTTAAGAGGGCCTGCAATGGTCAGACAACATGCGCTGAAGTTGATAAAACTGCTCCGCCAAAATGACATTTTCTACCACGTTTTCGGTACTCGTGACATCCTTTCGGTATGTCTGATTACCATGCAACCATCTCTATCCGACTTTTAGTAACAACGCATGTTGATAGCGCGCTACTCGTACGTGGCAATTGACAACTAATGATAAACCCACATGAGGACTGTCTTGTCACGCGCATTATAAAAGACACCCACCCCATATGACTCAGTTTTTTACATCTTCAGTACTTCTTCTAACTAGGCACAACGGACACCACTTTTCATGAAGCTTTTGCTTGTGTCCACACTCTATGCGACTGGCGAAACAATGTCAATGCACGATCATCTAAGCAATCCAGTTTCAATTATGGGCACGACTGTTACTGCATACACAGATTCGCAAAAGTCCCATTTACCAGCTCGGAAAAGCAGACCGCCGAAATCGACAGCCTGCCTACCAGAGAACGTCATTTTCCTCCATGAATGACATCACCTTTCGTACGACCCCGCCGGTGGTGGTTTTAACGGCTGTGGGTTGTTGCTGGTGCGGACAGCAGAGATAGCTGCTCTGCACAGGAGGGGTCGGAGAGCAGCAGATTCTGGGCTCTGATTGACTCACAGCCTCACACCTTCTGCCAGCATGTCGAGCGAGGGAAACCCCAATGGCGCACGGCAATGCCGAGCGTGGGGGAAAACCCAAACCATCTGGTGTTGTGTTTGCACTCTCCAAGCGCGGCTTTTTTGGAAGTGCATGTGGCGTGGGCCTGCACCCATGCGGCCGCGGCCTATGCCGGTTGTGGCTAGCCTGTGGTGGGAGAGCTGGCTTGGGTTTCCCCAACCCGTGGTGATTGGCCACCCCTCGGTTTATCCTACCCGCCTGCCTGCCTGCCTGCCTGTTCGCCGCCCGGCGTTGGTGGCGCCGCCCTAACGGTGACATTTTCGTTCACCCGCACAGAAAGCCTCCTGATTTGGAATTAGAAGGACTGTTCAAGCGGCATTTCACCACAGTGGAGTTCTTTCAAGGGAGCATTATGAACCCGATTGATCTCCAGAGGGTGAAGGTTAGTTAAGCCGAAGTCTCGACGTCGGTCACGTGGCTCGCAGGAGGCGTGCACTCCTACGGAAGCAAGACGCGGAGCCTCTGTCACCGGCCAGTGGCGGACGCTCGGGCTGTCGGCTGCTGTAAATATGTCCGTAGAAATTTGCGCCCTGTGTAAATAATGGAATAAATTAGTCTGTAGATTGCTGAAGCGCCAGTGAGTGAGATCATGTGACGGAAATGTCTGGAAAACGCGCCGATGTGGATCAGTGGCAGTGGATAACTGTACGCAGATTTATGCTGTGAAATTTGGACGCTAAGGTAAACACAAACCAAAATATGTAGCCTTTTGAAATTCTCCTCAATTCCCCAACAAGTTCCGATCAAAATGTTGTTTCATGCTGCTGTTGATTTATGCTACGTTAGCTGCGTTATAGCTAATCACCATACAATGCCCAGTCCTCTTAAAGTGCTCTATTCAGATGGTTTTAGGGTAATATCAGGAGCCCAGACTAATGGCTCTGGTAGGGCGCATCTGGTCTTTTGAGAATCAGTATTTTTATGTCGCTTCGAAGATAAAGTTGATACCACAAGTAATATCAGCTTTAACATCTATTCGCGTATTTTTTTTAGTCCTTTCACTGACTGCCGAGCTTTTCGCCTTACTTAACACGTTTGAGCTACGCACACATGTTGTTCAGTTGCATTCAGTAATGTTTAAACAGTGGTATGTTAGCGTAAAATTATGTTTTGCTACCCTCACAGACCACAAGCGAAATACGTTCCGAATGGACGCTATGGTATTGACCGTTTTACAAAGGTAAATTACACAGCCGTTTCCCTTAAAGCTGTCCCATATGATGATGGTCTCTTAAGTACGTCATCCCTGCCATGAGATGCGTCGCAGTAAAGGCTCCAAACAGTTTTATCCCCACCATCATACCACCCAGCAATTGCTGTCGTCATTAGGTCGCGTTGTGATTACATGAATCAGTCAAAAGTTATTCCCTTGAGCCCAAGCTACAGCGGGTTCAGTACTATGCATCGGCTGCTGCTGTCCTAACTGTTAAGCCCGAATGCCACGCAAGCATTCGCACACTATTACCCAAATAGTTAACGAACTATTTGCGCACTTCCGGTGAAGGCAACACTGCCCCTCAACCAGCTGCAATACGTTTTATATCTTAATTCTGAACACCGGTTTGCACGAACGTACAAGACATGAAAGCCTTTTTTGGCCACGGCATGCTTGTTTTTGCGATAGAGGCACCATTTCGTATTGTCTATAACATCCGCCTATATTTCGGCAGCTTTTCTAGGCAGCAGGCTGGCAGCTTTAACCCCGACCAAATTAAGGGCATGCATTTTATCGCTTTGCGGCTGCTTCTGATTGGTGAATTTTGGGTGCTCGGCCTGTCCTGTAGTTTTTGACTGCACTTTGATTTCTCTTGTTTGTCTGCTGACCTCTCAACAAATTACGATGATTGCTTACCTTGTTGTGGCTTTAAAAAATAATAAGTATTTAAAGCTCGATGTTTTTGAACTATTTTACCTGCCAGCGTGCAAAGTAACGTGCTGGGTTATAGTGACACTTGTGCAGTTCAAGTATTTTCGCTCGAATAAGCCTCTGGTAGGTTCTCTGCATTGATACGCACTGTTGTTGCTTTGGTGCTGACCTTGGACATGACCTCCAGATCCACGATGCGGATGCCTGTCTGGTTCTGGCAAATAAATATTGTCAGGATCCTGACGCAGAAGATGCGGCCAACATCATGCGCGTGATCTCCATCAAGAACTACAGCGATGACATCCGGATCATTATTCAGCTGATGCAGTATCACAACAAGGTGGCGCCACCGGAGAGCTGCGACCTTCACCCGATTGGCGGATTCCCCTCCCCCCCCCCTCCTCTCCCCAATGCTTGTCGAAAATAAGTCCCAAGTCTTTCACCCGTGATCAGTACCATTCCTTGCCTATCTGCGGCAGCTTAAGAATGCATGCCTAATCCCGTTACCGAGTAGGCAGCTTAACTCGCCCATAACGCAGTGTCGTTCGGTATATGCTCTGCGATGAAGTTTTGTTTTTTGGCAACCTGGGACTGTGCCCATGAAGCGTATGGCCATTGCCGGTGTATGTATGCGATCTAAAGAAGTCAGTGGATATTGCGGTGTCTTCTACGATGTCATGTCTTGCACGTGGGCAATCCCGTTGAGTCGTACTTCGAACATGGTCAACATGTGCTGTAGCCCGTGTCACGGAGGTACTTTTCATACCTGAAGATTTTATTTCGATCCGTTGGTTTCGTGTGGTGTCTGGATTCGACGATGCTTTATGTCTATATGCATCGTGACGTCGTTTCAAATTATGCAAAGACGTCACCAGATGTATGTGGCTAACACTGTTCTTGGTTTCTAGTTTCATGAAGTCATTCGATCTTTCACCGCAGTTAGTTATTGGGTATCTCAATTCATTGCTATCGGAATTTCACCACCGATTTTGTCTGTGGAGCTGTCCGACACCACCATCCAGTGTCGCATCTGATGCTGTCACTAGATGCCAGATCCGATAACGTCACCAAACGTCAGATCCGATTATGTCACTGTCGCCTCCCAGGCGTACTTGCCATACCTCCCGAGCTGAAATCGGAAGCGCTGTAATGACGTCATATGACGCATCCGTCCTGTTCCAGGCGTACCCGCCAAACCTCCTAAACTGAGGGCGCCATGGTTACGCCATATGACGCATGAACTCTGATCCAGGCGTACCTGCTGAACATTCCCAGCTGGGACTGGAAGCGCGGCGATGACGTCATTTGTTTGGCGGAGCTGAAGCTAGGCTTCATTGCACAGAGCTGCCTGGCACCGGGCTTCTCCACCATGATGGCCAACCTGTTCGCCATGCGCTCCTTTAAGACGGTACGTAGCGAATGGCTCGAGTACCGCAGAGACCTCGGGTGTTTGTGTGACCTCATGCAGTCACGTCGCAGCGGATAGTGCGGTCACGTGGACCACGCTTTCAGCAGAAGTGGCGTTGTTACAGTATGAAGCTGTTATTAAGTAGTGTTCACGCTGATTGCCTTGTTCCATTTCAACGCTGTCTTCTTACTGAACATTTCACTAACACCAGGATCACAGTGTTCCTGTGAAATATATGTTGTTTTCAGGAAAGGTGTTATTGCGGGAGCTGTGTCCTTCGTGAGAGCTATTTCCTCTTCGGGTTGACGTGCCTTTTTTCGCCCAAGTGACCTTGGTGACCTTTGCGTCCGTATCATTGGTGACCTTTTCGTCAAACTAACCTCGGCTCGCGGGGAGGGTGGCTGAGTGCTCTACGAGGGACCTGTCAAATCCATAAGGCGTTCTGCCACGCCAGCACTGCCACTTCAGTGACGCTTGGTCACGTGGTCGGTGCTGACAGCCGCAGTGCTGTGTGTGCTTGACTGGCGTGTTGCGACGGTTGCCGCATTTCGCAGCTTTCCGAACTGTACGTGACAGTGGTTAACCAAAGATGTCACGTGGGTCTGGTTTTGAAAATGAGACTGGGTGCGCGTGGGAGCTAAGACAGCTCAGTACGGTGTGAGCAAGTGTGTGAAATGTCGTGATCCTCGTGATGAGTTGCCCCGTGTCGGCGGCTGATCAGCGTCGCCTGTCCCTTCAGGCCGTGGATGATTGACGAAGAAGAGCAAACACGCGTCACTATTCACCTCAAATATTTAATCGCTGCTGAGATGGACGATGTCGGGATATTTTCTATCGGCATTTCGTGCCCCGGACATGACATGCATGACATCAAGAGACCGAATCCCCACTGCCACGTGGAGCCCTATCCCAACGGCTGCGTTGTAATACTCCCTGAGAACTGACTTTTTCTGGTCGATGTCCTACATCCTTTCTTTCGTTGGGTTCTCCGCGCGAGTTTCGAACCGGGACCATATCATGGCGCAGCCCGAAGGCTGCGCTACGATATGGCCCTGATACGAAATGATACGATACGACATGGCGCAGCCCGAGGGCTGCGCTACGATATGGCCCTGATACGATATGATACGATGCGACATGGCGCAGCCCGAAGGCTACGCTACGATATGGCCCTGGTACGATATGATACGATACGACATGGCGCAGCCCGAAGGCTACGCTACGATATGGCCCCGGTACGGTAAAGCCCAGCCCGTGGGCTGCGCGAACTAATGCCGGCAGTCTCAGGGTCACCCCATGTTCGGTGCCTGGACCCGCCCGACTCACAGAAGCGAGACGGCATCCCCCTGCCCAGTCTCGCACAGCTGGCGAGAAGGGGGAGGGGTGCTAACGAGACATCGCGTTCGGAGGATGCACTCGGCAGGGGTGCAAACTCTGCTTGAGGGCCTGGCTGTGTGCGCATCGGCCGGTCCAACGTAGAAACCCCCCATCAACTTTCGGCACCGGAGTGTTTTACACAACAACGTTGGCTGCTTAGCAACGCAGCGCTCGCTCTTGCTCTTTAACGTGGGGCCTGCAAACAATTTCAAGCGATTGTGACCCTTGAAGAAAGCGTTCACGCGGCAGTTCGCGTTGAGGTCGAAGGGACAATTGCCTGCGCTTCTGGGGATTCAGCAATTCTTCACGGAGCGCTTGTGCACCCGTGGGGTGCTTTAGTACCTTAATGGCAGTCCAGTCACCTTCGGCCATCGATGTGGTAAGTGCGCTTTTCTTGCTTCCTCGTGGGGCCATTCCTGGGATCGGCTTAATAGCGGTTAATGGACGTCTGTCCCCATCCAATTCACGTAATAGTGTTCCTGTGGGAGCGTCAAGTGCCAGAGCGTGGGTTCCTGTGCCATGTTTGAGTTCGGAAAATTATGGCAATGCCAAAAGGAAGGAAAGGTGGCACTCAGTCGAACAGCTTGGCCTGGATCGACATCGCATCCTCATGTCTTCTGGAAGACGAATCTAACCATTCAATAACCTTGTCCTTGCGCCGAAAGTCTTCCAGGGAATAAAGGGTTTTGGTGATGTCCCTCATTACCAGCATGGGGAAGCCCTGCTTTATAAAATCACTGCGACTTTAATCTTTTATATCCTGTGGCTTACTGGGAAGCATTAAGTCAAATGCTACGCCGCGGTCACTCGCTAATCAGCGGACGAAAAACATCTTGTATGGGCTCATTACACTTACATTTACGACAACAGCTTTGTGCCATCTCAATCTCCGAGCCTATGCATCGTGCAGATGGTGCTAAGCCTCTTGTCACATCGCAAGCGTGTCCTACGGTTACGAAATTGAAATACCTACGACGTGCATGCGGTGTCCCCGAAACACAGGCTGCGCGGGTGGTCTGTCCGGGTCGGCCGACGTAATGTGCAGGACTGCGATGATGAGGAAAAAGACCTGATCTGGACCTCCTTCCGACGAACAGCTGATCGCTTGCCCTTGCTGGACCCCTCCCGTCAATGCCCGTGTGCATGCTGTTTTCTCCTGATCTTCACCCTGGCCGGAGTGGTTGGTTATGTTGAAAGTTTGCTCGGTTGGTGGATAGCAAGGATGATGGCGGGTATCATGATCACATCAGAACTTGGCCTTTTCCCCTAACGTGCTTATTATACTTGTCGGACGTTTGGTTCCCCCACCGAGTTAACAGGGGTATAGGGCTAGTGGTCCGTTCAGATGTCGAATTGATCACCGACTACTTCAAATTGCCCATCGCTTGTTCTTTGAGATTTATGATTTGCTGGAATCCCATTAATACTAACCGGTACTTCGTGAAATCAATTTATTTTTCGCCATGATGTAACCGTGAGATACTTTAAACCAAAATTTCCGTCGGGGATGGCCGTGGCTTTGCAATTTACAACTGGTGATAGCATATTAATATACTGTCCTCCATTCGGTAGCGTGGAAAGCGCGGGCACTCCTGGCCACATGTGCATGGGTGATTGGTGGAAAAATTATTATTTAACTTCGGTTCTATTGTTTATCGTAACGCGGAAAGCAACGAGAGTGCTTTGTTTTTAGTTGCATTGTGGTTTTTTTTTAAGTCGTGAAAGGGTAACAGGCACGTCTGCTAACGAGTTGTGTATCTGCTTTTGTTGCCCATCAGCCCGTCCGCTTCTCATTCGGTGTACTTATATAATATTGCAACGTTCTCAAGAGAGAATTTTTGTGGCGCTTGCCACCCGGAGGCTTTGCATGCAGTTTTTGTTTGCTTATTTTTTGTGTTTCACCCAACGATTTTAGTTCAGTTTTGTTAAGCTAACTCGATCCCGTTTTTCGCTTGTTTGCTCATTTTATTTTGCTTACGTTGCCCTGTCGCGCAGTGGGCGTACGGATGTTTTTGCTGAGTGTGTCCTCGTTGGTTTTATTTCCGCAGGACAGCACTCTGTGTCGCTCGCCTGGGCTCCGGACGATACGGGACCGACTGCCCGCAGCTGTTGCCTGGCTCACTGCTGAGCTGACAATGTCCCTCACCATTCCCCGTGGGT
>NW_023596805.1:24164189-24191909 GCF_011947565.3 Pollicipes pollicipes | reverse complement strand
CGGCACGCCGACAGACCTTCTCTAAGATGTAACAAACTTTTCATTTGTTTCTTTTGCAGTATAGTTATGGAAGAGTCCCACTATACGAACGCCATTTCACGCGCTCTAAAATACCATGGTTCAAAGTAGAATATCTGCTTACAGTTTCACCAGACGCTTCAAAACGCATGCTTATTGCCAGCTTACTGCATCCGGAACATAACAAATTTTGTCTTGTTGCTGACTACAAAATGTTCACCTCTTCGACCACTGCAAGTTTTCGTTGCCAGACCTGGAACACCCATCTCTCTCTCTGGCGCTTCCACGTCAGCATTGCCAGTCGCAGCCACGGCTGGCGCGTGGTGTCAGCTGATTTGCCCTGAGGCACCCTAGTCCGTGAGCGTTGGCATCCTGACGTCAAGCGC
The DNA here is from genome assembly GCF_011947565.3 of Pollicipes pollicipes. Classification (NCBI taxonomy): domain Eukaryota; kingdom Metazoa; phylum Arthropoda; class Thecostraca; order Pollicipedomorpha; family Pollicipedidae; genus Pollicipes; species Pollicipes pollicipes. The sequence goes on along the minus strand of NW_023596805.1, from coordinate 24,191,505 downwards.
TGACGTCACACTGACGTCACGCCTCACGATTTTAGCACGCGGAAAAAGGCGACTGGCTCCATGCGTACCTTCGCGGAGCTGGAATGGAGATTTATGACGAGAGGCTGGGTGCTGCCTTCACCGACCTGACCTTTGCGCAATCGGCTGAGTAAGTGAGGTCTTGCCGCGTGACGTTCGGGGAGTGCCCGGGTGGGTGTCTGGCTGAGTGCTGGGGTGCGGGTGAGTGCGACGGAGCTGGAACGTGGGCGAATGTAATGAGTTGCTCGGTGAGGTCAGACGTCATGATGGGAGTGTCTGTTCGAGTGTCTGAGCTTTGGACTTGATTGTCCAGTGTCTGGATGTATATGTTGGAGTGTCTGAGACAGACATGTGAGCGTTGGACGAACATGTCTGATTACCAGTCTTTTTTAGAACAGGGAGACCGGGTATGTGGAGAAAAGTCTGGATGTGAAGTGTCCCGTTAGGTGTGCCGAGAAAAAAATCCGGCTCTAAAATTAGATCTTATCTGCGAAAATCACAATGCAAGTGATACGTGTAGATTCGGGACCAAGTGCCAAAGCGTAAAACATAACCGCAGTAAGGTATGGGTGACTTTGTGTCAGAATCAGATGTCTGGGAGTGACGGATGCCTCTAAGGTCAGAAAAAATCTGAGCTTGCAAGGCATGAATATCCGAGAATAGAGTTTACATGCGTGAGTGGAACTGATTATTCGTGACATGAATTTCAGCGCATGTAAGCCTCCATTTGCCTTCATTATCTACAAATCAAGCCTCGCTTGACGCGAAATCGGTGCAAATGCCTCGAAATGGGTGCGAGCGTGTGCCCGAGAGTGGATCTGAGTGTGCTCATTTGAGCGTGACGTCCGAGTGCCTGAGTGCAACGTCCGAATGTGTTGGCGTGACTCCGGAGTGTCGGAGTGTGATCTCTGAGTATCTGAGTGTGACGGAGTGTCTGAGTATGACGTCGGAGTGTCTGGGTGCGATATCGGAGATGCTGCTTTCCGGCACTGAACCATGGGGATGTGGTACTGGCTGACTCCAGCTTGCTGCATGCCCTCTCTGAGGAAGCTCCTTGCCAGCCACAAGGTTTGCGTTTGGTGGTGGTGTTCCTCCATGGTCGGATCGCTTGCGGCGGGTCATGCAGTGCGCTTGCGAAGCTCGTGAAGCTCGGTGACGGCCATGGAGTTTGCCGACGGTCGTGGGTTTTGCTGGCCGATTATGAGTTGGGTGAAAAGAGAGAATGCTTCTGGATAATGAAGTGCTGGTGATGGTGATGATGCTGCTGCTGATGATGATGATGGCGATGGAGTTTGCTGGCAGCATGCGGATTACAGATGCTGACATCTCCATGGTACCACGCGACTTGAGCTAACCGCCTATTCAAAACAGAACTTCGACGCCATTCATTTTTTAAAAAATGTCTCAGGCGATTGCACGTGACGAATGTCAGCCAGGAGTTAGTCAGCGCTTCAACCGATCGGTGTGGACACGTCGAGGAAACGATATGAATTCCTTCCTTTTCGTCTGCAAAGAGAACGGAACGAAAAGCAAGCAGTGAAACGCTCACACGTGTTCCCGATCACTGAACTCAACAGCGTTGTCACCGATCATCAATGTACAGCCGGTGCAATCATAAGTGCAATCATCAGCGTGCAAGCGGTTTCCAGTGTGTTTGAACCAGGTCATCATATCTGGACGCAAGTTCCAGGGTCGTCGTGACTGGGACGCCTGCTAAGGGTCAGGGTTGGGTCAAGTTACGACGTACCTTACTAGCCGAGCGAGACTTGCAATGTGGTTCGTATGGTCGGATATAGGGAACGATGTGACAAGTACGTGGACAAGCCCACAGGGCCCAGGCAGTACCACCAGGATGGAGTGGCACGGACTGGCAAGTTACAGACATTTTGCGTATACATTTCTGACGAAGTCTGCCTTGCCCGCTATAGTATGGTGTTATGATATATTTCGCGGACTTTGTCTGTGCGAGGCACAGTTTTGTCCTCGGAGGCTTTTATCACATAGACAAATCGCTTTTACTGACGTGCCAAAACAAAAGAAATCACAGGCTCGGCCACAGGGGCAGCATGAGGAGCGTGCTTAACACGGGGATTCCGCGAAGCTAATCTCAAACGTGAGCACTCTTTTCGCTTCTAAGTCATCCCCTGCTGTTGTTGAAAGGCGATGATGGAAAAACCACAGGCGACAGACGATCCCACACAGAAGAGCTACGTTAGTGGGAATTTTCGCTGATTGATCAACAGCTTAACTCTGTGTAGATCAAGCTGGCCCTGCAACCTGCGAGTTTGTTCTTGCAACCTCGCACTCAGCCACGTTTGCCAACGCTACTACCATGGCAACTGCTACTCTCCGTAAATAGGTCACCTGAACATTTGACACCACTGCTGTAATTCCCTATAAATAGTGGTGAAAGCTGTCATCTGGGCCATCAGATGACACTTTTACCACAAGCAGATGACATCAGATGACATCAAGTGACATGCTGTTATCGCCACCGGTCTGCAAGCGCTGTCACCACCGGTCCACAAGTGCTGTCACCATCGGTCCACAAGCACTGTAACCTCCGCTTCCGCTTAAATCGGCAGTACTGTCGCAGCCCCCAGGTCTGTCCTGCTCCTACCAGACATCCCGGCCAGCTAGCAGATATCTGACTGGCCATATTCCGCTGGTGTTGATCCGTGGTGACCCCTGCTGATCACCTTCTGACCCCTAGTGATCCTATGCACTGAACCTCTGCTGACGTCCTGAAGATTGCGCCTGCTGTCGCTTGCTGATCCCCACCTGCTGATGCAGGACCATGATGACGATGACGAAGAGGCCCCCCCTCGCTGGAAGGATCATTACAAGCTGGGCGCAGATTTCAACATCCACGTGGGGCCCTTGGGGCCTACCTTTTGCGACGCGAGCTTTGCCGAGGCTGCGGAGTAAGAGCACCCTGCCGTACCACCGCCATTGCCGGGCCTTTGCATCAGTCGATAGAGGGGCAAAATGGGTCGAAAGGGGCGGAAAGGGCCGAGAGCAAATTATTTTGGAAGTAGCTTGGCTGTTAGTTACGGTCCTCAGCCACGCGGACTGTAACTAAGCCCTGGGTCGTAATTGTAAGGCATAGGAGATTGTGGAAACAGTTATTTTTGTTGCAACGGGGATGCACAAGCTGGCGTGTTTGACAGAGCTCAGTTCCGCACGCTCAGTTCCATTTGAATTTGCTTAGATCTTTGATAAGTTCGGCTGTGACTGACGAGACGAGAGCAGGTCATTTATCCTATAAGTGCATATATTTCGTGACAAGAATAAGCCCATGGGTCTTTCATGTCGTTACATCCTTCTATTTCCTTTATAGTGCATATGCAATCGAAACGTAATTTGACTTGTGGTCCATCATCATCTGATCTCTAATGACACTTGAAGACTGGACGACTTCCAGGAAGAATCATACATAGGCAGACCGGTTCCCCTGTAATTAGACTGGTGCAAAGGTGTTCGGTATCACAAGCTGCCGCATTCAACGCTTTGCTTTCTTCATGCGCCACTCCCAGTTTTGCCCTCTGGACATTTACGCAGGGACCGCCTTTGCCATCTACTGCTGATGTGGTACATAAGTCACATCTGCAGTGGTTTGCAGCGCTTTACATGCTCGGCAGTGTTTGTGTGTTTGCGAATGTCCGACGGTCAAGCCAATGTAGAAACTAGAGATTTTTGTGTGGTATTCAACTGAGTGTCTCGTTCTCTCACTGATGATCCCGCGTGACACTTGCCAAGCGCACCGTGATGTTTACACTGTGTTGGAACTTTCAGCACGTGTGCTGTGCATTTACAATTTGATTTCACAGGGATGTGTACGAGATTGCAACCTATAATATATTTCGATGGCTTCAGGCGCAGCAACACCGTGGAAAAACTTTGGTTCGAGTTGGTTCAGCCCAGTGTGTACGATGCTATAGGTCTCTCTCTTTCCCTCTCTCTCTCTCTCCCTTTCTCTTTCTCTTCTCTCTTTCTCTCTCGCTCTATCTCTCTGTCTCTCTCCTCTCTCTTCTCTCTCTCCCTCTCTCTCTTTCTTTCTTTCTTTCTTTCTTTCTTTCTTCTCTCTCCTCTCTCTCTCTCTCTCTCTCTCTCTCTCTCTCTCTCTCTCTCTCTCTCTCTCTCTCTCTCTCTCTCTCTCTCTCTCTCTCTCTCTCTCTCTCTCTCGCTCTGTCTCCTGCTCTCTCGCTATCTCGCTCTTTGCGAACGTGAATGCGGGACACAAATTGACAAATCGAGCTTTCCCGATAAAATTTACGGATGTTTGGCATTGCTCTCCCCCGGTATGCGTGCGCTTTACTTCCACGAGAGCGCTTGATCTGCTTTTCCCCAACTTTTGCAAGTCTGATGACATTTCTTTTCATCACTTCTGGTCTCCTGTGTTTTTGGGTCTACCTTGTTACTGTGTTGGTTTACTATAGACATGCAAAATTTGAATGAAAAGTTTCGGGCCCAAAAAGGACGCAGGTGGTCCACAGTTGATCTTGCCTTGGGGGCCAATATTTTATCTCTATGACCCTTATGACCTTCCTGAGAAGAGTGTCCCGACCGAGAAAAGCTTCTCCCGAGTCCACTCCGGGTAGAGGCCGAGTCCGAGTAAATAATTCCGAGTCCTAATGAGGGAATCTTCTGTTTTGGCGTGCCCTCGCGTTGAGGACACCTCGATTAAGAGGACCGTGCGTTAAAAAAATATTGTTCCGGTTAGGTGATGCTCCAGTGCACAAATGCCCCTGCCGAGTAGCGTGGCCACTTGAAAGTAGAAGCGTGATTTACGCCATGACCATCTGCTGAAATGACGAGATATGAAATGCTGCCCCATAAGAAGCAAGCTATTTCATCTCCAAAGCTGGGCTTATGGAGCTGTTTTATCTCCAAAGCTCGGTGTTGTGATTGCGCGGGGGGGGGGGGGGCAGCGAAATATCCCTTCGCCTGCGTTGATGAATGCACATGTGGGGTGGGGTGGAGTCTCAAGCTGAGGAAGTGCCGTCGTTTCGCAGTCTCCGGACACGCAAGCCTGGCAGAATGACTACCTGCAGGGAACAGGCTGCGAGATGTACACAGAAACGCTCAGTCCCTCGTTTGTGGGCATGACATTCCCCATGGCTTCAGAGTGAGTTTGCCCGCCGTCGGTAGATGGCGCGCAAATCGCCACGACCCAGTTTGCATGTCGGCTGCCCACCAGCGCCCCGGGCGACACGTTAGTTTGCGAGGCTGTTTAGTTGACGGGACCGTGGATCGCCATGTTGCACATTGTTGCCCAGAATCCGGAGCAATCTCGGATCAGGTAATAACACAACCTTTTAACTCTTCGAAAATATTCATCAAAATTTTTCTGGCCAGACGTAAATATAAACTTGACATGCGTGTTTGTGCCCAATTAGACCGCTTAAAACGTATTGGCTGTTGTTTCACTTAGACCATTTGACGGTGACACCCCATTAACGAGTTAAGCTGAATGGCTTTGCTGCTACCTCTAATTAACAGCATGATGCTTGCCTTGAATGTAGAAGCTGTTTAGTTGGATGTTTGTCCCCATTTTTGCCATGGGTGTACTTAACCAGTTTTTATGTCATGACTTAATAACATAAATTGGTCTGAGTCGGCCGAAAATCTTCAGCCAGATCACCCTGTAAGTAAAGACTCTCGTCGTAGCAGTCAAACCCAAGCTCTCCGGCGAACACGTTTTCGGTCATTGAAGGATTCGAGATCTTGCGGAGTCATTGAAAGAACGAATTTGATGACAGTTTCATCAGTAGATACGCCGTCACATGTATACTCGGTCAAAGCTACACTCTAAACGCTAGGAACAAATGACGAATACAAGTGAGCAGAACTTGCATCACGTGCAACAATTTGCTATTATACAAGTGCATTTAAGCCTCTTTTTGACAGACCCTGGGGGCTAAATAACCCAGGGATAGCGCCCGTTGCAATGTACGTCGCACTTTTGACACCAGTGCTTAGAATTTCTGGGCTTTTTTCTCGCTTTTCTGGGCTTTTCTGTTTTGGGGCTTTCCGAATGTACTTTACCTTGAAGACGTACACTGATCATCCACGCACCATAATTTGGTGGCCGCGACTCACACTGCGGACCACCTGCTCCCAGCTCGCAAGCATCACAAACAGAACACCAGAATGAGTGGTGGTTACTCAGTCTGCCCGCGTTGTTAGCTGATTGATCAGCTGTTTCTTCACACGCTGCTTCGCCGGCAATACGTTCACGATTGGCCAGCTGCGGACTTGTTCTATGTCCGCAGCGTTTGATCTGGGAGATGTCCCACTCATCTGTTTCCTGGCCAGCTGTTTGCCTTGGCTACTATCCCTGGGGTGGAGACATAGGCACTTACATCCAATGGCTTGGCAGTGGTTAGAATAATTTTGACTAAGCGTGTAGCGGGAAACTTATGATGCAGGCAGAAGGTTTCCAGATTTTGTGCGCTCTGATGCTAGTGAGCAAGCTGTTGACCGATTATTAGCTGTTTATCATGGATCCCTTTACGCTTATTTTGGCCATGGAGAGACCAAATTCTGCTTGGTGGGAGGTACCAAAAAAGTGTGATCACCATTTGCAAATCACACTGGCGCAGTCCGATTTCCGGTAAACGATATCGAAGCACATAATACAAATGCATGCTGCATGGCTGGCAATACCGTGTGTGCATGTCGTCGTAAGCGTTGGGGCATAGGGTGCCATTTGCCTAGTTACTCCTTCTTGCACTCGGACCTCCTTGAATTGTGCATAGCTCAGGTGACTGCACGCGAACGTCTTGAACGGTAAGCCAATAAGTTAACCGCGACGACGATTCTAATAAAAAACGATGTTTATATTTTCTTTCCCAGTAATTCGTTTATTGTCATTTTGTAGCTACTTCATGATTAAGATATTCTTTTCTTACACCGGTCAAAGTGCCCGACGCGCCTTTCGATCACTGTGTTGCCTTATTACATTCATACAGGAAATAATATCCTAAATGAACACCAACTGCTACATTTGGCGTCCGACCGGCGCTGCGCTTGCCTGCTGGCGGACCAGTCAGCCATTATCGCACGTTTGTGAGACATAAAATCGTTATAGGTATGTTGACTGATCAATGATAATAGGTCATAAGGGAGTAGAATCATAAAAAGGATTTGGTCTTTAAATGGCCAACCACAGCTCGTGAGCAGGCGGCCTCACCACCTACGCTCCGGCAGATTGTGCTTTACGAAGCTGAAGCTGCTGCTGCTGGCGATCGAAGCTCGCGGTGACGATGGAGCCGACAACAAGATCGCCATTAACCCCCGCCACATCAAGCTGCAGCCGAACACGCAGGGCTTCTTCATCGCCCAGTCGGCGGACGAGGTCAAACGGTGAGGGGGCTAGGCGTGACATGTTCTCCTTGCTTTGGGCGAGGTTAGATGGCGCGATACGAAATCATGTAACAGATGCTCTTGGAAGGAGCATGAAGTTAGCGATGAAAGAAGTGCTTATGTGGTTGCATGCTCTTGGTCAGGGAAGGACGAGTTGGGGGGGGGGGGGGGGGGGGAGAGGTGCTGAATACTCCTAGTCGTGCACTGATTATGGCTAAGGTGGGATACCCCAGGTCAATCAATGACGGTACAAGGTGGTAAGACACCGAATCAGTCCTTGTTAAGGAAACACTTCTGACGTTCCGTGCCAGTCTTTAACGAGGCAAGTTGGGTAACAAAAATTAGTCGAATACCGCGAAGCGTCAAGGACCACACTCAAAAAGTTATTCATACTACCTATTGCCCTGCACGATCTTTCACGAGCGGCCGCATGGGAGTATGACGCTAAACGTAAGCGAGACTTTCATCCAGAGGCTTTCACCATGCACTTTTTCATTCAACTCTGTCGCTGCTTACGGGAATATGAGGACAGGCTTCCTCGCAATGCCACCCACTTTTCGTTCCCATTCATTCCTACCTAGCCTCTTCACATTTGTTTGTCTTTTGCCAAGAACATAGTTAGAACCCCTGAAAGAGACTAAAACAGCTTTGAACCTCAGTTGATCTTCTTCTCATCGGCAAAAATATCCATGTGAAAACGTATATGGCAATAGAAGTATCTCATGGTATTTTGTGGCACGTATGTAAAGGGAATCTTCCATCTTTGAAGAGATTGAAAGAAGCATTAGATATGATGGAATAAGCTGACTTAGAACTGCTGGTATACTTTCAAGTTGGGAAGACTGCTTTAGACAACAAACTTTCTCTTACTGGTAAATCATCTCCCCTCTATGTCTTTGTTTGACAGCGTCATGAACTGTTTGTATGACAGCACCCACTTACAGTTCTTCAATCTCCCAATAGGTGGCACGCAGTGGTGCTGAATGTGTTCTGAACCAAAGATTGTCGGTTGCTCGTGTTTTGGCCGTTTATCGTGGTGTTCTTAATATCTATCCGTCACTTAAGGTACTTACTTGCATTCACGTATTCGGTTATAGCTCTGTTCTTAACCTATTCGATTATTATTCTGATTTCCGTAGGGACTGGAGAGAATGCCTAATTTCTTGCATGATGTAACACAAAACGTACCTCTTGTTATAATCTTGCGCGGCTCGCGCTATATCGGTTAAGAGTCAATTGACCGCCGTTATGTCTATAAACGTGCTCACAAACGCCAGATATGGTTGACTCGACCATCGTTTATCACTGAACCTTGACCGCCGTATGGGCAGTGGATCGGCGAAATTGTGATGACGTCACTATGCTGTGATGGATTCCGGGTGACCTTGAACTGGTTCGCACGAAATAGTCTGCACATCTTCTAAGGGCGTGTGTCGCAGTACTAGGTGGTTTTTGGTGTTCAAAAGGGCTGGACTGTCACCTGTATATAATGATCTTCAAGATATATATTTCAGCTCAAAACCACGTACAATGTGGAACGTCCCCTTTAAGCATCATCTAGACGTTCTTGGAAAGTCCTATCCCAGACATATGTAATGAACGCCCCATAATTTTCCCCAAATGTCTGCATAGGTCAGACCATTCGCGTTACTTGTGTGCACTTGTGGTCTCATCCAACACGGATGGACCTTATTTTTTGCGAATTCATTGGATAAATTATTTTATGTCACTGATGACCCTTATTGACCCTTATGTCTGTGAGCGGAGCAGTGATGTCATTGTCTTATTTTAGAAATGCTGTAAACCATGTTATCGAATGAACGGGAGACAGAGCCTCCAGTCATCCTTTCATGTGGACTGAGGACCTTGGCCATTGCAATGTGTGCCCACTAATAGATCTGCTCGAGGGATGCGTGAGGTCGAACTTGCGACCTCATTAACATTACTTGCTTCAAAGCAGGTTAGGTCAGTGGCATGCTGCTAGGATACTTGGCACGTCACGCTGCGAAGTACGTTACAGCCTTCTATTTATAATTTTACCTTCAACGCGGCTTGCTTCAGGGCCTGGTACTACTGCAAGTCGTGCCACGAGGACATCAAGGATGAGACCCTCATCAAAAAGTGCAAGTGCAAAAACTGTGAGTATTTGTTGCGTGCTGAAGCCCCATGGCGACGGGCGGGCCACTCCGTCGAATGAGTTTCGGCTGCTGTTCCGTTTATCTTCATATATTCGTCGGTGTTGTTTGTGGTGCTGTGTAATGGACCATGGAATTGAGCAGAGCGCTTATCGCTCTTTGAGGGATGACTGACATCATTCACGGGCTCGCTCTCAACAGTAGCGATGGTGTTTCTCGGACAGAGATATCTCAACGCATGTGGTGCGCTGTTTGACGTGCACAGCGCAACGCAACGGCAGTGGGCGGTAGAGGGGGGGGGGGGGGGCGGGGGGGGGGAAGGCACCACACAGTGTCATGATTTGTCCGTCCTTTTTTGCTGCTTGTATGACGCCACGGCCCAATTACTTCATGTGTCGACAACCCTCACACGTGGTTTGATTTGAGTTAAATTATGGTAAATTATTTTCAACTGCGCTTCACTTCGCGGTCGGCACAAATTATTACCATTATTCGTGCCGTCATGACTTCCGAAGCCATCGAGCGGGATTGGCTGGGTGGATGTGTGTATAACGCACGGCTTTGTGTGCTGAATGCGTTTTATATTAGTTGACGCGGGTCTAGTGCTTTTGCTTATCAGGAACAAACATCAAGGCTCTTGGCGTCTACAACCGTTCATAAAGAGCATGCATTACGAATAGGCCCAAATTAAAGCAAATCCCGCTTTTACTATTAGCTCGAGACTTTCGATAAAAGCGTATCATAGTTTTTTAAACCGGCAACATTTTTCGCTCACCATCTGTTAAATATCTTTATCCTTTGTGTCATTTCTCTGTAACGTGCTGTGCTCACTTAGCAAATACGAGAAGATGTGCATACTCAACCATAGCGGTCGGTGCAGTTTTCTTATATGTTACTTAAGCTTTTGTCAGCTAAGCCATTTTTACCTGGTAAATATCAAGCATGTCAGTGACTGTAACACTAACGTAGAACCGCCATACTGTTAACTTGCTTACTTGCGACATCGGTATTTCCTCCAACGCATACTCGCCAAAGGCAGGATGATATGACAAATCAAACTTTTGAACCTTCCTCGAACGTGTCATCGTCGCTACAGTCCGAGAATCCTACCACAATGCCCAGCCATAGACCTGACAGACATAAACGGATTCCATCTGATTAGACGAGATGAAACCCGGTCTGGCCTAGACCGACATGCTCCGACCGCAAGTAAAAATGACACCCATCGCAAATTGGACCCGGCTTTAGTAGACACGTCATGGACGTGACGTAATCTTGCATTGGCCTGCTCATCATCCGACACTGGGCGTTCAACTCAGCCGCTTCTGGCTTATTTTAGGCCACACCTTCCGGACCGAAGCAGAGGAAATCTGACCTGAATGACGTCACAAAAGGCGGAACGTACTTGGCTTGACTCGGGAGGAACTCTCCTGACGAACTGTTCCTATGGGCTGGGCTGATGGCGATTACCAGTGCTGGGCCGGGCTGAACTTCCGTGACTTGGTTGACCTCACTGGGCCTGGTTCCACTCGCATTCTTTGAACTGACCGGATGTCACCTCGCCAGGCACAACTTGCCACTGGCCTGACCATCAGAAACATGCACTGACTCGACTCGGCATAATGAGCTGATCCGTGTGGGATGATCCCACAATTTCCAGAGCTTGTTGGCTGACTTTTAACCGGATGACATTGACAAATTAATTGACTTGACCCGACTTGTACTGCCTGAACCCACACTGATCGGCGTCCACCTTCGCAGACATTGGCACCACAATGCTTAGCTCTGGCCTTCTGGGACGTAGTGCAAACGGCGGCTGGATACAGAGCGGTAATCAGCGCGCCCGCGCCACGGCCCTTCATTGGTCTGCGACTCACACCCTCTCCCTGCTGCCGGGAGGCGCTCTGGGGCCCTTCATTGGTCTGCGACTCACACCCCGCGCCTGTCCACGGCCCTTCATTGGTCTGCGACTCACACCCCGCGCCTGTCCACGGCCCTTCATTGGTCTGCGGCTCACACCCCGCGCCTGTCCACGGCCCTTCATTGGTCTGCGGCTCACACCCCGCGCCTGTCCGCGGCCCTTCATCGGTCTGCGACTTACACCCTCTCCCTGCTGCCGGCAAGCGCTCGCGGCCCTTCATTGGTCTGCGACCCACACCCTCTCCCTGCCGCCGGGAGACGATCCGGGGCCCTTCATTGGTCTGCAACCCACGCCCTCTCCCTGCCGCCGGGAGGTGACGCGCTTGAACGGCTCTCGAATATGACACTTAAAGTCGCTTTAACCGCCCCGTGTGGTGTTTTGACTACCACTTAGCTGCGCCCCGCTTTCACTAAGATTGAGTTCAGGACTACACGAAAACGCTCCGTCGCGTTGTTTTAGCGTTCGGGTGTGCGGCATGTTAGCAAATAACAAGATGCCCTGGGATTCGCTTGCTCACTTTCTTATTTCAGAGCCCTTGTACCATTAACCGCGTGTTTAATTGGTGGACCGATGCTGGATTTTAATGCCATCGCCCAACTACGTGAACACCATATTTCGGAGGTGTCAACTGTTGGATGCGGGAAAAGCTTCTGATTTAGTTTACCGACGTCAAGTATTGTATATAGGCATAACTTGTTTTTATATGTTTTCAGTTATGCAGCATCTACCAAAGCTCATGAAATCTGGCTGCTAGCGCTCGACAACTTTCGCTGTGCGTGTTTGTCTCGGTTTGGAGTGGCAACGCGAGCAACTGGAAATGCATTTGAGTCATTTCCCTGTACTTCTCAAATCTGAAAAAATCAAAATCTGAAACTTGCTTGGAATAAGCAACCGTATTGCATGGCATCACTAAGCTAGGCATAAGAGAAACATACATCATAGGTGCAGTGAGGCACCCCAAAGGATCGAATGTCAGCCGGCATATAATTAATAATTTTTTTACCCCGCGATTCATAAATGCTTTGGGGGTAGTTCTTTATAGGGGCGTCGGTTAGGTTTCTTCAATAGGCAAAAGGTGTTACTTTATACAACATGCTTAAGGGCACAGGAGGCAGTGATCTCAACAATGTTGTTAAAAAACAGGCTGTATTGGCTACGAAGTGAGGTTTTTACATTTGTCCCTGCATTGCGATGGATTTTACTGGAAAGTTGACTGGAAGGCCTGATCAGAATCAAACTCTATTAAAATCACTAATCCAAATGAATTTGAATAGTTGGAATACGTATGCCAAACTGGAAAGTTGGTGATGTCTTCCGTCTGATAAATGTGCAGTTGAACTCCATGTTTTGCCTAATGTGATCGATTCATGCGTAGTATTATCGCAAGCCATTTTCGTGCCAACTTAGATAGGATTTCGGAAAGGTGCGTTGTTTAGCTCTTACCTTGTCAACTCTTACATAGCATTGGACTGGCTCATGCAAACGTCTTTGACAGGCCTGAAACCAAGGAATCCAAAGAATTTGCCGATTGTCTCCCCAACTTCAGATGAACCAAATATCCAGGCAGACCACTTTATCAGTGGCGCTTCTGAATGAGCCATTCCGTCCGCAGACCTGTAATGCTTTAAGCATGTGCTTAAAGCACGCTCTTTTACTTCCTTGCAACGCTCCCACACATCGTGCTCCGTGATTGGACACTTGGCTAGAGCGATGGTTTTTTTTTCTCAAAAATCACGTTTGTGCCATAATAAAATGTGTGAATTGCCTAGCCTATTGGTAGTCCTACAATCTGTAAACTCGACCGCGCAACGGTTTCGCAGCTGGCTTTCCGACTGGAAGATGACTGTGATCATCCGGGACGCGATTTATTAATTCTGTTTTACACAATTGATGACTGATTATCCAAACACGCTATATGTCTCATCCACGTGCACATTGCTGTCTTGGTTTTTTATTCGAAAGCAGCTTGGCAAACACATCAGATCGGAAGTTGATCAACCTCTTCCTAGTTCACTCCATTGATCGTATCATTGTTATGGGTAACAGCAATCGGTCTTAATTTGCGACTTTACGCGCCATCATTAACAGCGCCGGATTTCGTTGTGAACCTCATATTGTGGTTTGTGTGACAACGTGCCCACCGAGACAGCTTATGTGAATCCTGTTCGCCCCGTCCAGTACGCCGGTCGCTGTCGCTTAGGCTGAGGCTAACAGACTGTTGTGCAAGCAGTACCTACTAAACAGCCCCTAACAGTGTTTGTGTCGCAAACGAGGCTGCAACATGAGGAGCACTCACGGATCGCCACGTTCATGTTTGCCTTGCGTCTGTTGCTTCGGCAAACTAATTGTAACTGTAAAAAAACTTGCAATTATGTGGTATTTTTAGGAAGGCATACATCAACTGTTTCCCAAAAGCGCTAACTTTTTCACTTGCGTGGACACATTGGAATTTCCGAATGCGCACACAAAGGCGTGTGGGCTGGGTCGCCTCATACCCAGTAGCCATGAAGTGGCTATTTATTCATGTCAGCCCTCAGCTGGCGTGCTCCAGAAAGATTCACCGGATAAGTACGTCAACCAGGTCTCTGTCGAGTCATTCGTCGACAAAACTTCACCATCACATGGCACCGCCTGGCTCAAACGGCTGTATCGTGCTTCGGAGCGGCTGGGGACAGCGGCGCGGCAGCCCGCGAGCACCCGCTAGCGCACGCGGCCTACCGCCGGCGTCGGGCCCGCCGCCCTGCTAACATGGCCTCGTTGCCCGCAGTGATCCCGCTAACACGGCCTCGTCTCCTGCAGTGATCCCGCTAACACGGCCTCGTCTCCCGCAGTGGCCCTGTTCCGCAAGGGTGTGCGTGCTGTGCAGATGGTGGGACGAGCAAGTAGGTTCGCTGTTCGCTGTTGGCCGCTCTGTGCTGCGCTGTTCACTTGACCGAAACGACGAGGTGTGCTGTTGCTTACTGCTCCCTCGGTAGAAAAGATCGGGTGGTGTCCCGTGCCGCCCGAGACGTTGGGGCGGCGGTTAATGACGTCACATGAATTAAGGGGATTCGGGTGTGATACCGCGGTTCTTTGCTTTTCATTCACGACAGGTCAGTTTTGCGTTAAGTTGAGCTCAAGGAGCCATTTGAGTTTTAGTCACGTGGGCTATCCCATAGATTACTCACTAAGTGGTTGATGCCCCATGCAAAATAGCATTTTCTTGAAATTGGAAAGCCATATTTGTCTAAACGCGCTGTGACAATAACATCCGAAGTACGGAAAGTTGTAAAATGAGCCAATACCTCAGCAAGCATCCCGCTTTGTTGGATATTTGCCAACACAGCAAAGGCCAGTATAATTTATCCGGGCGTACCCACAACAAAGCATTGCGCTCTGGGGTAGCAATGTCGATTTGTCCCCGAGCTTGAGAGCAAGGGTCTGTCCCGAAGCCTCGTTAAGTTTCGGTCAAGTGTCAGATGTGCCTCTAAGCTTCCTTCTCGCTTCTATCTGTGCCTTTCGCGCCACTGGGAGCCGCTCTATCGTTTTCAATGTCGCCTTTCCGCACCCGCGAGCAATCCGCTTGCGCACAAAGACACTGCCATGACTATCTAAGCTGTTCTCAATGTCGCCTTTCCTCTTGGCTAGTGTCACCGCACACCTCATAAGCCACCCGCGGCAGGCGGCTTTCCGATGCCTTCGCCTGCTTAGCTCCGACTTTTCACCTATCCTCTGCGACCGCCAGCCGAGCAGCCAAGCTTGACTCGCCTCAGCCTTTCTTCTTCGCATCTGTGGCGTTATCGCTGCTTGCGTGCCAGTGAGTCGATGTTCGCGCATGTCAACTTTGCCCCATCCCATCGATTAGTCCCGTGTGTGGCATTTAACACAACTGTTCTTTGTCTAAACAAATATGCGCGCCTCCCAATAACTGGCTGCTGTTCCAATCGATGCTTCGTCGTGCATTCCGTCGTCTCGCCAGTGCTCATAAGCGGCCGTGTCGGTGTCGTGTCGGTGACGCTGCCATTCCTTTGACCTACTGACCTAACTAGTAGACCTTCTGCCGCGTGTGCGGGCGTAACCCACCATCCCTTCGCTGGATGTGTCGGCGGGCCCCAGTGTTGGCACGGTGGGCTCCTATGTCGTCCCCAGTGTTGGCACAGTGGGCTCCCATGTCGTCCTGGCTCCGTCTCGGCGTCTTTCCGCTGGCGGCAATGTGAGCCTGCCGGTCTTTTACGAACACTCTCGATAATTGCATGGGTCGGGCGCGCATGCTGCGTTATTACAGTTTGTGAGCGTTGCAAAGAACGGGCAGATCCGCCTCTAGCTGGGAGCTTATTTGACAACGTCACGGTGGGGTAGTTCACGCACCTTGTTTCTTATCGCCAGTGGGTTCAGGTCGGCGGCCACAGTTTCGCCCCGGACAGTAGTACCCTGTGAATGCACGCATGGTGGAAGTAGTGATCAAGAAGAGTTTATGTGAATGCCAGTTTTACCCACGCTTCGTTATGCGCTTTTATCAAAATTAATGAAATATAGGGCGAACAATTTTGTACCTACGGGAATTTTGGTACACTACCAGCATGCTGATGTACGTCTCTTATGTCGACCTGTCGACTATACTGCCGTTGGAGTTCAATAGATGAGAACACACTCCTTATATCTTCTTATAAAACAAAAAAATGCGAATAAATTTGACTACAACAAACTCTAAATTCTCTTCAGTCCAGTATTAACAGCAATATTTTCTCGTCTGACTTTGTGGCTAACGACGGCCTACCACACGTATACATTCTCGGAATTCTCCGATAAGCTTATTGCAAAACGTCATCATAATATGATTCTTTCGCTGCTGCTGTTAATCCATACAACATAAGTTATTTATTGACATATTTGTGCTGCCCACTTCAATGACGAATCGTCGATATAATCGTAGTGTGTCGACCGTGTGCAACCTTGCATGCAAGTCATTGTACATACTTGCAGAATCGTTCGTTATGTGTGTTCTAGACCTGTGCTACCAGTCAGTGTCATTTATCATGTAATGTCAAGAGACGGCATCCTGTGTGATCTGCTACCGATTCCATTCGATGGCGGAGTGCGAGCCGAAAAAAGTGATTCCATCCAGCCAGACGTGCAGCCATTTAGTTATCCCGTGGTCGTCTGCCGACGCGTAGTATCTGTTACTTCGCGTCCAGTAATGTGCAACATTTTTTTGTTTTCATCCATACAAATGTGGTTGAGCTCATTTGTACCACCATCTCGTGTCGTCAGATGCTCCACAGCACACTCGACCAGCCCCGGACCGTGCTGTGCGTGTGCTGGTGTCTCATTTTCGGGAAAGTTGCCGGTGTAAAGGTGCTGAAGGTGTCTGTGCAATGTGTAATCCCGCGTCTTTGTGTTGTACTGAACTCGTTCTCTGCCGTACCAAGCGGAAAAGGTGGACTCCAACGGGTGTAAGTCACGTTGGCGCTTTGGATTTTTGCCTTCGTAGTTTGCGTGTTCGAGGCCAAGTTCGCCTTTTGCTAGTTATTCCTAGTTGGGATGGCGCTGGCTTGAAGGTCAGCTGCAAACAGACCTGGCTTCCCTCAGCTCGGAAATGCTTTTGCTCGGTGTCGATGTGTTGCTCCGACTGCAATCTTGGAAGCCTCAAAAATTGTGTGCACGGTTGTGTCCGGCTATGAGGCAAGAGCCTCTTGGGTGACATGCCGTTAATGACTACTGCTGGCACTGTTTTGTGCGCCAATACGAACGCCGTGTACATTGTAATTCGACTCATAAGGCTGCGGTCAAAAGCAACACGTCGAAGCCCAAACAGAAACTTCCCTTTCAAGAGGAGATCAGACGTAGTCGAGGCGGTGTGTCTACCACCGTCCATAGTTAGCCGGAATGGGCCCTGCTCGCCAGATGCTCATGACGCCTAGGTAGACGGAATGAAGCCCCACACCGGTTGCTAGCCATTCAGTAGTTGGATCGTGAGCTGAGGTACAGGTGGGGGTCAGCAACAGCTGACGGGACGCCCACTCCACCGCGTGCCTCATTTGTAGAGTGCTGGAATGGGACGAGACGCAACGCTCCTGGGTACGAGCAACAAGCATGAACCTAAATATAATCGCAGTGAATATCTTAAAAGAGACAACGAGAGTGTGGTTTCCCACCTCGTCGCTGGTATGCCTCAGACCATTAGAAATAGCTGCCGCGTGATAGATTATAGGGGCATAGCGGTGTTTAGCCTCTGTGCTTGCTGTTTCATGTCTGCCGTTGTCGAGTACAAGCGGCCCCAAATTTAATGATACTTGTCAAACTTTTGTAAAAAAGTGCCTCAGTTGTATACTTTTTGGACTGAAAGCTTATGAACTGAACCAAAAAGTCCTGAAACTGAAACCAAAAGTCCACTCAAAGTCGTGAACATGAACCAGCGACCGTTTAGTTCGTATTCAGCACTATCACGATCTCACTGCTCCCGTCCCTATACTGCGACCCTTTGCCAATAGCAGAGTCCGATACACCACTATTGCTCCTCGTTACCAACAGCAGAACCCGCTACACCATTTTTGCGCCCTGTTACCAGTAGCAGAATCCGGTACACTACTTTTGCGCCCCATTGCCAATAGGCCTTGGCAGCACACCACTATTGCGCCCCGTTGCCAACAGCAGGATCCGGTTCAGCGGCCATGACACAGTCCTCCGCTTCCCGAGGGTGCCTGAGTTGTCTCAGAGCAGAATCTCAGTCATCTCCTGATTTGGTAACCCTGTACACTACCCCAGTGCCGGTCTTCCATAACGTAAGGGCTTCCATAAGTGCCTTGGAATGGTTTATTACACAAGCATGAACGAATACCATCTCACAGACAGCTGACGGGCGAGAGTGTACACGGTAGGCTTGTGGGTAAGTCACCGGGCAAGGGCAAAAGGTTGTAACGTGTTGAGAACCAAGTATTCGGACTAGGAAATTGGTCAGGCGGTATCCTATTGACACGGTATTCTTCTTGAATTCTTGGAAACACGTATCGCACTGTATGCACCGGTTTCCCTATAACTCTTCACGGAAATGTGAGAATTTCTTTTCAACTGCGAACAACTCTTCCTTCAGTCCGGATTATCTGTACATATGATGCTGTTCGGACTACAGCCTGCACTAAGTGGATATGGATGGGTGTTGGTTGTTCATACTTCGCTGATTACTCACACGTTCGTTGCAATGATTCGTTTACTTTGTATGTTGTAATTAGCATGCTCATTTCCATGTTTAGATCGCCATACAGTTTTTGCTCATGTACACACATGGACTGGATACCGTCAGTGTACTTACTTGCGCGTGAAGTTAAGCAACCGCATGTGTTTCACATGTCGAAATCGGAACGTTACGTACCCTCTGGGCTTATGGTGCATGCAAACCGATGTTTGAAATAGTTCTCAATAGTTTTCCCCCAGTCACACTGCTGTTAAGGACAAAGTCGAAGGTAAAAGGGAAGTGAACTTGAAATGAATAAGAACGAGTTTAAAAGAGGTTTGGCATTGATTAACGTGCTCTTGAAATGCTAGCTGAATAGCAAAACAATCTCTCCGTGTAGAGTGCACGAACGATGGACATCTACCATTTCATCAAGGTCTTCCCGTACACACTCCAATGCAATGTAGCAAACACAAAACAGTTTCCGCCGCATAGTCTGGCACTCTCTCGTGTCAAACTTAGCTTAACATCGCATCGCCGCGTTGTCTTTATTACCGCATGTCTATGCAACCACGCTTCTCGCATGCGGATGCTTCCCAGCAGGTCATGTCTGCGCGACACCGAAATGGTGACCGACCTCCACGCGTGGAGGGTCGGAAGGTCATGCCAGGTGATGGCAAAGTGCTTTCTCATCGTTTCTGCGGTTGCGTGGCAACCGTTGCAAGTCGATCTGTGAGCTGCGAGTACCGTGTTCTGAGCTTCGGTGTAAAACCCTCTGACACTTAACGCCGATTGAAATCATGTATCGTGGTATTTTCCGTTCTCCCGAATGGTCGCCTTCAGACTGTCACGGGCCGTAATTCGGTCTCAGGCCGCCCGGATGGCAGCGTTGTAAGAGCGAAGGCCAGTGTGCTCACCTCCGCAGGCCAACACCGGAAAGACACCAGGGTTTGCGCCCGGATCCTCCGGGTGCCGCTGGGCGACTCTTGTCGAGCGAAGCGCGCATGCGTAAAGCGGTAGAGTTGTAAACTCGAAGGGGACGAACGATCCGAGTCGTACCGTTCTCGTTCAGTCATTTTCGCTTGTTACTGCTGTTGCTGGTCATGTAGGGAAAGATGCCGACGGACTCAGTTTTTCCACTCCTCTGGCGCTTCGCGGAGTGTTCTCCGTTCCGGCACCACGGGGCCGACGCCGCCCGGACGCCCTGGCGCCGCCGGTCAGAGCCCGGGTCACGTGACCTGGCCGGCTCGTTCCAGTGGCGCTGTCGAACCAGAACAGCACGGCGGCGGTGAAGGCCTCGCCTAGCGGCGGCCTGCTGGAGGCGGCCAAGCAGCTCACCAAGATCAACAAGAACGGGTCGGACATCAGCTCCCAGGTCCAGGGATACAACAGGTGCGGTGCAGGGAGGGGTGGGGGGTGTGGCTGACGTCTGGCCGAGGGGGTCAGTGGGTGGGGGGCGGCTGGTTACTCGGGTGCGGAGGTTCGTGGGTGCGTTTGGAATCACGTCCGGGAGGGGGAGGGGGGCAACAGGTCATGTTGGGCCCTGGTTGTGGGGTATGATAGTGGGTCTGGACCGGGTTCAGGCGCACAGCAAGCAGTCACGGGCAGCAGGTGCAAGGGCGGAGAGTGGGGCCTCCTGCGGTACGGAGATTAGGGAGCACGATGCACTGGGCCTAACTCGGATGAGGGGATACAGGCCGTCCAGCTTTTGGGTCCGGGAGGGCAACAGATGCGGCACGGCTCAGGTTCCGGTGTGGGTACGATAATGATTTGATGACATTTGACATGTTATGCCGGTTTGGTTCACGAGGGATCGGCAGATGATATTTTACTGTTACGTCACGGGCGTGACAATGTATTTACTTCCGAGACTTGCTTCATGATGAGGCATGTGTTGGGCGTATCTGATAGTATGGAATGCAAGTAGCTGGGGTATGCATTTCCGTAGGTTATTTCTGAGTTTTCATAACTCCACCAACGGAGAGCTTGCTTCACTTTAGAAGTGTGTAAACCGAGGTTAAATGGCGGTTTTCTCGGACATGTGGGATAGCAGAAGAGGACCGGTACATGCCGCAAGAATTGCATTATACAGTGTCCAGCCGTTATAAAAGGGCATGAGCCTGATGGTAAGCGCCCTTTCTGTGTTCGGGAAACTGCATCGATAGTTTGCATAAAACGACTGGGTTGATAAGATGTTTCCTACCAATGTTCTGGTAACAACGTTAGTGGTGTAGATAAATAAGTAAATGTAGATATGCTGGTTATTGAACATTAGCCTGTCAGCAATGTTTTCAAGACCTGTGACTCAAAGCATATACTCAATATATTCGGTGACAGACAGCGAAATGTCAGTGTGTACCTATAAGCCATTTACCTTTGTAGTGTTCCCTTTTGAGAGGAAATAGACAAAAGACGAAGAGACGAAAGTGCTTAAGCACCCTGAAATAAGGATATGTTTGTATCAGCTGGCTGACGGTAGAACGGTGGGAATTTCGCCCGTATTTTTTTCGGCTCGCGGACTTATTCGCAATGACCGAAGCATGAGTGATGTTCGTAGTGAAAAGAACATGCCCAGGGTTGGTGCCAAGCATGGGACAGTTTTTCTTTCCATCTTACACATAGGTCCAGCGTAACAATTTTTTCTCAAATTTTGATTGCATTTTGCCTTGAATCCCTGCAGCTGCCCGCCCATGCTGAGGTTAAGCTAAGCTTGCCTCGGTTTTAGCCTACCGACTGACAGTATTGGATCAAAAATATTTATTTGTCAATCTAAGTGCGGTTGGGGGCCTAGAGCATCACTTCAAATCGACGTCAGCTAGGGAAGGTTGAGCATTCGTGCGGCGTTCTGTAATTTATACGAGAATTTAAACTAGTTTTCTAGTTCATTGCCCAAAGTTTTACGCAAAAGTGGGTGCAACACCACAAAGAGTCCAATGCGGCAATGTGACTCCTTGAGCGGACCCAGCCGTACGTGATATTGGAATGAAAAAATCTGATATTAATAGCTTATTTGTCGGCTGGAAGCATCGGCCGCAAACAACTTTTTGAATTGTTTAATGTATGTTGTGTGTCATGCATGTTATGAACACATGCACGGATCGTGCTGATGTTTTAGTTAGGTTAGATTACAACATTTCGACGGGCAGGATAATTCATCTTCTTTGAACTACCTGACTGTGTGACCTTGAGCTGACCTCGATCACTGACTTGTATTAATGTGGGACGCACCACTACCGGGTAGAAAACTTGTGTTATTTGGTGCTGGTAGCAAAATACATTTACCATCGCCCCTGGTTCGTTAGGGCCCTAGTGTTCCCAGATAATTTTAGGTATTGGAGGAATCTATATCACATCGCAAGGCATTGGCTCCAGTTTGTTGGAGTCGTCGTAAACTCAGTATTGTTGTCAAGTTATGTCGCTGTTTAATAACGTCAACATGAAGAGGGCTATTTGTCCCTCTTGTGCTAAAATTATTGCATGCCACCTTATTTGATACCAACTCTGAAAGGTACAGAAAATGGGACACACAAAAGGGGGCAAAAAGGGCAAAAGTCGTCGTACGTCATGGGCTCTCCTAGCAAAATGGCTGCTTAACTTTGCACCCAAAGCGTGTCTGTTCCGTCACCGTGTGCCAATTCCATATTTTGCACTTGTAGATTTGGACACATGAGACCAAATCGTAAAGCGCTACAATTGCACAATGCCTTATGTTCACATACTGAACAAAAATGCCTTTCGACGGTAAAAACGTTCGGCTATTTTAATAGTTTTATTGCCAAAGCTATAGTATACGCTCCTGCTTACTTAATTTTGGTGCGTTTCAAATTTAGGGCCATATCAGATCGCAGTCTAATGATGTAGGGAAGAAAAACGTCACCATGTTTATAGTTTTTTCTCTCTGTGTTCTATGACTCCCACGTGCCCTGACGTCACATTTTACGGCCTCTAGCCTCGCGAAATCAGTGTCTCGAGCAGCTGCCTCTGACCGCTGCTTTATGGTCCGTGGACAGTTGGTATGAATTCTTCCGGCGCGTAATCCTGTCAACGTTGGGTTTGATAGCCCCTGCAGGGAATTGCCGAATGGCCTAGCCGAGTTTGATGACCGCTGGGTCTGTGTGCCATGAGCGCAGGCGCTCACACCAGTGACCCTAACTATGAACACCCCAACAACTTTCCGCTGGCCAGCCCCGTAACCAAACCGCTAGCAGGCACAGCAACCGCCCTGGTAGCCACCGTGGTAACAATTTCGGCGACCTGTCTGATAACCCCCCGCCTTGCCAGCCCGGTTACCCAAACGCTAACCAGATGTGGTAACCGCCCCTGCACTAACCACCCCGACAACAACGCCGTGGTGACCACCCAGTAACCACTCGGAAACCAGCCGCTAACCAGCCTGTTGCTTACTGCCTGCGCCAGCCCGGGTAACCGTGTCTCCCGGCCTTGCAGGCTCCCAGAAGAGACGGCACCAGCCGGTTATCAGGCGCTGCCTCTGGCCTACGAAGTGAAAAAGCTCCTGTACGAGCACTTTTAGTCCGCCCTTTTGTCGTAGCTAGCCGATGCGCCCAGGCCGGATGTCGAGAATGACACGGATCGCCGCAGTTGCCACCACTGTCGATGTGTATCGTTGCTCTTGGCTTGCTCGTCGGTTTCGGCTGTTTTGGCGAAGGCGTATCGTGGTTCGCATGCTTAAGTTGTGCCTCAAATCCATTCAGCCTGGTTGTTGTTTGTCGGTGGAGGCTTACATTAGAAGCTTCCTTAGATGAGGTAAGCACGCTTAGCCGAAAAAAGGCTTCACTTTCTACAAACCTGAACATTTCACGCAATTTTGGCAATGCTCGAAAATGTTGGAAGCAATTTGCACGATAAGCCTTCGTTAAAACGGTAGCCAGCTGGTCTGATCAGAATGCATCCGAACCTTCCCATAGACTAGGCGAGGTACTCTGGCATTCTGTCGTTCGTTGTCGTGTCCATGGCCGCGCCTGCAGGTTCGGTACGTGTGCGGAAGGCGGCTGGTCGCTAGTCAGCATCTGTGCCGCCTTCGTGTTTCGGAGATCGCTTCTTTTAGCTTTGCAACCGTGCTGCTGCCGCCGCCGCGGTCGCCGCCGCCGCCTCCGTTGCCGCCGCCGCCGCTGCTGCTTCTGTTGCTGCTGCCGTTGCTGCTGCTGTTGCTGCTGTTCTGCTCTTGTGCTGATCAGCTCAGCTCAGCTCAGCACGGCTCAGCAGGCGCCTGCTGACAATGTCAGCGCTGACTGCGCTGGAAATCTCAAGCAATGTTGCATTTGTTGGTGACGCTTAACGGTCTGTTTCAAGGAGAAAGAACGGTATATTGACCTTGAGGAGATCGCGGTGCTAGTGGACGTTGAATGCTACGGTTAGGGTATGCTACGGTAAATGGACATGAAGAAGGCAATGCGATGACAATTGACGACAGGAATGCTGGCGTAAGTTTCATAAAAACCTTGCACGAGCTAAAAACAATCAACGCAAACGTTTTCTTCAAAAAGTCGATTTGTTTTCAAGTGCCCAAATGGATTCCATGGACACTCCTCGCATCATTCCTCTCTTAACACGCCGTGACGTCAATTGCTGTTTTGTGACGTGGCGTCATTATCTTTTCTGTCTTCGTGTGATCTTTACTATCAGTTTGCTTTCCAGCGTGGGGTCGCTTGAAGGTCAGCATCACAACAGCGCGCAATGCAACGGGATATTGATTAACTCGGACAATGCTGGTTTCGTGGATTTCAAGTCCCCGTACTATGGTTCATTTGAGCGTTCCAACATGTAAGTTTTCTGAATTTACTATATTTTTGTTTTCGCTTACTTTCAAGAGCTGGTGTCGGACGTTTGTTGGAAAAAGGCGAGTTTGGCGAACAAATTGAAATATTGGTTTGCAGGCATGGACCAGTGTCGCGCATGACGTCTTGGTGTGTATGACCTCATACGGAAACCAGCTATGGTATTCAGGTCGGAACTGGGTGGCCGTGTTTATTTCCTTACCATCATTTATCAATTATTTTCGGGTAAAATTGTTTTCCGCGAACTGATGCACTGATAGAATTGTGGGATGATATTTTTTTTGTAGACAGACCATACTTTTGAATTGCTTTAATTCCAAATGAGTTCCTGCAAAAACTCCCGAAATTTGTTTTCAAAAGTCGGTAAGTTGTAGCAATAACCCAAGACAGTAAGTCAAGGCATCTGACAGTCGAGTTATTTGGCTGTAAGCCAATAGCTCGAGAATTCATGACGTTTTCGGTGTTTCCTTTGGCACATGACCCGGACCGAGTCTGTCATTTACCGTAAGCTTTCTTCAAAACGTTTGATGAGCGGAACTGGCAAATGGAGAAAGCAGAGAGGGAAGAGGTACCATTTCGCCAGCCTGAACATTTGGGTTGCTAGGATGATGATGACCTTCAGAGGTCATTGATATAAGACAGCCCGGCTTGACGATGATGAGGAGAGCATCCACTGGTGATAGCGGCGCAACAGGCATGCTTTAAACGGGGCATTGCATTGCATGACATTTTCACTTCCTGGTCTCCATGACTGCCTGATTTCTCTGTGATTCATTTCGTTTGGAGGATAAATGGGAAGGCCATCCCGTTTTTATTCTCGAACTTCCTGTTTCCTTTTTTGGCTCAAAGTTTTTTTCTCTTTGGCCGATAAGTCGATGGTGTTGGAACGTACCGGGTCGTCTAGTACACTTCTTCATTTTGCAGTGAAGATACCGGTTGTAGAAATGTGCGTTATCGTTCAAAATTGTCACTGTTCGAATTCGCCTTCTAGCGAGGCTATTAAAACTTGGATTTGGACAGGTTAACGCTAACGGTGTCTTTTTTTGGGGGGGAACCACTCTGATGATGCCACATGCACGTTTTCGTAACCCGTCTGGGCAGACATAAAACCCAGCTTCCAGAATATTGTTAAGTTCGATGTAAGCAAAATGTCCTCGCGATACAAAGAAGTATGCCTCCACTCAGAACTGAGACAACTTTTGGACTTGATAACAGAGCCAAATCCAAATTGTTCACGTCAGGGATCTCGCGCCGCTACTCTCCCAGGTCCTGTCTCCCGGGTTCTGTTGCCATGCGCAATGCCGTTTGGCAGAGCGCATTACAGAATGCTGGAATGTTTATTACGGTGAACTTGGTTCCGGTTCGCATGTGTTATGGCAACAAAGAAATCATTGTTCATTATGGATGAATGGAACTGTCCCTAACTGATGAAAATCGCTGTTTGAAACGAAGCCATTCCGGCAAAGGAACAAGTACCCGTGTTCTTCCCTCTGAATAATTTATTACTCCTACGCGCCGCAAAAGTTATGCAAATGCTTGTTCTGTTTCAACGCACAGCTTTAAGATGGTTGGTACTACGAGGGTTGCATGGACATTTCGCCACTTTGTTCTTCAGTGCACAATCAACATCTTCTCCAGCGCCAAGCCCATCACCAAAATGAATATGTTGAAACACTGAATGTCAATGCGAATAAGAAGTGATGGGATAGCTGGTATGAGTATGCCCCTGGTTAGATCGATGAAACAAACCACACACACACGTGCACATCGCAAAAACATATGCATAACCACCGCCGCCTCCACACTCTTCCTGCACGCGCCATGCTCCCCGTGACGTCACCTGGCGTGACCCTGTGACCTGGCGTAACCTGACCCAGTGACACGCGTGACCCCAGCCCGGCGTCGCGAGCCGCCGGCGGTGCCAACGCCGGTCCCGGCGGCATCCAGTCCGGCATCGCCGACGACCAGTCCAAGGACTTCGACTTCGAGAAGACGGAGATGAAGTACGACAGCACGGGCATGTTCCACTGGTGCCCAGCGCGCGCCATGGAGGACTGCATGCTGGTAGGTGGCGCTGGGAGCGCCTCACAGACATGCTGATACGGCTTTAATGAGCCCACTATGGGCGTAACTGTATGCACATCCCCTGGCCCCTGGTCCTATATTGGACCCGCTATGGGCGTAACTGTGTGCAAATCCCCTGGCCCTTGGTCCTGTAATGTACGCACTATGTGCGTAGTTTGTCATGCTCGTGCATGACATGCCATGTAAACATTCAAACATACCTGTGATCATGCGCGAATGATTACGTGTAGTGTCACCGTGAGTAGCAGGTGGCATTGTGCACCACTGCTGGTGACTTGATCACTGATCAAGGTCACTGTCATGTCGTAGCGTATGCTCACTGCGACGTCACCTTGTCAGCTGTTGCGTATTGTGTTGTGTGCACTGAAGCAGAGAGTGACCTGTGTTTTGATGGGGTTTAGCGGCATATGCTGAGGAATAGGAACATGGACATATATATGTGGATGGATATGAGGATGTATGGATACCTTCCCCGGCGGCCTTTGATCTCGCCGAGCGTTGGTGTGCATTGGTGTGGTGCTGTCTGGGTAGGTGCTTGAAGGTTGAGCCCCCATTATGCTGTTTCAGCAGCGGCCTTGTCTTTAGTGGGGGACGTGATCGCCCAGTTGGGAGGGATTTGTGCCACCCCGTGGGAGAGCCGGGTTCGAATCCCGACGGAGGCTACGCCATCTCGAAAAGTGGCCGCGGCTTCAGCTGTTGGTCAGGCCAACGAGCAAGCTGTAGCCTCGGTTACAGCTGAGGTTAAAACGAGTATCACCCATTTGTATGAGGTTTTGAACTGAAATGGCTTACTTAAAGGTCATTCGGTGCTGTTCAAAGCCCTGCCCCTCGCAGGACCTAAACC
>NW_023596805.1:24139215-24163170 GCF_011947565.3 Pollicipes pollicipes | reverse complement strand
ATAGTGCATATGCAATCGAAACGTAATTTGACTTGTGGTCCATCATCATCTGATCTCTAATGACACTTGAAGATTGGACGGCTTCCAGGAAGAATCATACATAGGCAGACCGGTTCCCCTGTAATTAGACTGGTGCAAAGGTGTTCGGTATCACAAGCTGCCGCATTCAACGCTTTGCTTTCTTCATGCGCCACTCCCAGTTTTGCCCTCTGGACATTTACGCAGGGACCGCCTTTGCCATCTACTGCTGATGTGGTACATAAGTCACATCTGCAGTGGTTTGCAGCGCTTTACATGCTCGGCAGTGTTTGTGTGTTTGCGAATGTCCGACGGTCAAGCCAATGTAGAAACTAGAGATTTTGTGTGGTATTCAACTGAGTGTCTCGTTCTCTCACTGATGATCCCGCGTGACCATGCCTTGCCAAGCGCACCGTGATGTTTACACTGTGTTGGAACTTTCAGCACGTGTGCTTGCATTTACAATTTGATTTCACAGGGATGTACGAGATTGCAACCTATAATATATTTCGATGGCTTCAGGCGCAGCAACACCGTGGAAAAACTTTGGTTCGAGTTGGTTCAGCCCAGTGTGTACGATGCTATAGGTCTCTCTCTTTCCCTCTCTCTCTCTCTCTCCTCTCCTTTCTCTTTCTCTCTCTTTCTCTCTCGCTCTATCTCTCTGTCTCTCTCTCTCCTCTCTCTCCCTCTCCTCCTCTCTCTTCTTTCTTTCTCTTTCTTTCTTCTTCTTCTTCTTTCTTTTCTTTCTTCTTTCTTCTTTCTCTCTCTCTCTCTCCTCTCTCTCTCTCTCTCCTCTCTCTCCTCTCTCTCTCTCTCCTCTTCTCTCTCTCCTCTCTCTCTCTCTCTCTCTCTCTCTCTGTCTCGTGCTCTCTCTCGCTATCTCGCTCTTTGCGAACGTGAATGCGGGACACAAATTGACAATCGAGCTTTCCCGATAAAATTTACGGATGTTTGGCATTGCTCTCCCCCCGGTATGCGTGCGCTTTACTTCCACGAGAGCGCTTGATCTGCTTTCCCCAACTTGGCAAGTCTGATGACATTTCTTTTCATCACTTCTGGTCTCCTGTGTTTTTGGGTCTACCTTGTTACCGTGTTGGTTTACTACAGACATGCAAAATTTGAATGAAAAGTTTCGGGCCCAAAAAGGACGCAGGTGGTCCACAGTTGATCTTGTCTTGGGGGCCAATTATTGATCTCTATGCCCCTTATGACCCTCCTGAGAAGAGTGTCCCGACCGAGAATAGCTTCTCCCGAGTCCACTCCGGGTAGAGGCCGAGTTCGAGTAAATAATTCCGAGTCCTAATGAGGGAATCTTCTGTTTTGGCGTGCCCTCGCGTCGAGGACACCTCAATTAAGAGGACCGTGCGTTAAAAGGATATTGTTCCGGTTAGGTGATGCTCCAGTGCACAAATGTCCCTGCCTAGTAGCGTGGCCACTAGAAAGTAGCAGCGTCATTTACGCCATGATCATTTGCTGAAATGACGAGATATGAAACGCTGCCCCATGAGAAGCAAGCTATTTCATCTCCAAAGCTCAGCTTAGGGAGCCGTTTATCCCCAAAGCTCGGTGTTGTGACTGCGGAGGGGGGAGGGGGGGGGGGGGGGGGCAGCGAAATACCCTTCGCCTGCGTTGATGAATGCACATGTGGGGTGGGGTGGAGTCCCAAGCTGAGGAAGTGCCGGTCGTTTCGCAGTCTCCGGACACGCAAAGGCCTGGCAGAATGACTACCTGCAGGGAACAGGCTGCGAGATGTACACAGGAAACGCTCAGTCCCTGCGTTTGTGGGCATGACATTCCCCATGGCTTCAGAGTGAGTTGGCCCGCCGTCGGTAGATGGCGCGCAAGTCGCCACGACCCAGTTTGCATGTCGGCTGCCCACCAGCGCCCCGGGCGACACGTATAGTTGTGCGAGGCTGTTTAGTTGACGGGACGTGGATCGCCATGTTGCACATTGTTGCCCAGAATCCGGAGCAATCTCGGATCAGGTAATAACACAATTTTTTAACTCTTCGAAAATATTCATCAAAATTTTTCTGGCCAGATGTAAATACAAACTTGACATGCGTGTTTGTGCCCAATTAGACCGCTTAAAACGTATTGGCTGTCGTTTCACTTAGACCATTTGACGGTGACACCCCAATAACGAGTTAAGCTGAATGACTTTGCTGCTACCTCTAATTAACAGCATGTTGCTTGCCTTGAATGTAGAAGCTGTTTAGTTGGATGTTTGTCCCCATTTTTGCCATGGGTGTACTTAACCAGTTTTTATGTCATGACTAAATAACATAAATTGGTCTGAGTCGGCCGAAAATCTTCAGCCAGATCACCCTGTAAGTACTCTCGTCGTAGCAGTCAAACCCAAGCTCTCCGGCGAACACATTTTCGGTCATTGAAGGATTCGAGATCTTGCGGAGTCATTGAGAGAACGAATTTGATGACGGTTTCATCAGTAGATACACCGTCACATGTATACTCGGTCAAAGCTACGCTCTAAACGCTAGGAATAAATGACGAATACAAGTGAGCAGAACTTGCATCACGTGCAACAGTTTGCTATTATACAAGTGCATTTAAGCCTCTTTTTGACAGACCCTGGGGGCTAAATAACCCAGGGATAGCGCCCGTTGCAATGTACGTCGCACTTTTGACACCAGTGCTTAGAATTTCTGGGCTTTTTTCTCGCTTTTCTGGGCTTTTCTGTTTTGGGGCTTTCCGAATGTACTTTACCTTGAAGACGTACACTGATCATCCACGCACCATAATTTGGTGGCCGCGACTCACACTGCGGACCACCTGCTCCCAGCTCGCAAGCATCACAAACAGAACACCAGAATGAGTGGTGGTTACTCAGTCTGCCCGCGTTGTTAGCTGATTGATCAGCTGTTTCTTCACACGCTGCTTCGCCGGCAATACGTTCACGATTGGCCAGCTGCGGACTTGTTCTATGTCCGCAGCGTTTGATCTGGGAGATGTCCCACTCATCTGTTTCCTGGCCAGCTGTTTGCCTTGGCTACTATCCCTGGGGTGGAGACATAGGCACTTACATCCAATGGCTTGGCAGTGGTTAGAATAATTTTGACTAAGCGTGTAGCGGGAAACTTATGATGCAGGCAGAAGGTTTCCAGATTTTGTGCGTTCTGATGCTAATGAGCAAGCTGTTGACCGATTATTAGCTGTTTATCATGGATCCCTTTACGTTTATTTTGGCCTTGGAGAGACCAAATTCTGCTTGGTGGGAGGTACCACAAAAGTGTGATCACCATTTGCAAATCACACTGGAGCAGTCCGATTTCCGGTAAACGATATCGAAGCACATAATACAAATGCATGCTGCATGGCTGGCAATACCGTGTGTGCATGTGGTCGTAAGCGTTGGGGCATAGGGTGCCATTTGTCTAGTTACTCCTTCTTGCACTCGGACCTCCTTGAATTGTGCATAGCTAAGGTGACTGCACGCGAACGTCTTGAACGGTAAGCCAATAAGTTAACAGCGACGACGATTCTAATAAAAAACGATGTTTACATTTTCTTTCCCAGTAATTTGTTTATTGTCATTTTGTAGCTACTTCATGATTAAGATATTCTTTTCTTACACCGGTCAAAGTGCCCGACGCGCCTTTCGATCACTGTGTTGCCTTATTACATTCATACAGGAAATAATATCCTAAATGAACACCAACTGCTACATTTGGTGTCCGACCGGCGCTGCGCTTGCCTGCTGGCGGACGAGTCAGCCATTATCGCACGTTTGTGAGACATAAAATCGTTATAGGTATGTTGACTGATCAATAATAATAGGTCATAAGGGAGTAGAATCATAAAAAGGATTTGGTCTTTAAATGGCCAACCACAGCTCGTGAGCAGGCGGCCTCACCACCTACGCTCCGGCAGATTGTGCTTTACGAAGCTGAAGCTGCTGCTGCTGGCGATCGAAGCTCGCGGTGACGATGGAGCCGACAACAAGATCGCCATTAACCCCCGCCACATCAAGCTGCAGCCGAACACGCAGGGCTTCTTCATCGCCCAGTCGGCGGACGAGGTCAAACGGTGAGGGGGCTATGCGTGACATGTTCTCCTTGCTTTGGGCGAGGTTAGATGGCGCGATACGAAATCATGTAACAGATGCTCTTGGAAGGAGCATGAAGTTAGCGATGAAAGAAGTGCTTATGCGTTGCATGCTCTTGGTCAGGGAAGGACGAGTTGGGGGAGGGGGGGGGGGGGGGGTGAGAGAGGTGCTGAATACTCCTGGTCGTGCACTGATTATGGCTAAGGTGGGATACCCCAGGTCAATCAATGACGGTACAAGGTGGGAAGACACCGAATCAGTCCTTGTTAAGGAAACACTTCTGACGTTCCGTGCCAGTCTTTAACGAGGCAAGTTGGATAACAAAAATTGGTCGAATACCGCGAAGCGTCAAGGACCACACTCAAAAAGTTATTCATACTACCTATTGCCCCGCACGATCTTTCACGAGCGGCTGCATGGGAGTATGACGCTAAAACTAAGCGAGACTTTCATCAAGAGGCTTTCACCATGCACTTTTTCATTCAACTCTGTCGCTGCTTACGGGGATATGAGGACAGGTTTCCTCGCAATGCCACCCACTTTTCGTTCCCATTCATTCCTACCTAGCCGCTTCACATTTGTTTGTCTTTTGCCAAGAACATAGTTAGAACCCCTGAAAGAGACTAAAACAGCTTTGAACCTCAGTTGATCTTCTTCTCATCGGCAAAAATATCCATGTGAAAACGTATATTGCAACAGAAGTATCTCATGGTACTTTGTGGCATGTATGTAAAGGGAATCTTCCATCTTTGAAGAGATTGAAAGAAGCATTAGATATGATGGAATAAGCTGACTTAGAACTGCTGGTATACTTTCAAGTTGGGAAGACTGCTTTAGACAACAAACTTTTTCTCACTGGTAAATCATCTCCCCTCTATGTCATTGTTTGACAGCGTCATGAACTGTTTGTATGACAGCACTCACTTACATTTCTTCAATCTCCCAATAGGTGGCACGCAGTGGTGCTGAATGTGTTCTGAACCAAAGATTGTCGGGTGCTCGTGTTTTGGCCGTTTAGCGTGGCGTTCTTAACATTTATCCGTGACTTAAGGTACTTACTTGCATTCACGCATTCGGTTATAGCCATGTTCAAAACCTATTCGATTATTATTCTGATTTCCGTAGGGACTGGAGAGAATGCCTAATTTCTTGCATGATGTAACACAAAACGTACTTCTTGTTATAATCTTGCGCGGCTCGCGCTATATCGGTTAAGAGTCAATTGACCGCCGTTATGTCTATAAACGTGCTCACAAACGCCAGATATGGTTGACACGACCATCGTTTATCACTGAACCTTGACCGCCGTATGGGCAGTGGACCGGCGAAATTTTGATGACGTCACTATGCTGTGATGGATTCCTTGGTGACCTTGAACTGGTTCGCACGAAATAGTCTGCACATCTTCTAAGGGCGTGTGTCGCAATACTAGGTGGTTTTAGGTGTTAAAAAGGGCTGGACTGTCACCTGTATATAATGATCTTCAAGATATATATTTCAGCTCAAAACCACGTACAATGTGGAACATCCCCTTTAAGCATCATCTAGGCATTCTTGGAAAGTCCTATCCCAGACATATGTAATGAACGCCCCATAATTTTCCCCAAATGTCTGCATAGGTCAGACCATTCGCGTTACTTGTGTGCACTTGTGGTCTCATCCAACACGGATGGACCTTATTTTTTGCGAATTCATTGGATAAATTATTTTATGTCACTGATGACCCTTATTGACCCTTATGTCTGTGAGCGGAGCAGTGATGTCATTGTCTTATTTTAGAAATGCTGTAAACCATGTTATCGAATGAACGGGAGACAGAGCCTCCAGTCATCCTTTCATGTGGACTGAGGACCTTGGCCATTGCAATGTGTGCCCACTAATAGATCTGCTCGAGGGATGCGTGAGGTCGAACTTGCGACCTCATTAACATTACTTGCTTCAAAGCAGGTTAGGTCAGTGGCATGCTGCTAGGATACTTGGCACGTCACGCTGCGAAGTACGTTACAGCCTTCTATTTATAATTTTGCCTTCAACGCGGCTTGCTTCAGGGCCTGGTACTACTGCAAGTCGTGCCACGAGGACATCAAGGATGAGACCCTCATCAAAAAGTGCAAGTGCAAAAACTGTGAGTATTTGTTGCGTGCTGAAGCCCCATGGCGACGGGCGGGCCACTCCGTCGAATGAGTTTCGGCTGCTGTTCCGTTTATCTTCATATATTCGTCGGTGTTGTTTGTGGTGCTGTGTAATGGACCATGGAATTGAGCAGAGCGCTTATCGCTCTTTGAGGGATGACTGACATCATTCACGGGCTCGCTCTCAACAGTAGCGATGGTGTTTCTCGTACAGAGATATCTCAACGCATGTGGTGCGCTGTTTGACGTGCACAGCGCAACGCAACGGCAGTGGGCGGTAGAGGGGGGGGGGGGGGGGGGGGGGGGAAGGCACCACACAGTGTCATGATTTGTCCGTCCTTTTTTGCTGCTTGTATGACGCTACGGCCCAGTTACTTCATGTGTCGACAATCCTCATACGTGGTTTTATTTGAGTTAAATTATGGTAAATTATTTGCAACTGCGCTTCACTTAGCGGTCGGCACAAATTATTACCATTATTCGTGCCGTCATGACTTCCGAAGCCATCGAGCGGGATTGGCTGGGTGGATGTGTGTATAACGCACGGCTTTGTGTGCTGAATGCGTTTTATATTAGTTGACGCGGGTCTAGTGCTTTTGCTTATCAGGAACAAACATCAAGGCTCTTGGCGTCTACAACCGTTCATAAAGAGCATGCATTACGAATAGGCCCAAATTAAAGCAAATCCCGCTTTTACTATTAGCTCGAGACTTTCGATAAAAGCGTGTCATAGTTTTTTAAACCGGCAACATTTTTCGCTCACCATCTGTTAAATATCTTTATCCTTTGTGTCATTTCTCTGTAACGTGCTGTGCTCACTTAGCAAATACGAGAAGATGTGCATACTCAACCATAGCGGTCGGTGCAGTTTTCTTATATGTTACTTAAGCTTTTGTCAGCTAAGCCATTTTTACCTGGTAAATATCAAGCATGTCAGTGACTGCAACACTAACGTAGAACCGCCATACTGTTAACTTGCTTACTTGCGACATCGGTATTTCCTCCAACGCATACTCGCCAAAGGCAGGATGATATGACAAATCAAACTTTTGAACCTTCCTCGAACGTGTCATCGTCGCTACAGTCCGAGAATCCTACCACAATGCCCAGCCATAGACCTGACAGACATAAACGGATTCCATCTGATTAGACGAGATGAAACCCGGTCTGGCCTAGACCGACATGCTCCGACCGCAAGTAAAAATGACACCCATCGCAAATTGGACCCGGCTTTAGTAGACACGTCATGGACGTGACGTAATCTTGCATTGGCCTGCTCATCATCCGACACTGGGCGTTCAACTCAGCCGCTTCTGGCTTATTTTAGGCCACACCTTCCGGACCGAAGCAGAGGAAATCTGACCTGAATGACGTCACAAAAGGCGGAACGTACTTGGCTTGACTCGGGAGGAACTCTCCTGACGAACTGTTCCTATGGGCTGGGCTGATGGCGATTACCAGTGCTGGGCCGGGCTGAACTTCCGTGACTTGGTTGACCTCACTGGGCCTGGTTCCACTCGCATTCTTTGAACTGACCGGATGTTACCTCGCCAGGCACAACTTGCCACTGGCCTGACCATCAGAAACATGCACTGACTCGACTCGGCATAATGAGCTGATCCGTGTGGGATGATCCCACAATTTCCAGAGCTTGTTGGCTGACTTTTAACCGGATGACATTGACAAATTAATTGACTTGACCCGACTTGTACTGCCTGAACCCACACTGATCGGCGTCCACCTTCGCAGACACTGGCACCACAATGCTTAGCTCTGGCCTTCTGGGACGTAGTGCAAACGGCGGCTGGATACAGAGCGGTAATCAGCGCGCCCGCGCCACGGCCCTTCATTGGTCTGCGACTCACACCCTCTCCCTGCTGCCGGGAGGCGCTCTGGGGCCCTTCATTGGTCTGCGACTCACACCCCGCGCTTGTCCACGGCCCTTCATTGGTCTGCGACTCACACCCCGCGCCTGTCCACGGCCCTTCATTGGTCTGCGGCTCACACCCCGCGCCTGTCCACGGCCCGTCATTGGTCTGCGGCTCACACCCCGCGCCTGTCCGCGGCCCTTCATCGGTCTGCGACTTACACCCTCTCCCTGCTGCCGGCAAGCGCTCGCGGCCCTTCATTGGTCTGCGACCCACACCCTCTCCCTGCCGCCGGGAGACGATCCGGGGCCCTTCATTGGTCTGCAACCCACACCCTCTCCCTGCCGCCGGGAGGTGACGCGCTTGAACGGCTCTCGAATATGACACTTAAAGTCGCTTTAACCGCCCCGTGTGGTGTTTTGACTACCACTTAGCTGCGCCCCGCTTTCACTAAGATTGAGTTCAGGACTACACGGTCTGAAAACGCTCCGTCGCGTTGTTTTAGCGTTCGGGTGTGCGGCATGTTAGCAAATAACAAGATGCCCTGGGATTCGCTTGCTCACTTTCTTATTTCAGAGCCCTTGTACCATTAACCGCGTGTTTAATTGGTGGACCGATGCTGGATTTTAATGCCATCGCCCAACTACGTGAACACCATATTTCGGAGGTGTCAACTGTTGGATGCGGGAAAAGCTTCTGATTTAGTTTACCGACGTCAAGTATTGTGTATAGGCATAACTTGTTTTTATATGTTTTCAGTTATGCAGCATCTACCAAAGCTCATGAAATCTGGCTGCTAGCGCTCGACAACTTTCGCTGTGCGTGTTTGTCTCGGTTTGGAGTGGCAACGCGAGCAACTGGAAATGCATTTGAGTCATTTCCCTGTACTTCTCAAATCTGAAAAAATCAAAATCTGAAACTTGCTTGGAATAAGCAACCGTATTGCATGGCATCACTAAGCTAGGCATAAGAGAAACATACATCATAGGTGCAGTGAGGCACCCCAAAGGATCGAATGTCAGCCGGCATATAATTAATAATTTTTTTACCCCGCGATTCATAAATGCTTTGGGGGTAGTTCTTTATAGGGGCGTCGGTTAGGTTTCTTCAATAGGCAAAAGGTGTTACTTTATACAACATGCTTAAGGGCACAGGAGGCAGTGATCTCAACAATGTTGTTAAAAAACAGGCTGTATTGGCTACGAAGTGAGGTTTTTACATTTGTCCCTGCATTGCGATGGATTTTACTGGAAAGTTGACTGGAAGGCCTGATCAGAATCAAACTCTATTAAAATCACTAATCCAAATGAATTTGAATTGTTGGAATACGTATGTCAAACTGGAAAGTTGGTGATGTCTTCCGTCTGATAAATGTGCAGTTGAACCCCATGTTTTGCCAAATGTGATCGATTCATGCGTAGTATTATCGCAAGCCATTTTCGTGCCAACTTAGATAGGATTTCGGAAAGGTGCGTTGTTTAGCTCTTACCTTGTCAACTCTTACATAGCATTGGACTGGCTCATGCAGACGTCTTTGACAGGCCTGAAACCAAGGAATCCAAAGAATTTGCCGATTGTCTCCCCAACTTCAGATGAACCAAATATCCAGGCAGACCACTTTATCAGTGGCGCTTCTGAATGAGCCATTCCGTCCGCAGACCTGTAATGCTTTAAGCATGTGCTTAAAGCACGCTCTTTTACTTCCTTGCAACGCTCCCACACATCGTGCTCCGTGATTGGACACTTGGCTAGAGCGATGGTTTTTTTTTCTCAAAAATCACGTTTGTGCCATAATAAAATGTGTGAATTGCCTAGCCTATTGGTAGTCCTACAATCTGTAAACTCGACCGCGCAACGGTTTCGCAGCTGGCTTTCCGACTGGAAGATGACTGTGATCATCCGGGACGCGATTTATTAATTCTGTTTTACACAATTGATGACTGATTATCCAAACACGCTATATGTCTCATCCACGTGCACATTGCTGTCTTGGTTTTTTATTCGAAAGCAGCTTGGCAAACACATCAGATCGGAAGTTGATCAACCTCTTCCTAGTTCACTCCATTGATCGTATCATTGTTATGGGTAACAGCAATCGGTCTTAATTTGCGACTTTACGCGCCATCATTAACAGCGCCGGATTTCGTTGTGAACCTCATATTGTGGTTTGTGTGACAACGTGCCCACCGAGACAGCTTATGTGAATCCTGTTCGCCCCGTCCAGTACGCCGGTCGCTGTCGCTTAGGCTGAGGCTAACAGACTGTTGTGCAAGCAGTACCTACTAAACAGCCCCTAACAGTGTTTGTGTCGCAAACGAGGCTGCAACATGAGGAGCACTCACGGATCGCCACGTTCATGTTTGCCTTGCGTCTGTTGCTTCGGCAAACTAATTGTAACTGTAAAAAACTTGCAATTATGTGGTATTTTTAGGAAGGCATACATCAACTGTTTCCCAAAAGCGCTAACTTTTTCACTTGCGTGGACACATTGGAATTTCCGAATGCGCACACAAAGGCGTGTGGGCTGGGTCGCCTCATACCCAGTAGCCATGAAGTGGCTATTTATTCATGTCAGCCCTCAGCTGGCGTGCTCCAGAAAGATTCACCGGATAAGTACGTCAACCAGGTCTCTGTCGAGTCATTCGTCGACAAAACTTCACCATCACATGGCACCGCCTGGCTCAAACGGCTGTATCGTGCTTCGGAGCGGCTGGGGACAGCGGCGCGGCAGCCCGCGAGCACCCGCTAGCGCACGCGGCCTACCGCCGGCGTCGGGCCCGCCGCCCTGCTAACATGGCCTCGTTGCCCGCAGTGATCCCGCTAACACGGCCTCGTCTCCTGCAGTGATCCCGCTAACATGGCCTCGTCTCCCGCAGTGGCCCTGTTCCGCAAGGGTGTGCGTGCTGTGCAGATGGTGGGACGAGCAAGTAGGTTCGCTGTTCGCTGTTGGCCGCTCTGTGCTGCGCTGTTCACTTGACCGAAACGACGAGGTGTGCTGTTGCTTACTGCTCCCTCGGTGGAAAAGATCGGGTGGTGTCCCGTGCCGCCCGAGACGTTGGGGCGGCGGTTAATGACGTCACATGAATTAAGGGGATTCGGGTGTGATACCGCGGTTCTTTGCTTTTCATTCACGACAGGTCAGTTTTGCGTTAAGTTGAGCTCAAGGAGCCATTTGAGTTTTATTCACGTGGGCTATCCCATAGATTACTCACTAAGTGGTTGATGCCCCATGCAAAATAGCATTTTCTTGAAATTGGAAAGCCATATTTGTCTAAACGCGCTGTGACAATAACATCCGAAGTACGGAAAGTTGTAAAATGAGCCAATACCTCAGCAAGCATCCCGCTTTGTTGGATATTTGCCAACACAGCAAAGGCCAGTATAATTTATCCGGGCGTACCCACAACAAAGCATTGCGCTCTGGGGTAGCAATGTCGATTTGTCCCCGAGCTTGAGAGCAAGGGTCTGTCCCGAAGCCTCGTTAAGTTTCGGTCAAGTGTCAGATGTGCCTCTAAGCTTCCTTCTCGCTTCTATCTGTGCCTTTCGCGCCACTGGGAGCCGCTCTATCGTTTTCAATGTCGCCTTTCCGCACCCGCGAGCAATCCGCTTGCGCACAAAGACACTGCCATGACTATCTAAGCTGTTCTCAATGTCGCCTTTCCTCTTGGCTAGTGTCACCGCACACCTCATAAGCCACCCGCGGCAGGCGGCTTTCCGATGCCTTCGCCTGCTTAGCTCCGACTTTTCACCTATCCTCTGCGACCGCCAGCCGAGCAGCCAAGCTTGACTCGCCTCAGCCTTTCTTCTTCGCATCTGTGGCGTTATCGCTGTTTGCGTGCCAGTGAGTCGATGTTCGTGCATGTCAACCTTGCCCCATCCCATCGATTAGTCCCGTGTGTGGCATTTAACACAACTGTTCTTTGTCTAAACAAATATGCGCGCCTCCCAATAACTGGCTGCTGTTCCAATCGATGCTTCGTCGTGCATTCCGTCGTCTCGCCAGTGCTCATAAGCGGCCGTGTCGGTGTCGTGTCGGTGACGCTGTGCCATTCCTTTGACCTACTGACCTACCTAGTAGACCTTCTGCCACGTGTGCAGGCGTAACCCACCATCCCTTCGCTGGATGTGTCGGCGGGCCCCAGTGTTGGCACGGTGGGCTCCTATGTCGTCCCCAGTGTTGGCACAGTGGGCTCCCATGTCGTCCTGGCTCCGTCTTGGCGTGTTTCCGCTGGCGGCAATGTGAGCCTGCCGGTCTTTTACGAACACTCTCGATAATTGCATGGGTCGGGCGCGCATGCTGCGTTATTACAGTTTGTAAGCGTTGCAAAGAACGGGCAGATCCGCCCCTAGCTGGGAGCTTATTTGACAACGTCACGGTGGGGTAGTTCACGCACCTTGTTTCTTATCGCCAGTGGGTTCAGGTCGGCGGCCACAGTTTCGCCCTGGACAGTAGTACCCTGTGAATGCACGCATGGTGGAAGTAGTGATCAAGAAGAGTTTATGTGAATGCCAGTTTTACCTATGCTTCGTTATGCGCTTTTATCAAAATTAATGAAATATAGGGCGAACAATTTTGTACCTACGGGAATTTTGGTACACTACCAGCATGCTGATGTACGTCTCTTATGTCGACCTGTCGACTATACTGCCGTTGGAGTTCAATAGATGAGAACACACTCCTTATATCTTCTTATAAAACAAAAAAATGCGAATAAATTTGACTACAACAAACTCTAAATTCTCTTCAGTCCAGTATTAACAGCAATATTTTCTCGTCTGACTTTGTGGCTAACGACGGCCTACCACACGTATACATTCTCGGAATTCTCCGATAAGCTTATTGCAAAAAGTCATCATAATATGATTCTTTCGCTGCTGCTGTTAATCCATACAACATAAGTTATTTATTGACATATTTGTGCTGCCCACTTCAATGACGAATCGTCGATATAATCGTAGTGTGTCGACCGTGTGCAACCTTGCATGCAAGTCATTGTACATACTCGCAGAATCGTTCGTTATGCGTGTTCTAGACCTGTGCTACCAGTCAGTGTCATTTATCATGTAATGTCACGAGACGGCATCCTGTGTGATCTGCTTCCGATTCCATTCGATGGCGGAGTGCGAGCCGAAAAAAGTGATTCCATCCAGCCAGACGTGCAGCCATTTAGTTATCCCGTGGTCGTCTGCCGACGCGTAGTATCTGTTACTTCGCGTCCAGTAATGTGCAACATTTTTTTGTTTTCATCCATACAAATGTGGTTGAGCTCATTTGTACCACCATCTCGTGTCGTCAGATGCTCCACAGCACACTCGACCAGCCCCGGACCGTGCTGTGCGTGTGCTGGTGTCTCATTTTCGGGAAAGTTGCCGGTGTGTAAAGGTGCTGAAGGTGTCTGTGCAATGTGTAATCCCGCGTCTTTGTGTTGTACTGAACTCGTTCTCTGCCGTACCAAGCGGAAAAGGTGGACTCCAACGGGTGTAAGTCACGTTGGCGCTTTGGATTTTTGCCTTCGTAGTTTGCGTGTTCGAGGCCAAGTTCGCCTTTTGCTAGTTATTCCTAGTTGGGATGGCGCTGGCTTGAAGGTCAGCTGCAAACAGACCTGGCTTCCCTCAGCTCGGAAATGCTTTTGCTCGGTGTCGATGTGTTGCTCCGACTGCAATCTTGGATGCCTCAAAAATTGTGTGCACGGTTGTGTCCGACTATGAGGCAAGAGCCTCTTGGGTGACATGCCGTTAATGATGACTACTGCTGGCACTGTTTTGTGCGCCAATACGAACGCCGTGTACATTGTAATTCGACTCATAAGGCTGCGGTCAAAAGCAACACGTCGAAGCCCAAACAGAAACTTCCCTTTCGAGAGGAGATCAGACGTAGTCGAGGCGGTGTGTCTACCACCGTCCATAGTTAGCCGGAATGGGCCCTGCTCGCCAGATGCTCATGACGCCTAGGTAGACGGAATGAAGCCCCACACCGGTTGCTAGCCATTCAGTAGTTGGATCGTGAGCTGAGGTACAGGTGGGGGTCAGCAACAGCTGACGGGACG
The DNA here is from genome assembly GCF_011947565.3 of Pollicipes pollicipes. Classification (NCBI taxonomy): domain Eukaryota; kingdom Metazoa; phylum Arthropoda; class Thecostraca; order Pollicipedomorpha; family Pollicipedidae; genus Pollicipes; species Pollicipes pollicipes. The sequence continues at coordinate 24,149,039 of NW_023596805.1, read as the reverse complement.
CCCACTCCACCGCGTGCCTCATTTGTAGAGTGCTGGAATGGGACGAGACGCAACGCTCCTGGGTACGAGCAACAAGCATGAACCTAAATATAATCGCAGTGAATATCTTAAAAGAGACAACGAGAGTGTGGTTTCCCACCTCGTCGCTGGTATGCCTCAGACCATTAGAAATAGCTGCCGCGTGATAGATTATAGGGGCATAGCGGTGTTTAGCCTCTGTGCTTGCTGTTTCATGTCTGCCGTTGTCGAGTACAAGCGGCCCCAAATTTAATGATACTTGTCAAACTTTTGTAAAAAAGTGCCTCAGTTGTATACTTTTTGGACTGAAAGCTTATGAACTGAACCAAAAAGTCCTGAAACTGAAACCAAAAGTCCACTCAAAGTCGTGAACATGAACCAGCGACCGTTTAGTTCATATTCAGCACTATCACGATCTCACTGCTCCCGTCCCTATACTGCGACCCTTTGCCAATAGCAGAGTCCGGTACACCACTATTGCTCCCCGTTACCAACAGCAGAACCCGCTACACCATTTTTGCGCCCTGTTACCAGTAGCAGAATCCGGTACACTACTTTTGCGCCCCATTGCCAATAGGCTTTGGCACACCACTATTGCGCCCCGTTGCCAACAGCAGGATCCGGTTCAGCGGCCATGACACAGCCCTCCGCTTCCGGAGGGTGCCTGAGTTGTCTCAGAGCAGAATCTCAGTCATCTCCTGATTTGGTAACCCTGTACACTACCCCAGTGCCGGTCTTCCATAACGTAAGGGCTTCCATAAGTGCCTTGGAATGGTTTATTACACAAGCATGAACGAATACCATCTCACAGACAGCTGACGGGCGAGAGTGTACACGGTAGGCTTGTGGGTAAGTCACCGGGCAAGGGCAAAAGGTTGTAACGTGTTGAGAACCAAGTATTCGGACTAGGAAATTGGTCAGGCGGTATCCTATTGACACGGTATTCTTCTTGAATTCTTGGAAACACGTATCGCACTGTATGCACCGGTTTCCCTATAACTCTTCACGGAAATGTGAGAATTTCTTTTCAACTGCGAACAACTCTTCCTTCAGTCCGGATTATCTGTACATATGATGCTGTTCGGACTACAGCCTGCACTAAGTGGATATGGATGGGTGTTGGTTGTTCATACTTCGCTGATTACTCACACGTTCGTTGCAATGATTCGTTTACTTTGTATGTTGTAATTAGCATGCTCATTTCCATGTTTAGATCGCCATACAGTTTTTGCTCATGTACACACATGGACTGGATACCGTCAGTGTACTTACTTGCGCGTGAAGTTAAGCAACCGCATGTGTTTCACATGTCGAAATCGGAACGCTTACGTACCCTCTGGGCTTATGGTGCATGCAAACCGATGTTTGAAATAGTTCTCAATAGTTTTCCCCCAGTCACACTGCTGTTAAGGACAAAGTCGAAGGTAAAAGGAAGTGAACTTGAAATGAATAAGAACGAGTTTAAAAGAGGTTTGGCATTGATTAACGTGCTCTTGAAATGCTAGCTGAATAGCAAAACAATCTCTCCGTGTAGAGTGCACGAACGATGGACATCTACCATTTCATCAAGGTCTTCCCGTACACACTCCAATGCAATGTAGCAAACACAAAACAGTTTCCGCCGCATAGTCTGGCACTCTCTCATGTCAAAACTTAGCTTAACATCGCATCGTCGCGTTGTCTTTATTACCGCATGTCTATGCAACCACGCTTCTCGCATGCGGATGCTTCCCAGCAGGTCTTGTCCGCGCGACGCCGAAATGGTGACCGACCTCCACGCGTGGAGGGTCGGAAGGTCATGCCAGGTGATGGCAAAGTGCTTCTCATCGTTTCTGCGGTTGCGTGGCAACCTTGCAAATCGATCTGTGAGCTGCGAGTACCGTGTTCTGAGCTTCGGTGTAAAACCCTCTGACACTTAACGCCGATTGAAATCATGTATCGTGGTATTTTCCGTTCTCCCGAATGGTCGCCTTCAGACTGTCACGGGCCGTAATTCGGTCTCAGGCCGCCCGGATGGCAGCGTTGTAAGAGCGAAGGCCAGTGTGCTCACCTCCGTAGGCCAACACCGAAAAGACACCAGGGTTTGCGCCCGGATCCTCCGGGTGCCGCTGGGCGACTCTTGTCGAGCGAAGCGCGCATGCGTAAAGCGGTGGAGTTGTAAACTCGAAGGGACGAACGATCCGAGTCGTACCGTTCTCGTTCAGTCATTTTCGCTTGTTACTGCTGTTGCTGGTCATGTAGGGAAAGATGCCGACGGACTCAGTTTTCCACTCCTCTGGCGCTTCGCGGAGTGTTCTCCGTTCCGGCACCACGGGGCCGACGCCGCCCGGACGCCCTGGCGCCGCCGGTCAGAGCCCGGGTCACGTGACCTGGCCGGCTCGTTCCAGTGGCGCTGTCGAACCAGAACAGCACGGCGGCGGTGAAGGCCTCGCCTAGCGGCGGCCTGCTGGAGGCGGCCAAGCAGCTCACCAAGATCAACAAGAACGGGTCGGACATCAGCTCCCAGGTCCAGGGATACAACAGGTGCGGTGCAGGGAGGGGTGGGGTGTGGCTGACGTCTGGCCGAGGGGGTCAGTGGGTGGGGGGCGGCTGGTTATTCGGGTGCGGAGGTTCGTGGGTGCGTTTGGAATCACGTCCTGGAGGGGGGGGGGCAACAGGTCATGTTGGGCCCTGGTTGTGGGGTATGATAGTAGGTCTGGACCGGGTTCAGGCGCACAGCAAGCAGTCACGGGCAGCAGGTGCAAGGGCGGAGAGTGGGGCCTCCTGCGGTACGGAGATTAGGGAGCACGATGCACTGGGCCTAACTCGGATGAGGGGATACAGGCCGTCCAGCTTTTGGGTCCGGGAGGGCAACAGATGCGGCACGGCTCAGGTTCCGGTGTGGGTACGATAATGATTTGATGACATTTGACATGTTATGCCGGTTTGGTTCACGAGGGATCGGCAGATGATATTTTACTGTTACGTCACGGCGTGACAATGTATTTACTTCCGAGACTTGCTTCATGATGAGGCATGTGTTGGGCGTATCTGATAGTATGGAATGCAATAGCTGGGGTATGCATTTCCGCAGGTTATTTCTGAGTTTTCATAACTCCACCAACGGAGAGCTTGCTTCACTTTAGAAGTGTGTAAACCGAGGTTAAATGGCGGTTTTCTGGACATGTGGGATAGCAGAAGAGGACCGGTACATGCCGCAAGAATTGCATTATACAGTGTCTAGCCGTTATAAAAGGGCATGAGCCTGATGGTAAGCGCCCTTTCTGTGTTCGGGAAACTGCATCGATAGTTTGCATAAAACGACTGGTGTTGATAAGATGTTTCCTACCAATGTTCTGGTAACAACGTTAGTGGTGTAGATAAATAAGTAAATGTAGATATGCTGGTTATTGAACATTAGCCTGTCAGCAATGTTTTCAAGACCTGTGACTCAAAGCATATACTCAATATATTCGGTGACAGACAGCGAAATGTCAGTGTGTACCTATCAGCCATTTACCTTTATAGTGTTCCCTTTTGAGAGGAAATAGACAAAAGACGAAGAGACGAAAGTGCTTAAGCACCCTGAAATAAGGATATGTTTGTATCAGCTGACTGACGGTAGAACGATGGGAATTTCGCCCGTATTTTTTTCGGCCCGCGGACTTATTCGCAATGACCGAAGCATGAGTGATGTTCGTAGTGAAAAGAACATGCCCAGGGTTGGTGCCAAGCATGGGACAGTTTTTCTTTCCATCTTACACATAGGTCCAGCGTAACAATTTTTCTCAAATTTTGATTGCATTTTGCCTTGAATCCCTGCAGCGCCCGCCCATGCTGAGGTTAAGCTAAGCTTGCCTCGGTTTTAGCCTACCGACTGACAGTATTGGATCAAAAATATTTATTTGTCAATCTAAGTGCGGTTGGGGGCCTAGAGCATCACTTCAAATCGACGTCAGCTAGGGAAGGTTGAGCATTCGTGCGGCTCTCTGTAATTTATACGAGAATTTAAACTAGTTTTCTAGTTCATTGCCCAAATTTTACGCAAAAGTGGATGCAACACCACAAAGAGTCCAATGCGGCAATGTGACTCCTTGAGCGGACCCAGCCGTACGTGATATTGGAATGAAAAAATCTGATATTAATAGCTTATTTGTCGGCTGGAAGCATCGGCGCAAACAACTTTTTGAATTGTTTAATGTATGTTGTGTGTCATGCATGTTATGAACACATGCACGGATCGTGCTGATGTTTTAGTTAGGTTAGATTACAACATTTCGACGGGCAGGATAATTCATCTTCTTTGAACTACCTGACTGTGTGACCTTGAGCTGACCTCGATCACTGACTTGTATTAATGTGGGACGCACCACACCGGGTAGAAAACTTGTGTTATTTGGTGCTGGTAGCAAAATACATTTACCATCGCCCCTGGTTCGTAAGGGCCCTAGTGTTCCCAGGATAATTTTAGGTATTGGAGGAATCTATATCACATCGCAAGGCATTGGCTCCAGTTTGTTGGAGTCGTCGTAAATTCAGTATTGTTGTCAAGTTATGTCGCTGTTTAATAACGTCAACATGAAGAGGGCTATTTGTCCTCTCTTGTGCTAAAATTATTGCATGCCACCTTATTTGATACCAACTCTGAAAGGTACAGAAAATGGGACACACAAAAGGGGGCAAAAAGGGCAAAAGTCGTCGTATGTCATGGGTCCCCTAGCAAAATGGCTGCTTAACTTTGCACCCAAAGCGTGTCTGTTCCGTCACCGTGTGCCAATTCCATATTTTGCACTTGTAGATTTGGACACATGAGACCAAATCGTAAAGCGCTACAATGTACAATGCCTTATGTTCACATACTGAACAAAAATGCCTTCGACGGTAAAAACGTTCGGCTATTTTAATCGTTTTATTGCCAAAACAATAGTATACGCTCCTGCTTACTTCATTTTGGTGCGTTTCAAATTTAGGGCCATATCAGATCGCAGTCTAATGATGTAGGGAAGAAAAACGTCACCATGTTTATAGTTTTTTCTCTCTGTGTTCTATGACTCCCACGTGCCCTGACGTCACATTTTACGGCCTCTAGCCTCGCGAAATCAGTGTCTTGAGCAGCTGCCTCTGACCGCTGCTTTATGGTCCGTGGACAGTTGGTATGAATTCTTCCGGCGCGTAATCCTGTCAACGTTGGGTTTGATAGCCCCTGCAGGGAATTGCCGAATGGCCTAGCCGAGTTTGATGACCGCTGGGTCTGTGTGCCATGAGCGCAGGCGCTCACACCAGTGACCGTAACTATGAACACCCCAACAACTTTCCGCTGGCCAGCCCCGTAACCAAACCGCTAGCAGGCACAGCAACCGCCCTGGTAGCCACCGTGGTAACAATTTCGGCGACCTGTCTGATAACCCCCCGCCTTGCCAGCCCGGTTACCCAAACGCTAACCAGATGTGGTAACCGCCCCTGCACTAACCACCCCGGCAACAACGCCGTGGTAACCACCCAGTAACCACTCGGAAACCAGCCGCTAACCAGCCTGTTGCTTACTGCCTGCGCCAGCCCGGGTAACCGTGTCTCCCGGCCTTGCAGGCTCCCAGAAGAGACGGCACCAGCCGGTTATCAGGCGCTGCCTCTGGCCTACGAAGTGAAAAAGCTCCTGTACGAGCACTTTTAGTCCGCCCTTTTGTCGTAGCTAGCCGATGCGCCCAGGCCGGATGTCGAGAATGACACGGATCGCCGCAGTTGCCACCACTGTCGATGTGTATCGTTGCTCTTGGCTTGCGCACCGGTTTCGGCTGTTTTGGCGAAGGCGTATCGTGGTTCGCATGCTTAAGTTGTGCCTCAAATCCATTCAGCCTGGTTGTTGTTTGTCGGTGGAGGCTTACATTAGAAGCTTCCTTAGATGAGGTAAGCACGCTTAGCCGAAAAAAGGCTTCACTTTCTACAAACCTGAACATTTCACGCAATTTTGGCAATGCTCGAAAATGTTGGAAGCAATTTGCACGATAAGCCTTCGTTAAAACGGTAGCCAGCTGGTCTGATCAGAATGCATCCGAACCTTCCCATAGACTAGGCGAGGTACTCTGGCATTCTGTCGTTCGTTGTCGTGTCCATGGCCGCGCCTGCAGGTTCGGTACGTGTGCGGAAGGCGGCTGGTCGCTAGTCAGCATCTGTGCCGCCTTCGTGTTTCGGAGATCGCTTCTTTTAGCTTTGCAACCGTGCTGCTGCCGCCGCCGCGGTCGCCGCCGCCGCCTCCGTTGCCGCCGCCGCCGCTGCTGCTTCTGTTGCTGCTGCCGTTGCTGCTGCTGTTGCTGCTGTTCTGCTCTTGTGCTGATCAGCTCAGCTCAGCTCAGCACGGCTCAGCAGGCGCCTGCTGACAATGTCAGCGCTGACTGCGCTGGAAATCTCAAGCAATGTTGCATTTGTTGGTGACGCTTAACGGTCTGTTTCAAGGAGAAAGAACGGTATATTGACCTTGAGGAGATCGCGGTGCTAGTGGACGTTGAATGCTACGGTTAGGGTATGCTAAGGTAAATGGACATGAAGAAGGCAATGCGATGACAATTGACGACAGGAATGCTGGCGTAAGTTTCATAAAAACCTTGCACGAGCTAAAAACAATCAGCGCAAACGTTTTCTTCAAAAAGTCGATTTGTTTTCAAGTGCCCAAATGGATTCCATGGACACTCCTCGCATCATTCCTCTCTTAACACGCCGTGACGTCAATTGCTGTTTTGTGACGTGGCGTCATTATCTTTTCTGTCTTCGTGTGATCTTTACTATCAGTTTGCTTTCCAGCGTGGGGTCGCTTGAAGGTCAGCATCACAACAGCGCGCAATGCAACGGGATATTGATTAACTCGGACAATGCTGGTTTCGTGGATTTCAAGTCCCCGTACTATGGTTCATTTGAGCGTTCCAACATGTAAGTTTTCTGAATTTACTATATTTTTGTTTTCGCTTACTTTCAAGGGCTGGTGTCGGACGTTTGTTGGAAAAAGGCGAATTTGGCGAACAAATTGAAATATTGGTTTGCAGGCATGGACCAGTGTCGCGCATGACGTCTTGGTGTGTATGACCTCATACGGAAACCAGCTATGGTATTCAGGTCGGAACTGGGTGGCCGTGTTTATTTCCTTACCATCATTTATCAATTATTTTCGGGTAAAATTGTTTTCCGCGAACTGATGCACTGATAGAATTGTGGGATGATATTTTTTTTGTAGACAGACCATACTTTTGAATTGCTTTAATTCCAAATGAGTTCCTGCAAAAACTCCCGAATTTTGTTTTCAAAAGTCGGTAAGTTGTAGCAATAACCCAAGACAGTAAGTCAAGGCATCTGACAGTCGAGTTATTTGGCTGTAAGCCAGTAGCTCGAGAATTCATGACGTTTTCGGTGTTTCCTTTGGCACATGACCCGGACCGAGTCTGTCATTTACCGTAAGCTTTCTTCAAAACGTTTGATGAGCGGAACTGGCAAATGGAGAAAGCAGAGAGGGAAGAGGTACCATTTCGCCAGCCTGAACATTTGGGTTGCTAGGATGATGATGACCTTCAGAGGTCATTGATATAAGACAGCCCGGCTTGACGATGATGAGGAGAGCATCCACTGGTGATAGCGGCGCAACAGGCATGCTTTAAACGGGGCATTGCATTGCATGACATTTTCACTTCCTGGTCTCCATGACTGCCTGATTTCTCTGTGATTCATTTCGTTTGGAGGATAAATGGGAAGGCCATCCCGTTTTTATTCTCGAACTTCCTGTTTCCTTTTTTGGCTCAAAGTTTTTTTCTCTTTGGCCGATAAGTCGATGGTGTTGGAACGTACCGGGTCGTCTAGTACACTTCTTCATTTTGCAGTGAAGATACCGGTTGTAGAAATGTGCGTTATCGTTCAAAATTGTCACTGTTCGAATTCGCCTTCTAGCGAGGCTATTAAAACTTGGATTTGGACAGGTTAACGCTAACGGTGTCTTTTTTTGGGGGGGAACCACTCTGATGATGCCACATGCACGTTTTCGTAACCCGTCTGGGCAGACATAAAACCCAGCTTCCAGAATATTGTTAAGTTCGATGTAAGCAAAATGTCCTCGCGATACAAAGAAGTATGCCTCCACTCAGAACTGAGACAACTTTTGGACTTGATAACAGAGCCAAATCCAAATTGTTCACGTCAGGGATCTCGCGCCGCTACTCTCCCAGGTCCTGTCTCCCGGGTTCTGTTGCCATGCGCAATGCCGTTTGACAGAGCGCATTACAGAATGCTGGAATGTTTATTACGGTGAACTTGGTTCCGGTTCGCATGTGTTATGGCAACAAAGAAATCATTGTTCATTATGGATGAATGGAACTGTCCCTAACTGATGAAAATCGCTGTTTGAAACGAAGCCATTCCGGCAAAGGAACAAGTACCCGTGTTCTTCCCTCTGAATAATTTATTACTCCTACGCGCCGCAAAAGTTATGCAAATGCTTGTTCTGTTTCAACGCACAGCTTTAAGATGGTTGGTACTACGAGGGTTGCATGGACATTTCGCCACTTTGTTCTTCAGTGCACAATCAACATCTTCTCCAGCGCCAAGCCCATCACCAAAATGAATATGTTGAAACACTGAATGTCAATGCGAATAAGAAGTGATGGGATAGCTGGTATGAGTATGCCCCTGGTTAGATCGATGAAACAAACCACACACACACGTGCACATCGCAAAAACATATGCATAACCACCGCCGCCTCCACACTCTTCCTGCACGCGCCATGCTCCCCGTGACGTCACCTGGCGTGACCCTGTGACCTGGCGTAACCTGACCCAGTGACACGCGTGACCCCAGCCCGGCGTCGCGAGCCGCCGGCGGTGCCAACGCCGGTCCCGGCGGCATCCAGTCCGGCATCGCCGACGACCAGTCCAAGGACTTCGACTTCGAGAAGACGGAGATGAAGTACGACAGCACGGGCATGTTCCACTGGTGCCCAGCGCGCGCCATGGAGGACTGCATGCTGGTAGGTGGCGCTGGGAGCGCCTCACAGACATGCTGATACGGCTTTAATGAGCCCACTATGGGCGTAACTGTATGCACATCCCCTGGCCCCTGGTCCTATATTGGACCCGCTATGGGCGTAACTGTGTGCAAATCCCCTGGCCCTTGGTCCTGTAATGTGCGCACTATGTGCGTAGTTTGTCATGCTCGTGCATGACATGCCATGTAAACATTCAAACATACCTGTGATCATGCACGAATGATTACGTGTAGTGTCACCGTGAGTAGCAGGTGGCATTGTGCACCACTGCTGGTGACTTGATCACTGATCAAGGTCACTGTCATGTCGTAGCGTATGCTCACTGCGACGTCACCTTGTCAGCTGTTGCGTACTGTGTTGTGTGCACTGAAGCAGAGAGTGACCTGTGTTTTGATGGGGGTTTAGCGGCATATGCTGAGGAATAGGAACATGGACATATATATGTGGATGGATATGAGGATGTATGGATACCTTCCCCGGCGGCCTTTGATCTCGCCGAGCGTTGGTGTGCATTGGTGTGGTGCTGTCTGGGTAGGTGCTTGAAGGTTGAGCCCCCATTATGCTGTTTCAGCAGCGGCCTTGTCTTTAGTGGGGGACGTGATCGCCCAGTTGGGAGGGATTTGTGCCACCCCGTGGGAGAGCCGGGTTCGAATCCCGACGGAGGCTACGCCATCTCGAAAAGTGGCCGCGGCTTCAGCTGTTGGTCAGGCCAACGAGCAAGCTGTAGCCTCGGTTACAGCTGAGGTTAAAACGAGTATCACCCATTTGTATGAGGTTTTGAACTGAAATGGCTTACTTAAAGGTCATTCG
>NW_023596805.1:24114154-24138215 GCF_011947565.3 Pollicipes pollicipes | reverse complement strand
ATATTGTGACAAAATAAGCCCACGGGTCTTTCACGTCGTTACATCCTTCTATTTCCTTGATAGTGCATATGCAATCGAAACGTAATTTGACTTGTGGTCCATCATCATCTGATCTCTAATGACACTTGAAGATTGGACGGCTTCCAGGAAGAATCATACATAGGCAGACCGGTTCCCCTGTAATTAGACTGGTGCAAAGGTGTTCGGTATCACAAGCTGCCGCATTCAACGCTTTGCTTTCTTCATGCGCCACTCCCAGTTTTGCCCTCTGGACATTTACGCAGGGACCGCCTTTGCCATCTGCTGCTGATGTGGTACATAAGTCACATCTGCAGTGGTTTGCAGCGCTTTACATGCTCGGCAGTGTTTGTGTGTTTGCGAATGTCCGACGGTCAAGCCAATGTAGAAGCTAGAGAGTTTTGTGTGGTATTCAACTGAGTGTCTCGTTCTCTCACTGATGATCCCGCGTGACTTCCTAGATGTGGTGTTCCACTTGCCAAGCGCACCGTGATGTTTACACTGTGTTGGAACTTTCAGCACGTGTGCTGTGCATTTACAATTTGATTTCACAGGGATGTGTACGAGATTGCAACCTATAATATATTTCGATGGCTTCAGGCGCAGCAACGCCGTGGAAAAACTTTGATTCGAGTTGATTCAGCCCAGTGTGTACGATGCTATAGGTCTCTCTCTTTCGCTCTCTCTCTCTCCCTTTCTCTTTATCTCCTCTCTTTCTCTCTCGCTCTATCTCTCTCTCTTCTCTCTCTCTCTCTCTTCCTCCCTCTCTCTCTCTCTCTCTCTTTCTTCTTTCTTTCTTTCTTTCTTTCTTCTTTCTTTCTCTTTCTTTCTCTCTCTCTCTCTCTCTCTCTCTCTCTCTCCTCTCTCTCTCCTCTCTCTCTCTCTCTCTCTCTCTCTCTCTCTCTCTCTCTCTCTCTCTCTCTCTCTCTCTCTCTCTCTCTCTCTCGCTCTGTCTCGTGCTCTCTCGCTATCTCGCTCTTTGCGAACGTGAATGCGGGACACAAATTGACGAATCGAGCTTTCCCGATAAAATTTACGGATGTTTGGCATTGCTCTCCCCCGGTATGCGTGCGCTTTACTTCCACGAGAGCGCTTGATCTGCTTTTCCCCAACTTTGGCAAGTCTGATGACATTTCTTTTCATCACTTCTGGTCTCCTGTGTTTTTGGGTCTACCTTGTTACCGTGTTGGTTTACTACAGACATGCAAAATTTGAATGAAAAGTTTCGGGCCCAAAAAGGACGCAGGTGGTCCACAGTTGATCTTGTCTTGGGGGCCAATTATTGATCTCTATGCCCTTATGACCCTCCTGAGAAGAGTGTCCCGACCGAGAATAGCTTCTCCCGAGTCCACTCCGGGTAGAGGCCGAGTCGAGTAAATAATTCCGAGTCCTAATGAGGGAATCTTCTGTTTTGGCGTGCCCTCGCGTCGAGGACACCTCATTAAGAGGACCGTGCGTTAAAAATATTGTTCCGGTTAGGTGATGCTCCAGTGCACAAATGCCCCTGCCTAGTAGCGTGGCCACTAGAAAGTAGAGCGTGATTTACGCCATGATCATTGCTGAAATGACGAGATATGAAACGCTGCCCCATAGAAGCAAGCTATTTCATCTCCAAAGCTCTTAGGGTGTTTATATCCCAAAGCTCGGTGTTGTGACTGCGGGGGGGGGGGGGGGGGGGCAGCGAAATACCCCTTCGCCTGCGTTGATGAATGCACATGTGGGGTGGGGTGGAGTCCCAAGCTGAGGAAGTGCCGTCGTTTCGCAGTCTCCGGACACGCAAGCCTGGCAGAATGACTACCTGCAGGGAACAGGCTGCGAGATGTACACAGAAACGCTCAGTCCCTCGTTTGTGGGCATGACATTCCCCATGGCTTCAGAGTGAGTTTGCCCGCCGTCGGTAGATGGCGCGCAAGTCGCCACGACCCAGTTTGCATGTCGGCTGCCCACCAGCGCCCCGGGCGACACGTTAGTTTGCGAGGCTGTTTAGTTGACGGGACCGTGGATCGCCATGTTGCACATTGTTGCCCAGAATCCGGAGCAATCTCGGATCAGGTAATAACACAATTTTTTAACTCTTCGAAAATATTCATCAAAATTTTTCTGGCCAGATGTAAATACAAACTTGACATGCGTGTTTGTGCCCAATTAGACCGCTTAAAACGTATTGGCTGTCGTTTCACTTAGACCATTTGACGGTGACACCCCAATAACGAGTTAAGCTGAATGACTTTGCTGCTACCTCTAATTAACAGCATGTTGCTTGCCTTGAATGTAGAAGCTGTTTAGTTGGATGTTTGTCCCCATTTTTGCCATGGGTGTACTTAACCAGTTTTTATGTCATGACTAAATAACATAAATTGGTCTGAGTCGGCCGAAAATCTTCAGCCAGATCACCCTGTAAGTACTCTCGTCGTAGCAGTCAAACCCAAGCTCTCCGGCGAACACATTTTCGGTCATTGAAGGATTCGAGATCTTGCGGAGTCATTGAGAGAACGAATTTGATGACGGTTTCATCAGTAGATACACCGTCACATGTATACTCGGTCAAAGCTACGCTCTAAACGCTAGGAATAAATGACGAATACAAGTGAGCAGAACTTGCATCACGTGCAACAGTTTGCTATTATACAAGTGCATTTAAGCCTCTTTTTGACAGACCCTGGGGGCTAAATAACCCAGGGATAGCGCCCGTTGCAATGTACATCGCACTTTTGACACCAGTGCTTAGAATTTCTGGGCTTTTCTTCTCACTTTTCTGGGCTTTTCTGTTTTTGGGCTTTCCGAATGTACTTTACCTTGAAGACGTACACTGATTTGGTGGCCGCGACTCACACTGCGGACCACCTGCTCCCAGCTCGCAAGCATCACAAACAGAACACCAGAATGAGTGGTGGTTACTCAGTCTGCCCGCGTTGTTAGCTGATTGATCAGCTGTTTCTTCACACGCTGCTTCGCCGGCAATACGTTCACGATTGGCCAGCTGCGGACTTGTTCTATGTCCGCAGCGTTTGATCTGGGAGATGTCCCACTCAGCTGTTTCCTGGCCAGCTGTTTGCCTTGGCTACTATCCCTGGGGTGGGGACATAGACACTTACATCCAATGGCTTGGCAGTGGTCAGAATAATTTTGACTAAGCGTGTAGCGGGAAACTTATGATGCAGGCAGAAGGTTTCCAGATTTTGTGCGTTCTGATGCTAATGAGCAAGCTGTTGACCGATTATTAGCTGTTTATCATGGATCCCTTTACGTTTATTTTGGCCTTGGAGAGACCAAATTCTGCTTGGTGGGAGGTACCACAAAAGTGTGATCACCATTTGCAAATCACACTGGAGCAGTCCGATTTCCGGTAAACGATATCGAAGCACATAATACAAATGCATGCTGCATGGCTGGCAATACCGTGTGTGCATGTGGTCGTAAGCGTTGGGGCATAGGGTGCCATTTGTCTAGTTACTCCTTCTTGCACTCGGACCTCCTTGAATTGTGCATAGCTAAGGTGACTGCACGCGAACGTCTTGAACGGTAAGCCAATAAGTTAACAGCGACGACGATTCTAATAAAAAACGATGTTTACATTTTCTTTCCCAGTAATTTGTTTATTGTCATTTTGTAGCTACTTCATGATTAAGATATTCTTTTCTTACACCGGTCAAAGTGCCCGACGCGCCTTTCGATCACTGTGTTGCCTTATTACATTCATACAGGAAATAATATCCTAAATGAACACCAACTGCTACATTTGGTGTCCGACCGGCGCTGCGCTTGCCTGCTGGCGGACGAGTCAGCCATTATCGCACGTTTGTGAGACATAAAATCGTTATAGGTATGTTGACTGATCAATAATAATAGGTCATAAGGGAGTAGAATCATAAAAAGGATTTGGTCTTTAAATGGCCAACCACAGCTCGTGAGCAGGCGGCCTCACCACCTACGCTCCGGCAGATTGTGCTTTACGAAGCTGAAGCTGCTGCTGCTGGCGATCGAAGCTCGCGGTGACGATGGAGCCGACAACAAGATCGCCATTAACCCCCGCCACATCAAGCTGCAGCCGAACACGCAGGGCTTCTTCATCGCCCAGTCGGCGGACGAGGTCAAACGGTGAGGGGGCTAGGCGTGACATGTTCTCCTTGCTTTGGGCGAGGTTAGATGGCGCGATACGAAATCATGTAACAGATGCTCTTGGAAGGAGCATGAAGTTAGCGATGAAAGAAGTGCTTATGCGGTTGCATGCTCTTGGTCAGGGAAGGACGAGTTGGGGGGGGGGGGGGGGGGGGTGAGAGAGGCTGAATACTCCTAGTCGTGCACTGATTATGGCTAAGGTGGGATACCCCAGGTCAATCAATGACGGTACAAGGTGGTAAGACACCGAATCAGTCCTTGTTAAGGAAACACTTCTGACGTTCCGTGCCAGTCTTTAACGAGGCAAGTTGGGTAACAAAAATTGTCGAATACCGCGAAGCGTCAAGGACCACACTCAAAAAGTTATTCATACTACCTATTGCCCTGCACGATCTTTCACGAGGCCGGCCGCATGGGAGTATGACGCTAAAACGTACGCGGAGACTATATCATTCACAGTCAGAGCTTATTCGACCAGTGGCACTTTTTCATTCAACTCTGTCGCTGCTTACTGGGATATGAGGACAGGCTTCCTCGCCATGGCCACCCACTTTTCGTTCCCATTCATTCCCTACCTTAGCCTCTTCACATTGTTTGTCTGTTGCCAAGAACATAGTTTAGAACCCCTGAAAGAGACTAAAACGCTTTGGAACCTCAGTTGATCTTCTTCTCATCCGGCAAAAATATCCATGTGAAAACGTATATGGCAAACAGAAGTATCTCATGGCTACTTTTGGCATTGATGTAAAAGGGAATCTTCCATCGTCTTTGAAGAGATTGAAAGAAAGCATTAGATATGATGGAATAAGCTGACTTGTAGAACTGCTGGGTATACTTTCAAGTTGGTGTAAGACTGCTTCTAGACAAACAAACTTTCTCTACTGGTAAATCATCTCCCCTCTATGTCATTTTTTGACAGCGTCATGAACTGGTTTGTATGACAGCACCCACTTACAGTTCTTCAATCTCCCAATAGGTGGCACGCAGTGGTGCTGAATGTGTTCTGAACCAAAGATTGTCGGTGCTCGTGTTTTGGCCGTTTATCGTGGTTTCTTAAATTATCCGTCACTTAAGGTACTTACTTGCATTCACGTATTCGGTTATAGCTCTGTTCAACCTATTCGATTATTATTCTGATTTCCGTAGGGACTGGAGAGAATGCCTAATTTCTTGCATGATGTAACACAAACGTACCTCTTGTTATAATCTTGCGCGGCTCGCGCTATATCGGTTAAGAGTCAATTGACCGCCGTTATGTCTATAAACGTGCTCACAAACGCCAGATATGGTTGACTCGACCATCGTTTATCACTGAACCTTGACCGCCGTATGGGCAGTGGATCGGCGAAATTGTGATGACGTCACTATGCTGTGATGGATTCCGGGTGACCTTGAACTGGTTCGCACGAAATAGTCTGCACATCTTCTAAGGGCGTGTGTCGCAGATACTAGGTTGGTTTTAGGTGTTAAAAAGGGCTGGACTGTCACTGTATATAATGATCTTCAAGATATTATATTTCAGCTCAAAAACCAACGTACAATGTGGAACAGTCCCTCTTAAGCATCATCTAGGCATTCTTGGAAAGTCCTATCCCCAGAACATATGTAATGAACGCCCCATAATTTCCCCAAATGTCTGCATAGGTCAGACCATTCGCGTTACTATGTGTGCACTTGTGGTGCTCATCCAACACGGATGGACCTTATTTTTTGCGAATTCATTGGATATAATTATTTTATGTCACTGAGTGACCCTTATTGACCCTTAGGTCTGTGAGCGGAGCAGTGATGTCATTGTCTCTAGTTTAGAAATGCTGTAAACCATGTTATCGAATGAACGGGAGACAGAGCCTCCAGTCATCCTTTCATGTGGACTGAGGACCTTGGCCATTGCATGTGTGCCCACTAATAGATCTGCTCGAGGGAGCGTGAGGTCGAACTTGCGACCTCATTAACATTACTGTGCTTCAAGCAGGTTAGGTCAGTGGCATGCTGCTAGGATACTTGGCACGTCCCGCTGCGAAGTACGTTACAGCCTTCTATTTATAATTTTCCTTCAACGCGGCTTGCTTCAGGGCCTGGTACTACTGCAAGTCCGTTGCCACGAGGACATCAAGGATGAGACCCTCATCAAAAAGTGCAAGTGCAAAAACTGTGAGTATTTGTTTGCGTGCTGAAGCCCCATGGCGACGGGCGGGCCACGTCCGTCGAATGAGTTTCGGCTGCTGTTCCGTTTATCTTCATATATTCGTCGGTGTTGTTTGTGGTGCTTGTGTAATGGACCATGGAATTGAGCAGAGCGCTTATCGCTCTTTGAGGGATGACTGACATCATGCACAGGGCTCGCTCTCAACAGTAGCGATGGTGTTTCTCGGACAGAGATATCTCAACGCATGTGGTGCGCTGTTTGACGTGCACAGCGCAACGCAACGGCAGTGGGCGGTAGAGGGGGGGGGGGGGGGGGGGGGGAAGGCACCACACAGTGTCATGATTTGTCCGTCCTTTTTTGCTGCTTGTATGACGCTACGGCCCAATTACTTCATGTGTCGACAACCCTCACGTGGTTTGATTTGAGTTAAATTATGGTAAATTATTTTCAACTGCGCTTCACTTAGCGGTCGGCACAAATTATTACCATTATTCGTGCCGTCATGACTTCCGAAGCCATCGAGCGGGATTGGCTGGGTGGATGTGTGTATAACGCACGGCTTTGTGTGCTGAATGCGTTTTATATTAGTTGACGCGGGTCTAGTGCTTTTGCTTATCAGGAACAAACATCAAGGCTCTTGGCGTCTACAACCGTTCATAAAGAGCATGCATTACGAATAGGCCCAAATTAAAGCAAATCCCGCTTTTACTATTAGCTCGAGACTTTCGATAAAAGCGTATCATAGTTTTTTAAACCGGCAACATTTTTCGCTCACCATCTGTTAAATATCTTTATCCTTTGTGTCATTTCTCTGTAACGTGCTGTGCTCACTTAGCAAATACGAGAAGATGTGCATACTCAACCATAGCGGTCGGTGCAGTTTTCTTATATGTTACTTAAGCTTTTGTCAGCTAAGCCATTTTTACCTGGTAAATATCAAGCATGTCAGTGACTGTAACACTAACGTAGAACCGCCATACTGTTAACTTGCTTACTTGCGACATCGGTATTTCCTCCAACGCATACTCGCCAAAGGCAGGATGATATGACAAATCAAACTTTTGAACCTTCCTCGAACGTGTCATCGTCGCTACAGTCCGAGAATCCTACCACAATGCCCAGCCATAGACCTGACAGACATAAACGGATTCCATCTGATTAGACGAGATGAAACCCGGTCTGGCCTAGACCGACATGCTCCGACCGCAAGTAAAAATGACACCCATCGCAAATTGGACCCGGCTTTAGTAGACACGTCATGGACGTGACGTAATCTTGCATTGGCCTGCTCATCATCCGACACTGGGCGTTCAACTCAGCCGCTTCTGGCTTATTTTAGGCCACACCTTCCGGACCGAAGCAGAGGAAATCTGACCTGAATGACGTCACAAAAGGCGGAACGTACTTGGCTTGACTCGGGAGGAACTCTCCTGACGAACTGTTCCTATGGGCTGGGCTGATGGCGATTACCAGTGCTGGGCCGGGCTGAACTTCCGTGACTTGGTTGACCTCACTGGGCCTGGTTCCACTCGCATTCTTTGAACTGACCGGATGTCACCTCGCCAGGCACAACTTGCCACTGGCCTGACCATCAGAAACATGCACTGACTCGACTCGGCATAATGAGCTGATCCGTGTGGGATGATCCCACAATTTCCAGAGCTTGTTGGCTGACTTTTAACCGGACATGACAAATTAATTGACTTGACCCGACTTGTACTGCCTGAACCCACACTGATCGGCGTCCACCTTCGCAGACATGGCACCACAATGCTTAGCTCTGGCCTTCTGGGACGTAGTGCAAACGGCGGCTGGATACAGAGCGGTAATCAGCGCGCCCGCGCCACGGCCCTTCATTGGTCTGCGACTCACACCCTCTCCCTGCTGCCGGGAGGCGCTCTGGGGCCCTTCATTGGTCTGCGACTCACACCCCGCGCTGTCCACGGCCCTTCATTGGTCTGCGACTCACACCCCCGCCTGTCCACGGCCCTTCATTGGTCTGCGGCTCACACCCCGCGCCTGTCCACGGCCCTTCATTGGTCTGCGGCTCACACCCCGCGCCTGTCCGCGGCCCTTCATCGGTCTGCGACTTACACCCTCTCCCTGCTGCCGCGCAAGCGCTCGCGGCCCTTCATTGGTCTGCGACCCACACCCTCTCCCTGCCGCCGGGAGACGATCCGGGGCCCTTCATTGGTCTGCAACCACACCCTCTCCCTGCCGCCGGGAGGTGACGCGCTTGAACGGCTCTCGAATATGACACTTAAAGTCGCTTTAACCGCCCCGTGTGGTGTTTTGACTACCACTTAGCTGCGCCCCGCTTTCACTAAGATTGAGTTCAGGACTACACGGTCTGAAAACGCTCCGTCGCGTTGTTTTAGCGTTCGGGTGTGCGGCATGTTAGCAAATAACAATGCCCTGGGATTCGCTTGCTCACTTTCTTATTTCAGAGCCCTTGTACCATTAACCGCGTGTTTAATTGGTGGACCGATGCTGGATTTTAATGCCATCGCCCAACTACGTGAACACCATATTTCGGAGGTGTCAACTGTTGGATGCGGGAAAAGCTTCTGATTTAGTTTACCGACGTCAAGTATTGTGTATAGGCATAACTTGTTTTTATATGTTTTCAGTTATGCAGCATCTACCAAAGCTCATGAAATCTGGCTGCTAGCGCTCGACAACTTTCGCTGTGCGTGTTTGTCTCGGTTTGGAGTGGCAACGCGAGCAACTGGAAATGCATTTGAGTCATTTCCCTGTACTTCTCAAATCTGAAAAAATCAAAATCTGAAACTTGCTTGGAATAAGCAACCGTATTGCATGGCATCACTAAGCTAGGCATAAGAGAAACATACATCATAGGTGCAGTGAGGCACCCCAAAGGATCGAATGTCAGCCGGCATATAATTAATAATTTTTTTACCCCGCGATTCATAAATGCTTTGGGGGTAGTTCTTTATAGGGGCGTCGGTTAGGTTTCTTCAATAGGCAAAAGGTGTTACTTTATACAACATGCTTAAGGGCACAGGAGGCAGTGATCTCAACAATGTTGTTAAAAAACAGGCTGTATTGGCTACGAAGTGAGGTTTTTACATTTGTCCCTGCATTGCGATGGATTTTACTGGAAAGTTGACTGGAAGGCCTGATCAGAATCAAACTCTATTAAAATCACTAATCCAAATGAATTTGAATTGTTGGAATACGTATGTCAAACTGGAAAGTTGGTGATGTCTTCCGTCTGATAAATGTGCAGTTGAACCCCATGTTTTGCCAAATGTGATCGATTCATGCGTAGTATTATCGCAAGCCATTTTCGTGCCAACTTAGATAGGATTTCGGAAAGGTGCGTTGTTTAGCTCTTACCTTGTCAACTCTTACATAGCATTGGACTGGCTCATGCAGACGTCTTTGACAGGCCTGAAACCAAGGAATCTAAAGAATTTGCCGATTGTCTCCCCAACTTCAGATGAACCAAATATCCAGGCAGACCACTTTATCAGTGGCGTTTCTGAATGAGCCATTCCGTCCGCAGACCTGTAATGCTTTAAGCATGTGCTTAAAGCACGCTCTTTTACTTCCTTGCAACGCTCCCACACATCGTGCTCCGTGATTGGACACTTGGCTAGAGCGATGGTTTTTTTTTCTCAAAAATCACGTTTGTGCCATAATAAAATGTGTGAATTGCCTAGCCTATTGATAGTCCTACAATCTGTAAACTCGACCGCGCAACGGTTTCGCAGCTGGCTTTCCGACTGGAAGATGACTGTGATCATCCGGGACGCGATTTATTAATTCTGTTTTACACAATTGATGACTGATTATCCAAACACGCTATATGTCTCATCCACGTGCACATTGCTGTCTTGGTTTTTTATTCGAAAGCAGCTTGGCAAACACATCAGATCGGAAGTTGATCAACCTCTTCCTAGTTCACTCCATTGATCGTATCATTGTTATGGGTAACAGCAATCGGTCTTAATTTGCGACTTTACGCGCCATCATTAACAGCGCCGGATTTCGTTGTGAACCTCATATTGTGGTTTGTGTGACAACGTGCCCACCGAGACAGCTTATGTGAATCCTGTTCGCCCCGTCCAGTACGCCGGTCGCTGTCGCTTAGGCTGAGGCTAACAGACTGTTGTGCAAGCAGTACCTACTAAACAGCCCCTAACAGTGTTTGTGTCGCAAACGAGGCTGCAACATGAGGAGCACTCACGGATCGCCACGTTCATGTTTGCCTTGCGTCTGTTGCTTCGGCAAACTAATTGTAACTGTAAAAAACTTGCAATTATGTGGTATTTTTAGGAAGGCATACATCAACTGTTTCCCAAAAGCGCTAACTTTTTCACTTGCGTGGACACATTGGAATTTCCGAATGCGCACACAAAGGCGTGTGGGCTGGGTCGCCTCATACCCAGTAGCCATGAAGTGGCTATTTATTCATGTCAGCCCTCAGCTGGCGTGCTCCAGAAAGATTCACCGGATAAGTACGTCAACCAGGTCTCTGTCGAGTCATTCGTCGACAAAACTTCACCATCACATGGCACCGCCTGGCTCAAACGGCTGTATCGTGCTTCGGAGCGGCTGGGGACAGCGGCGCGGCAGCCCGCGAGCACCCGCTAGCGCACGCGGCCTACCGCCGGCGTCGGGCCCGCCGCCCTGCTAACATGGCCTCGTTGCCCGCAGTGATCCCGCTAACACGGCCTCGTCTCCTGCAGTGATCCCGCTAACATGGCCTCGTCTCCCGCAGTGGCCCTGTTCCGCAAGGGTGTGCGTGCTGTGCAGATGGTGGGACGAGCAAGTAGGTTCGCTGTTCGCTGTTGGCCGCTCTGTGCTGCGCTGTTCACTTGACCGAAACGACGAGGTGTGCTGTTGCTTACTGCTCCCTCGGTGGAAAAGATCGGGTGGTGTCCCGTGCCGCCCGAGACGTTGGGGCGGCGGTTAATGACGTCACATGAATTAAGGGGATTCGGGTGCGATACTGCGGTTCTTTGCTTTTCATTCACGACAGGTCAGTTTTGTGTTAAGTTGAGCTCAAGGAGCCATTTGAGTTTTAGTCACGTGGGCTATCCCATAGATTACTCACTAAGTGGTTGATGCCCCATGCAAAATAGCATTTTCTTGAAATTGGGAAGCCATATTTGTCTAAAGGCGCTGTGACAATAACATCCGAAGTACGGAAAGTTGTAAAATGAGCCAATACCTCAGCAAGCATCCCGCTTTGTTGGATATTTGCCAACACAGCAAAGGCCAGTATAATTTATCCGGGCGTACCCACAACAAAGCATTGCGCTCTGGGGTAGCAATGTCGATTTGTCCCCGAGCTTGAGAGCAAGGGTCTGTCCCGAGGCCTCGTTAAGTTTCGGTCAAGTGTCAGATGTGCCTCTAAGCTTCCTTCTCGCTTCTATCTGTGCCTTTCGCGCCACTGGGAGCCGCTCTATCGTTTTCAATGTCGCCTTTCCGCACCCGCGAGCAATCCGCTTGCGCACAAAGACACTGCCATGACTATCTAAGCTGTTCTCAATGTCGCCTTTCCTCTTGGCTAGTGCCACCGCACACCTCATAAGCCACCCGCGGCAGGCGGCTTTCCGATGCCTTCGCCTGCTTAGCTCCGACTTTTCACCTGTCCTCTGCGACCGCCAGCCGAGCAGCCAAGCTTGACTCGCCTCAGCCTTTCTTCTTCGCATCTGTGGCGTTATCGCTGTTTGCGTGCCAGTGAGTCGATGTTCGTGCATGTCAACCTTGCCCCATCCCATCGATTAGTCCCGTGTGTGGCATTTAACACAACTGTTCTTTGTCTAAACAAATATGCGCGCCTCCCAATAACTGGCTGCTGTTCCAATCGATGCTTCGTCGTGCATTCCGTCGTCTCGCCAGTGCTCATAAGCGGCCGTGTCGGTGTCGTGTCGGTGACGCTGTGCCATTCCTTTGACCTACTGACCTACCTAGTAGACCTTCTGCCACGTGTGCAGGCGTAACCCACCATCCCTTCGCTGGATGTGTCGGCGGGCCCCAGTGTTGGCACGGTGGGCTCCTATGTCGTCCCCAGTGTTGGCACAGTGGGCTCCCATGTCGTCCTGGCTCCGTCTTGGCGTGTTTCCGCTGGCGGCAATGTGAGCCTGCCGGTCTTTTACGAACACTCTCGATAATTGCATGGGTCGGGCGCGCATGCTGCGTTATTACAGTTTGTAAGCGTTGCAAAGAACGGGCAGATCCGCCCCTAGCTGGGAGCTTATTTGACAACGTCACGGTGGGGTAGTTCACGCACCTTGTTTCTTATCGCCAGTGGGTTCAGGTCGGCGGCCACAGTTTCGCCCTGGACAGTAGTACCCTGTGAATGCACGCATGGTGGAAGTAGTGATCAAGAAGAGTTTATGTGAATGCCAGTTTTACCTATGCTTCGTTATGCGCTTTTATCAAAATTAATGAAATATAGGGCGAACAATTTTGTACCTACGGGAATTTTGGTACACTACCAGCATGCTGATGTACGTCTCTTATGTCGACCTGTCGACTATACTGCCGTTGGAGTTCAATAGATGAGAACACACTCCTTATATCTTCTTATAAAACAAAAAAATGCGAATAAATTTGACTACAACAAACTCTAAATTCTCTTCAGTCCAGTATTAACAGCAATATTTTCTCGTCTGACTTTGTGGCTAACGACGGCCTACCACACGTATACATTCTCGGAATTCTCCGATAAGCTTATTGCAAAAAGTCATCATAATATGATTCTTTCGCTGCTGCTGTTAATCCATACAACATAAGTTATTTATTGACATATTTGTGCTGCCCACTTCAATGACGAATCGTCGATATAATCGTAGTGTGTCGACCGTGTGCAACCTTGCATGCAAGTCATTGTACATACTCGCAGAATCGTTCGTTATGCGTGTTCTAGACCTGTGCTACCAGTCAGTGTCATTTATCATGTAATGTCACGAGACGGCATCCTGTGTGATCTGCTTCCGATTCCATTCGATGGCGGAGTGCGAGCCGAAAAAAGTGATTCCATCCAGCCAGACGTGCAGCCATTTAGTTATCCCGTGGTCGTCTGCCGACGCGTAGTATCTGTTACTTCGCGTCCAGTAATGTGCAACATTTTTTTGTTTTCATCCATACAAATGTGGTTGAGCTCATTTGTACCACCATCTCGTGTCGTCAGATGCTCCACAGCACACTCGACCAGCCCCGGACCGTGCTGTGCGTGTGCTGGTGTCTCATTTTCGGGAAAGTTGCCGGTGTAAAGGTGCTGAAGGTGTCTGTGCAATGTGTAATCCCGCGTCTTTGTGTTGTACTGAACTCGTTCTCTGCCGTACCAAGCGGAAAAGGTGGACTCCAACGGGTGTAAGTCACGTTGGCGCTTTGGATTTTTGCCTTCGTAGTTTGCGTGTTCGAGGCCAAGTTCGCCTTTTGCTAGTTATTCCTAGTTGGGATGGCGCTGGCTTGAAGGTCAGCTGCAAACAGACCTGGCTTCCCTCAGCTCGGAAATGCTTTTGCTCGGTGTCGATGTGTTGCTCCGACTGCAATCTTGGATGCCTCAAAAATTGTGTGCACGGTTGTGTCCGACTATGAGGCAAGAGCCTCTTGGGTGACATGCCGTTAATGATGACTACTGCTGGCACTGTTTTGTGCGCCAATACGAACGCCGTGTACATTGTAATTCGACTCATAAGGCTGCGGTCAAAAGCAACACGTCGAAGCCCAAACAGAAACTTCCCTTTCGAGAGGAGATCAGACGTAGTCGAGGCGGTGTGTCTACCACCGTCCATAGTTAGCCGGAATGGGCCCTGCTCGCCAGATGCTCATGACGCCTAGGTAGACGGAATGAAGCCCCACACCGGTTGCTAGCCATTCAGTAGTTGGATCGTGAGCTGAGGTACAGGTGGGGGTCAGCAACAGCTGACGGGACGCCCACTCCACCGCGTGCCTCATTTGTAGAGTGCTGGAATGGGACGAGACGCAACGCTCCTGGGTACGAGCAACAAGCATGAACCTAAATATAATCGCAGTGAATATCTTAAAAGAGACAACGAGAGTGTGGTTTCCCACCTCGTCGCTGGTATGCTTCAGACCATTAGAAATAGCTGCCGCGTGATAGATTATAGGGGCATAGCGGTGTTTAGCCTCTGTGCTTGCTGTTTCATGTCTGCCGTTGTCGAGTACAAGCGGCCCCAAATTTAATGATACTTGTCAAACTTTTGTAAAAAAGTGCCTCAGTTGTATACTTTTGGACTGAAAGCTTATGAACTGAACCAAAAAGTCCTGAAACTGAAACCAAAAGTCCACTCAAAGTCGTGAACATGAACCAGCGACCGTTTAGTTCATATTCAGCACTATCACGATCTCACTGCTCCCGTCCCTATACTGCGACCCTTTGCCAATAGCAGAGTCCGGTACACCACTATTGCTCCCCGTTACCAACAGCAGAACCCGCTACACCATTTTTGCGCCCTGTTACCAGTAGCAGAATCCGGTACACTACTTTTGCGCCCCATTGCCAATAGGCTTTGGCACACCACTATTGCGCCCCGTTGCCAACAGCAGGATCCGGTTCAGCGGCCATGACACAGCCCTCCGCTTCCGGAGGGTGCCTGAGTTGTCTCAGAGCAGAATCTCAGTCATCTCCTGATTTGGTAATCCTGTACACTACCCCGGTGCCGGTCTTCCATAACGTAAGGGCTTCCATAAGTGCCTTGGAATGGTTTATTACACAAGCATGAACGAATACCATCTCACAGACAGCTGACGGGCGAGAGTGTACACGGTAGGCTTGTGGGTAAGTCACCGGGCAAGGGCAAAGGGTTGTAACGTGTTGAGAACCAAGTATTCAGACTAGGAAATTGGTCAAGCGGTATCCTATTGACACGGCATTCTTCTTGAATTCTTGGAAACATGTATCGCACTGTTTGCACCGGTTTCCTTATAACTCTTTACGGAAATGTAAGAATTTCTTTTCAACTGCGAACAACTCTTCCCTCAGTCCGGATTATCTGTACATATGATGCTGTTCGGACTACAGCCTGCACTAAGTGGATATGGATGGGTGTTGGTTGTTCATACTTCGCTGATTTCTCACACGTTCGTTGCAATGATTCGTTTACTTTGTATGTTGTAATTAGCATGCCCATTTCCATGTTTAGATCGCCATACAGTTTTTGCTCATGTACACACATGGACTGGATACCGTCAGTGTACTTACTTGCGCGTGAAGTTAAGCAACCGCATGTGTTTCACATGTCGAAATCGGAACGTTACGTACCCTCTGGGCTTATGGTGCATGCAAACCGATGTTTGAAATAGTTCTCAATAGTTTTCCCCCAGTCACACTGCTGTTAAGGACAAAGTCGAAGGTAAAAGAGAAGTGAACTTGAAATGAATAAGAACGAGTTTAAAAGAGGTTTGGCATTGATTAACGTGCTCTTAAATGCTAGCTGAATAGCAAAACAATCTCTCCGTGTAGAGTGCACGAACGATGGACATCTACCATTTCATCAAGGTCTTCCCGTACACACTCCAATGCAATGTAGCAAACTCAAAACAGTTTTCTGCCGCATAGTCTGGCACTCTCTCGTGTCAAAGCTTAGCTTAACATCGCATCGCCGCGTTGTCTTTATTACCGCATGTCTATGCAACCACGCTTCTCGCATGCGGATGCTTCCCAGCAGGTCATGTCTGCGCGACACCGAAATGGTGACCGACCTCCACGCGTGGAGGGTCGGAAGGTCATGCCAGGTGATGGCAAAATGCTTCTCATCGTTTCTGCGGTTGCGTGGCAACCGTGCAAGTCGATCTGTGAGCTGCGAGTACCGTGTTCTGAGCTTCGGTGTAAAACCCTCTGACACTTAACGCCGATTGAAATCATGTATCGTGGTATTTTCCGTTCTCCCGAATGGTCGCCTTCAGACTGTCACGGGCCGTAATTCGGTCTCAGGCCGCCCGGATGGCAGCGTTGTAAGAGCGAAGGCCAGTGTGCTCACCTCCGCAGGCCAACACCGAAAAGACACCAGGGTTTGCGCCCGGATCCTCCGGGTGCCGCTGGGCGACTCTTGTCGAGCGAAGCGCGCATGCGTAAAGCGGTAGAGTTGTAAACTCGAAGGGACGAACGATCCGAGTCGTACCGTTCTCGTTCAGTCATTTTCGCTTGTTACTGCTGTTGCTGGTCATGTAGGGAAAGATGCCGACGGACTCAGTTTTCCACTCCTCTGGCGCTTCGCGGAGTGTTCTCCGTTCCGGCACCACGGGGCCGACGCCGCCCGGACGCCCTGGCGCCGCCGGTCAGAGCCCGGGTCACGTGACCTGGCCGGCTCGTTCCAGTGGCGCTGTCGAACCAGAACAGCACGGCGGCGGTGAAGGCCTCGCCTAGCGGCGGCCTGCTGGAGGCGGCCAAGCAGCTCACCAAGATCAACAAGAACGGGTCGGACATCAGCTCCCAGGTCCAGGGATACAACAGGTGCGGTGCAGGAGGGGTGGGGTGTGTGCTGACGTCTGGCCGAGGGGGTCAGTGGGTGGGGGGCGGCTGGTTACTCGGGTGCGGAGGTTCGTGGGTGCGTTTGGAATCACGTCCGGAGGGGGGGGGGAACAGGTCATGTTGGGCCCTGGTTGTGGGGTATGATAGTGGGTCTGGACCGGGTTCAGGCGCACAGCAAGCAGTCACGGGCAGCAGGTGCAAGGGCGGAGAGTGGGGCCTCCTGCGGTACGGAGATTAGGGAGCACGATGCACTGGGCCTAACTCGGATGAGGGGATACAGGCCGTCCAGCTTTTGGGTCCGGGAGGGCAACAGATGCGGCACGGCTCAGGTTCCGGTGTGGGTACGATAATGATTTGATGACATTTGACATGTTATGCCGGTTTGGTTCACGAGGGATCGGCAGATGATATTTTACTGTTACGTCACGGCGTGACAATGTATTTACTTCCGAGACTTGCTTCATGATGAGGCATGTGTTGGGCGTATCTGATAGTATGGAATGCAGTAGCTGGGGTATGCATTTCCGTAGGTTATTTCTGAGTTTTCATAACTCCACCAACGGAGAGCTTGCTTCACTTTAGAAGTGTGTAAACCGAGGTTAAATGGCGGTTTTCTCGACATGTGGGATAGCAGAAGAGGACCGGTACATGCCGCAAGAATTGCATTATACAGTGTCCAGCCGTTATAAAAGGGCATGAGCCTGATGGTAAGCGCCCTTTCTGTGTTCGGGAAACTGCATCGATAGTTTGCATAAAACGACTGGTGTTGATAAGATGTTTCCTACCAATGTTCTGGTAACAACGTTAGTGGTGTAGATAAATAAGTAAATGTAGATATGCTGGTTATTGAACATTAGCCTGTCAGCAATGTTTTCAAGACCTGTGACTCAAAGCATATACTCAATATATTCGGTGACAGACAGCGAAATGTCAGTGTGTACCTATAAGCCATTTACCTTTGTAGTGTTCCCTTTTGAGAGGAAATAGACAAAAGACGAAGAGACGAAAGTGCTTAAGCACCCTGAAATAAGGATATGTTTGTATCAGCTGGCTGACGGTAGAACGGTGGGAATTTCGCCCGTATTTTTTTCGGCCCGCGGACTTATTCGCAATGACCGAAGCATGAGTGAGGTTCGTAGTGAAAAGAACATGCCCAGGGTTGGTGCCAAGCATGGGACAGTTTTTCTTTCCATCTTACACATAGGTCCAGCGTAACAATTTTTCTCAAATTTTGATTGCATTTTGCCTTGAATCCCTGCAGTGCCCGCCCATGCTGAGGTTAAGCTAAGCTTGCCTCGGTTTTAGCCTACCGACTGACAGTATTGGATCAAAAATATTTATTTGTCAATCTAAGTGCGGTTGGGGGCCTAGAGCATCACTTCAAATCGACGTCAGCTAGGGAAGGTTGAGCATTCATGCGGCTTTCTGTAATTTATACGAGAATTTAAACTAGTTTTCTAGTTCATTGCCCAAGTTTTACGCAAAAGTGGGTGCAACACCACAAAGAGTCCAATGCGGCAATGTGACTCCTTGAGCGGACCCAGCCGTACGTGATATTGGAATGAAAAAATCTGATATTAATAGCTTATTTGTCGGCTGGAAGCATCGGCGCAAACAACTTTTTTAATTGTTTAATGTATGTTGTGTGTCATGCATGTTATGAACACATGCACGGATCGTGCTGATGTTTTAGTTAGGTTAGATTACAACATTTCGACGGGCAGGATAATTCATCTTCTTTGAACTACCTGACTGTGTGACCTTGAGCTGACCTCGATCACTGACTTGTATTAATGTGGGACGCACCACACCGGGTAGAAAACTTGTGTTATTTGGTGCTGGTAGCAAAATACATTTACCATCGCCCCTGGTTCGTAAGGGCCCTAGTGTTCCCAGAATAATTTTAGGTATTGGAGGAATCTATATCACATCGCAAGGCATTGGCTCCAGTTTGTTGGAGTCGTCGTAAACTCAGTATTGTTGTCAAGTTATGTCGCTGTTTAATAACGTCAACATGAAGAGGGCTATTTGTCCTCTCTTGTGCTAAAATTATTGCATGCCACCTTATTTGATACCAACTCTGAAAGGTACAGAAAATGGGACACACAAAAGGGGGCAAAAAGGGCAAAAGTCGTCGTACGTCATGGGCTCTCTAGCAAAATGGCTGCTTAACTTTGCACCCAAAGCGTGTCTGTTCCGTCACCGTGTGCCAATTCCATATTTTGCACTTGTAGATTTGGACACATGAGACCAAATCGTAAAGCGCTACAATTGCACAATGCCTTATGTTCACATACTGAACAAAAATGCCTTCGACGGTAAAAACGTTCGGCTATTTTAATAGTTTTATTGCCAAAGCTATAGTATACGCTCCTGCTTACTTAATTTTGGTGCGTTTCAAATTTAGGGCCATATCAGATCGCAGTCTAATGATGTAGGGAAGAAAAACGTCACCATGTTTATAGTTTTTTCTCTCTGTGTTCTATGACTCCCACGTGCCCTGACGTCACATTTTACGGCCTCTAGCCTCGCGAAATCAGTGTCTCGAGCAGCTGCCTCTGACCGCTGCTTTATGGTCCGTGGACAGTTGGTATGAATTCTTCCGGCGCGTAATCCTGTCAACGTTGGGTTTGATAGCCCCTGCAGGGAATTGCCGAATGGCCTAGCCGAGTTTGATGACCGCTGGGTCTGTGTGCCATGAGCGCAGGCGCTCACACCAGTGACCGTAACTATGAACACCCCAACAACTTTCCGCTGGCCAGCCCCGTAACCAAACCGCTAGCAGGCACAGCAACCGCCCTGGTAGCCACCGTGGTAACAATTTCGGCGAC
This sequence comes from Pollicipes pollicipes, assembly GCF_011947565.3. Lineage (NCBI taxonomy): Eukaryota > Metazoa > Arthropoda > Thecostraca > Pollicipedomorpha > Pollicipedidae > Pollicipes > Pollicipes pollicipes. The sequence continues at coordinate 24,118,624 of NW_023596805.1, read as the reverse complement.
CTGTCTGATAACCCCCCGCCTTGCCAGCCCGGTTACCCAAACGCTAACCAGATGTGGTAACCGCCCCTGCACTAACCACCCCGACAACAACGCCGTGGTGACCACCCAGTAACCACTCGGAAACCAGCCGCTAACCAGCCTGTTGCTTACTGCCTGCGCCAGCCCGGGTAACCGTGTCTCCCGGCCTTGCAGGCTCCCAGAAGAGACGGCACCAGCCGGTTATCAGGCGCTGCCTCTGGCCTACGAAGTGAAAAAGCTCCTGTACGAGCACTTTTAGTCCGCCCTTTTGTCGTAGCTAGCCGATGCGCCCAGGCCGGATGTCGAGAATGACACGGATCGCCGCAGTTGCCACCACTGTCGATGTGTATCGTTGCTCTTGGCTTGCGCACCGGTTTCGGCTGTTTTGGCGAAGGCGTATCGTGGTTCGCATGCTTAAGTTGTGCCTCAAATCCATTCAGCCTGGTTGTTGTTTGTCGGTGGAGGCTTACATTAGAAGCTTCCTTAGATGAGGTAAGCATGCTTAGCCGAAAAAAGGCTTCACTTTCTACAAACCTGAACATTTCACGCAATTTTGGCAATGCTCGAAAATGTTGGAAGCAATTTGCACGATAAGCCTTCGTTAAAACGGTAGCCAGCTGATCTGATCAGAATGCATCCGAACCTTCCCATAGAGTAGGCGAGGTACTCTGGCATTCTGTCGTTCGTTGTCGTGTCCATGGCCGCGCCTGCAGGTTCGGTACGTGTGCGGAAGGCGGCTGGTCGCTAGTCAGCATCTGTGCCGCCCTCGTGTTTCGGAGATCGCTTCTTTTAGCTTTGCAACCGTGCTGCTGCCGCCGCCGCGGTCGCCGCCGCCGCCTCTGCTGCCGCCGCCGCCGCTGCTGCTTCCGTTGCTGCTGCCGTTGCTGCTGCTGTTGCTGCTGTTCTGCTCTTGTGCTGATCAGCTCAGCTCAGCTCAGCACGGCTCAGCAGGCGCCTGCTGACAATGTCAGCGCTGACTGCGCTGGAAATCTCAAGCAATGTTGCATTTGTTGGTGACGCTTAACGGTCTGTTTCAAGGAGAAAGAACGGTATATTGACCTTGAGGAGATCGCGGTGCTAGTGGACGTTGAATGCTACGGTTAGGGTATGCTAAGGTAAATGGACATGAAGAAGGCAATGCGATGACAATTGACGACAGGAATGCTGGCGTAAGTTTCATAAAAACCTTGCACGAGCTAAAAACAATCAACGCAAACGTTTTCTTCAAAAAGTCGATTTGTTTTCAAGTGCCCAAATGGATTCCATGGACACTCCTCGCATCATTCCTCTCTTAACACGCCGTGACGTCAATTGCTGTTTTGTGACGTGGCGTCATTATCTTTTCTGTCTTCGTGTGATCTTTACTATCAGTTTGCTTTCCAGCGTGGGGTCGCTTGAAGGTCAGCATCACAACAGCGCGCAATGCAACGGGATATTGATTAACTCGGACAATGCTGGTTTCGTGGATTTCAAGTCCCCGTACTATGGTTCATTTGAGCGTTCCAACATGTAAGTTTTCTGAATTTACTATATTTTTGTTTTCGCTTACTTTCAAGAGCTGGTGTCGGACGTTTGTTGGAAAAAGGCGAGTTTGGCGAACAAATTGAAATATTGGTTTGCAGGCATGGACCAGTGTCGCGCATGACGTCTTGGTGTGTATGACCTCATACGGAAACCAGCTATGGTATTCAGGTCGGAACTGGGTGGCCGTGTTTATTTCCTTACCATCATTTATCAATTATTTTCGGGTAAAATTGTTTTCCGCGAACTGATGCACTGATAGAATTGTGGGATGATATTTTTTTTGTAGACAGACCATACTTTTGAATTGCTTTAATTCCAAATGAGTTCCTGCAAAAACTCCCGAAATTTGTTTTCAAAAGTCGGTAAGTTGTAGCAATAACCCAAGACAGTAAGTCAAGGCATCTGACAGTCGAGTTATTTGGCTGTAAGCCAATAGCTCGAGAATTCATGACGTTTTCGGTGTTTCCTTTGGCACATGACCCGGACCGAGTCTGTCATTTACCGTAAGCTTTCTTCAAAACGTTTGATGAGCGGAACTGGCAAATGGAGAAAGCAGAGAGGGAAGAGGTACCATTTCGCCAGCCTGAACATTTGGGTTGCTAGGATGATGATGACCTTCAGAGGTCATTGATATAAGACAGCCCGGCTTGACGATGATGAGGAGAGCATCCACTGGTGATAGCGGCGCAACAGGCATGCTTTAAACGGGGCATTGCATTGCATGACATTTTCACTTCCTGGTCTCCATGACTGCCTGATTTCTCTGTGATTCATTTCGTTTGGAGGATAAATGGGAAGGCCATCCCGTTTTTATTCTCGAACTTCCTGTTTCCTTTTTTGGCTCAAAGTTTTTTCTCTTTGGCCGATAAGTCGATGGTGTTGGAACGTACCGGGTCGTCTAGTACACTTCTTCATTTTGCAGTGAAGATACCGGTTGTAGAAATGTGCGTTATCGTTCAAAATTGTCACTGTTCGAATTCGCCTTCTAGCGAGGCTATTAAAACTTGGATTTGGACAGGTTAACGCTAACGGTGTCTTTTTTTGGGGGGGGAACCACTCTGATGATGCCACATGCACGTTTTCGTAACCCGTCTGGGCAGACATAAAACCCAGCTTCCAGAATATTGTTAAGTTCGATGTAAGCAAAATGTCCTCGCGATACAAAGAAGTATGCCTCCACTCAGAACTGAGACAACTTTTGGACTTGATAACAGAGCCAAATCCAAATTGTTCACGTCAGGGATCTCGCGCCGCTACTCTCCCAGGTCCTGTCTCCCGGGTTCTGTTGCCATGCGCAATGCCGTTTGACAGAGCGCATTACAGAATGCTGGAATGTTTATTACGGTGAACTTGGTTCCGGTTCGCATGTGTTATGGCAACAAAGAAATCATTGTTCATTATGGATGAATGGAACTGTCCCTAACTGATGAAAATCGCTGTTTGAAACGAAGCCATTCCGGCAAAGGAACAAGTACCCGTGTTCTTCCCTCTGAATAATTTATTACTCCTACGCGCCGCAAAAGTTATGCAAATGCTTGTTCTGTTTCAACGCACAGCTTTAAGATGGTTGGTACTACGAGGGTTGCATGGACATTTCGCCACTTTGTTCTTCAGTGCACAATCAACATCTTCTCCAGCGCCAAGCCCATCACCAAAATGAATATGTTGAAACACTGAATGTCAATGCGAATAAGAAGTGATGGGATAGCTGGTATGAGTATGCCCCTGGTTAGATCGATGAAACAAACCACACACACACGTGCACATCGCAAAAACATATGCATAACCACCGCCGCCTCCACACTCTTCCTGCACGCGCCATGCTCCCCGTGACGTCACCTGGCGTGACCCTGTGACCTGGCGTAACCTGACCCAGTGACACGCGTGACCCCAGCCCGGCGTCGCGAGCCGCCGGCGGTGCCAACGCCGGTCCCGGCGGCATCCAGTCCGGCATCGCCGACGACCAGTCCAAGGACTTCGACTTCGAGAAGACGGAGATGAAGTACGACAGCACGGGCATGTTCCACTGGTGCCCAGCGCGCGCCATGGAGGACTGCATGCTGGTAGGTGGCGCTGGGAGCACCTCACAGACATGCTGATACGGCTGTAATGAGCCCACTATGGGCGTAACTGTATGCACATCCCCTGGCCCCTGGTCCTATATTGGACCCGCTATGGGCGTAACTGTGTGCAAATCCCCTGGCCCTTGGTCCTGTAATGTGCGCACTATGTGCGTAGTTTGTCATGCTCGTGCATGACATGCCATGTAAACATTCAAACATACCTGTGATCATGCACGAATGATTACGTGTAGTGTCACCGTGAGTAGCAGGTGGCATTGTGCACCACTGCTGGTGACTTGATCACTGATCAAGGTCACTGTCATGTCGTAGCGTATGCTCACTGCGACGTCACCTTGTCAGCTGTTGCGTATTGTGTTGTGTGCACTGAAGCAGAGAGTGACCTGTGTTTTGATGGGGTTTAGCGGCATATGCTGAGGAATAGGAACATGGACATATATATGTGGATGGATATGAGGATGTATGGATACCTTCCCCGGCGGCCTTTGATCTCGCCGAGCGTTGGTGTGCATTGGTGTGGTGCTGTCTGGGTAGGTGCTTGAAGGTTGAGCCCCCATTATGCTGTTTCAGCAGCGGCCTTGTCTTTAGTGGGGGACGTGATCGCCCAGTTGGGAGGGATTTGTGCCACCCAGTGGGAGAGCCGGGCTCGAATCCCGACGGAGGCTACGCCATCTCGAAAAGTGGCCGTGGCTTCAGCTGTTGGTCAGGCCAACGAGCAAGCTGTAGCCTCGGTTACAGCTGAGGTTAAAACGGGTATCACCCATTTGTATCAGGTTTTGAACTGAAATGGCTTACTTAAAGGCCATTCGGTGCTGTTCAAAGCCCTGCCCCTCGCAGGACCTAAACC
>NW_023596805.1:24079302-24113193 GCF_011947565.3 Pollicipes pollicipes | reverse complement strand
ACGCAGAGATCTGCTGGTGTCAGAGGGGCCATTGGCAGTCCCATCCACTGATGGACGCGAGTAGAGATCTGCTGGTGTCAGAGGGGCCACCGGTAGTCCCACCCACTGATGGACAACGACACCGAGAGCCGCTGGTGTCAGAGGGGCCACAGACAGTCCCACCTACTGATGGACAACGACGCCGTGAGCGGGTGCACTTTGATTCGGGTGTGTCGAACGACACGGTAGGTTAACACAGCACAGGCTCAGATATGCTGCAGTTCGCACGCCAAATCTGTGAAGACGACAATTCATTACGGCTGGTGCATGAATGGCTTCCGAAGATAGACAGCCCTGAGTCTCCCTGATGGCCTAGACCGCGCCATCTGGCAGACTTAACCTGACCCACATGATGACCCAGCCAGACCCATGCAAAACACCCCACTCGGTCCACCTCAAGACACACAGACACATTCGCCTGCTCCCTGACAAAAGACGACACCCCAGCTCCGATCTCAGGACACGACATCCCCCCCCTTCCCCGCCCCCATCCCCAACTTTTCTGGCCGTATTGACACCAACGTCCGACGCGGCCACGCCCTCAGCCAACACACCCACCTGGGTCCAGAAGGCAAACAGCCGGAGCTGGCGCACGGGCGCGAAGAACAGCACGGGCACGGCGATTTGGGCGACCAGCACGGCGACCAGCACCGCCCTCAGAGCCGGCGCCGGCAGCTGGTGAGCCACCCACGAGAGCGGCGTCGGCAGCCAGTGGTTCTCGAACAGAGTCTCCAGCGCTGCACGGGGACGAGGGGCAGGTCAGAGGCTCTCAAACCGCGTCGCAAGTATCGCAGGAGGACTGCGGGGCGAGTCGCTGGAATAAAAACACGCGGCGGATTTCAGCAGGCTCTCCCAGAGATTCTGACTGACGCCGGCGTCGACAGGCGGATTACTATTATCCCTTAGTGGGGATCCTCGCCGTTGCCGCCGGTGCTTAAGGACGGGCCAAACATCAGTCTCAGGCAACCGCAAACAACTTACACTAACCTATGAAATCGGCTAGACGACACGCAATCTCACCCTGTGCGTCCTTTGTCCGTCAAGCCTTCAGGGCATTCCCCCTCCCTCCACACACACGCACACCACCTCTCCCCAGCCGACTCAAGCCGCCTCCACAGCACAGCTTGTCCCCCCCCCCCACTCTCCCCATCCCCACTGATGACCCCTCAGACCAGCGGCGCCCCACTCCCGCAGCAGTCTCACCCGTCAGCCCCCACCAGGCCGGCACCGCCCAGCAGCTTCAGCATGCCGCTGGCGAACGTCAGCCGGAACAGCAGCCAGCGCACCAGCAGCATGCCCAGCGCGTCGGCCGGCTGGGCGCGCCGCCACGGCAGCAGCGGGAGCCAGCAGCGCGGCCAGCAGGCCGGCCTCCAGCAGCAGGGTGTCCCTGGCGGCCGCCAGGGGAGCCACCGTCAGCAGACGGACCGCCAGCAGCCAAGGCGGGGGATGAAGGAGAGGACGAATGCGTGAGCGATTGAGTGATAGAGGAAGTGAAAGAGAGTGAGTGAGTGCGTGAGTGAGTGAGGAGTGAGTGAGTGAGTGAGAGTGAGTGAGTGAGTGAGTGAGTGAGTGAGTGAGTGAGTGAGTGAGTGAGTGAGTGAGTGAGTGAGTGAGTGAGTGAGTGAGGGTGAGTGAGTGAGTGAGTGAGTGAGTGAGGAGTGAGTGAGTGAGGGTGAGTGAGTGAGTGAGTGGGTGAGTGAGTGGGTGACTGGGTGGCTGGGTGAGGCAGGCAGGCAATCAGTAAGTGTGAATGAGTGTATGAGTGAGTGTATAATTGAGAGGATGAGTTAGAAACGAGTCAGTCAATACATGAACAGCCAATAACTGTACAAAGACAAGAGCCAGTGGCACAGAGGTCAAATTGTGGGAAGATTGGTGAGCAAGGAAAGGAATGAATAATTGCCATAAGCTGCACATGGCACAATTGCACCAAATAATACCAGTGGGCGTTCAAGACACTTTATTAGATGCAAATAAGCTGGGAGAATGTGGCCATTAAATGACAAATAACGTATGAAACCTGAACCATGAGATCGAAATATTTCACATAAGTCAACACCTCACGCATGCGTAAATCGCTATCACTCACCCCTGGAAGAGGAAGAAGACCTGGCTGACCTGGGTCAGCAGACCATATGCCAACAGCAGTCCCAGATACACCAGCGATGTCCGGAACAGCTCCAGCAGCACACTGACAGATGGGAGGGTGATGTCAGAACACGTGGTGGAACAGCTCCAGCAGCACACTGCAGAGGGGAGGGTGATGTCGGAACACGGCGGTGGAACAGCTCCAGCAGCACACTGCAGAGGGGGAGGGTGAGTCAGAACACGGCGGTGGAACAGCTCCAGCAGCACACGACAGAGGGGGAGGGTGATGTCGGAACACGAAGGTGAAGCACATTCGCAAACACACATGTGAGAAGCGGAGGTACCCCGCGATCACCTGAGGTAGGGCAAGCTCAGGTTTTCCACCAGATGGCTACCCAGCAGAGATCGACCATGGTAGGATCGTAACGGAATTCTGCTGTTCCTTCCGTTTCCCTCCCTCAGTCCCTTGCCGACAACGGATCCTGACTCTCCGCCCGCTGCCCAAGAATGGCGCTGACTCAGCTCTCCTCGCCCGAACATTTCCGCCGCTAACTTTCAACGATTCATGGTCATCTGAATATAAACGACCAAAACGTTCGTGGGTTACATTGCCCGCACGCATTGACGCCCGCGTCCATACGACGCGCCTTCTGAGTTCAGGACCGGCTGCCCGGTCTCTCCGGCCCGCCCTTACACCCAGCCCAAGACCCATAGGACGCCCGGGTCCGCCAGCCCCACCTCCCTGCCTTCACGCAATCACCAATGCCCTCCCCTCCTCCGGCCCCTACCAAACACGTTTGGCCGAGCGCGGCAGCACGCAATAAACGTCCAGTTCCCGGCCGAGAACTGGCGCTCAGAATCTCTCCGCGCGCAGCTTTCCACGCTGGACCGCCTCCCGACGGCACGCCGACGCCAAACACCCTCAGCAAGTCCCCGCATCGACAGGCCCGCCGCACCACTGACCCGAGCAGAGCCAGCGCAGCGCCGGCCAGCGCCACCGCCTCCAGGGCGGTGCTGCGTGTTCAGCGCCAGCCGACCCCGCAGCCAGAGGAGGGCGGCGCGGCCGGCGGCAGCTCCGGCGGCTGCCGCGCCTCCAGCTCGAGGTGCGCCGGCAGCAGCCCGGACACGCCGTACAGACCTGCCGCCGGCGGCCAGACGTCCGGTCCAGACGGTGCGAGGCTCGGGTTTGGGCTCGGCTCGGGCTCGGGCCTCGGGCCGGGATCGGTTCGGGTTCGGGTTCGGGTTCGGGTTCGGGTTCGGGTTCGGGTTCGGGCTCGGGCTCGGCTCGGGCTCGGGCTCGGGCCCGGGCTCGGGCTCGGGCCGGTCGGCTCGGATCCGGGTTCAAGATGTTCCACCTACACATTTCTGTAAGCATTTATGTTGAGAGATTGATAACACATGGTGGAATTGCCTGCTGGTAAGTATCCTTGCATTTTTGTAAAAATAGTTTCCACTTATCACTTCAATGTGTAGTAGAAGACTAAGCAGCCAAGCAGTTGAGCAAGGAAAACAGCCACAGTTCCCCCACACAGTGACAAAATCATTCATTTGGACATGTCAAGCAAATATCTCACCAGGAATCTGTATGTAGAGGGACACAAAGCCCATCAAATAGACGGCTGACACTCCCTTCAGGATGGCATTCCGTGTCAAGTACGTGGAACTCATCCTGATGAAGCCTGCAAGAGCCAGATCATAACGGGTAAGGGCACAACCAGCAGGATGGGCTACATATGTGTCCCAGGCTCCCCAAACAGGCATTGCATGAGTATGACTCATGGTAAGCCAGGTATGGGCAAGTCGTGGGCCTCAAAACCCTGACTAAGTCTGGTTCCACACACATGTCCATTCATCATCACTGTATCCCATTCCAAGTATAACTGGATCGCAGAAAGGTGTTTTGCATGGAAATGGCCTAAAAGAAGCTGGAGTAAGGTTAAAGATCCAGGTCTTTGCTCAATTTCAGTGGGAAATGACTTGCTCATACTGTATGAGCAAAACTGGAATGGAGGCACTGTAGCCAGCTGACCTGTATGAGTCATGCAAGTCAGCTGACTACTGTGCCTCCCTTCCAACTTGCCCATCAGTGCTGGGAAAGCAGCCAGCAGGCACGGGTGGTGCCTATGCTTAAGGTCAGGTGGTGCCTGAGAATAGGACAGACAATACAGTAAACTATTGCATGATACAGTTTTGCCACAAAACTGTGCTGTTAAGACAAAACTTTGCAATGGATGAGGGGGTCAAGACTCACACAATAATGACTGCTTGGTGGAGGCTCTGATCACAGAAATCCATCCTCTCAAAAGTGGTGCTACTGTTCACACATCCTTGGCGGCTATCTGACCGTTGTCAAATGTTTATTGCTATGGAGGAGAATCTGATGATGCTTGGCACATGGCCCACTATGCATTACAGCTTTGAAAATTTTAAATGGCCTAAGGCATCAAACAATTTTTCAATTTGCACACTCATTCTAGCCACTCTGCTGCTTGATCTTCCCAACAGTGCAGAAGCTAGTGCATCAGTTATAAACTTGAAACCATCAAAGCCTCTCCAGATTATGATACACATATGGTACATGAGCATATTCTAAAAATTGGATGTTCTTTCCTCCATGTTCAGCATGATTCAGAATATCAGAAACTCCCACAAAGTGCAAAGCTGTTATATACTATTAGCATAAGTCTCTAATGGGCAATGACATGATACTAATTGTACTGATGAAAAATGGAAGAAAAGAACGGAATGGCTGAATGATGCAATGATGCATAACTCATGTGCCCAATGCAACTGAATAAAATTAATAACTGCCTGAAAATGACAGAACTTTTAGAACCCTTCCAATACAGGAAAGCTTGCTGAATGCATATATAATTTCCAAAGATATGCTGAGGATAGCATGTGCAGATGTGTGTAAAAAGAAAATATGTGCGATTAGGTCTTGACAACAAATATCACAATGATCATCCATCGATTTTTATAAAATCTATGGGCACCAGTACCAAACATTTTCCAGATGCCAAAACCTAAAATTGTGCATGGATTTCTCCCACTGTTTGAATGATGGGATGCATGCATCAAAACATTTTCCAACCAAATGAGCAACAGGAGGGGAGAAACAATCACAACTTAAATTGCCTATGGGATGAGCTGAGCTGATGAGCTAGAGATGATGAGCTGATGAGCTGACCACTTCTGACCTTTGCCACCCTTTCATCATTGCAAGTACACAAACACATAGCAGCTTCAGCGTACTGACCACACCAAACATTCTGTAAATCCCCAAATGTCATTGCCCTCTGCAACGGAAGATCTCCACTTGTCACACTAAAATGGGCAGAAAACACTTTCCACTGGAATGAAAAACGCCCAATACTGAATGGCTCCACAAACACAAACGTCCATGGCGGTAACATTAATGCACAAATAATACCTCAGAGGCTGTGGGCAATCCTATAGACCTACTCCGTTGAACGCCTCATTCCTTTCTCCAGAACAAACCTGTAAGGCCGGATATTCTATAAACCAGCAGCTGCTTGGGGAGCCACGCTCGGCTCTAACCTAATCCGAATAACGCCCACTACGTGGCAGGACGCTCCCCGTACCGCGGGATTGTTGTTGCCAACATTTGCTCGCCTCTTGGGGCCTGCATCGTCTCCCCTGCGCCGTTTCAAACTTAGCATAGAGTTGGAGCTGCATTATCGGTATTTATCGACATGGTTTTATCCAAGAAGTCAACTTTTCGCGTTCATTTTCTATTCACATTTTCTAGTGCTAAGATAAGCGTCTCAGACGCTAACCATTAGTGTTGATCTACACCAAGCTGTGAAACGGACAACGCAAGCAATCATATTTCTGAGTACTATTATTTTGTTGGTATTACAGCGCGAAGATGACATTTGCGGCGCACTTGGACCTGTGTGGTGAAATGTATCTGAATGTTTGTAGCGTGTATAACCATGATAGCTAATAGCCCCAACCAGCGTGCATATTGTTTACATGGATTGCTGTTGACATGTCCGCTGCTATAAAGGTACAAGTTATTGCAGGCATTGCACGCATAATTGTTACCACCCAATCAGCATGCACCTTGCAGGAAATGTGTGGTTGCTGGTGCATTTATAGACATTCGTAATGTGTTGTTTGCAATGGAGCTGGCCCCTAAGCACGCTGGTACTTAAAAACGTATCGCCTTTGCTTGGTGTACTGTCACTTTTAAACTGGGATCGCTAACCATGTCAGGCATTTATGTGTCATTTTTGGCAAGGGTACCCTGGCAATTAAATTGGCATGCACCTGTGAATCATTGTCACAGTGTATGGGTCAGTCAGGTTAGCTCCATGGTTTGGTCACTAGAAGTGACATACACTGTGTGCTCAGTAGCATTTGTTCTTTCATGATATACATCATTTCAATTATTGCTGTTGCTGGTAATGTGAACATATAAAAGCTTCGGATGAGCTATGGGGGTTGGATTTGACAGGAGGTGGCATATTTTGTAACTTTGTGGTGTGCAATTAATGTTATGCACAGGCAGAAACAGATGAACATTTGGGCTGGCTAGTCTTTAGATGACTTGCGTCAAGCAAGAGTTGATCATTGGCCCTCTGCCAACACAGGGACATTTTTGCACACTGAAGGGGATTGGACCTTGCCAATGTTTGACTTGTTCCTAGTTTGTCCCTATTGCCTGTAATTCCTGGCATTTTATGCTTTTGTAAAGTTATCAATGAGCAACTAGCCTGTAAAAATATTTCATTTTTATCAGCCAGGTGTAGACCTATGTCTAAACTGTCTCATCTGAGTGATGTTTGCCTCTGCTGAGCATCAGGTAGTGCCAGGATGCAGGAGGAAATCAGTTGGCAGTACACAGTAGAAAAAGTTCTGGGTAATTGATTGCACATACTGCAAGCCAATTAAAGTATAAATCACCATCACAGGCACCATTTCCACTCATCTTGTGTTCTGCTCCTCAGAAATTTGTGAGCCAAAGTATATCTCACACCACCCCAATGTGGACGTTCTGCCACCGCGCCGCCGCGCGGGCCGGCGGCCTGATGCGTCTGCACCGCCACCGTCCGTTTGCCACCACCCCCGACAGCGACCGCCACCACGACTACCTCGCGTTGCACGAGCCGGAGGACGCTGAGGCTTCACCGGCGGCGGCCGCGCCACGGCCGCCGCCGCCGCCCGCCGGTTGGTGCGAGTTTGACTTCGATCTCGACGCAGCTGGACCGCATGCGCCTGCAGCGAGATAGCGCCGACTGCGAGGCCGTCATCTGCACCAGCTTCGGCGTCATCAGGCTGGATAGCGACAACCAGCCGACAGTGCACGGCCAGTTTGAGCCGCGGGAGACGGCAGCCTCGGACGACGTCGAGGTGGGCACGTTTGGGGAACTGGAAGCGGCAGACCTGGCGCGGTCGGGGTTGCGCGCCGCGGACCCTGGTCCCGTGCCGGTCCGGGACCGGCCGCGGTCCCGGGCGGACCGGTCACGTTCAGGACCACAGGAATCACTAATGGAGTCCGCAGAGTCCCGTCATCACGCCGGAAGTCCGTCCGCCGACGCCGCGACCTTCGTCGACAACCAGTACTTCCCCGAGATGGACGCGATCGCCGCCAGCGCCGCGTCAGAAATCGACACTGCTGCGCAGAGCGACGCTGGCGCCACGCTGCGGGGTAGCCCCGAGGGTGCGTTCGAGGAGCAGTACTTCGCGAGCGCGTTCGACGGCGGCGCTCCTCGCACTTGGCCGCCGCCGACCACGTCGCCGGCTAAGCGACCGCTCGCCAGCGACGCCAAGCTTGCCGAAAAGCCGGACGGTGTCTTCGACGAGCAGTACTTCTGGAGCGCGTTCGAGGACGTGGAACAGGAGCGCGAGGCGGCGGCGTACAAGGCGAGCCTTGCTGCCAGGCACGGACGGGTGTCGGGCGCCGAGCGGCGTGCGCGGAACGCTGACGCTGTGGGCGTGCCGGAGCTAGAACGAAGCTCCGTGCCGCAGACTCGGCAACCGCAGGCGAGTCCGGGAAGAGGAAGGGGCTCTGAGCCAGCGAGCCAGGCGGAGAAGCGGTCAGACCCGGGTAAAGAAGGGCAGGGACCTGCGGCGGGGCTGCAGCGCCAGGCGGTCCGGAGCGGGGCGGACGGCGGAGGCGCCAGGAGCGGTTCGTCGGCGGTCCGGCGGGAGGCGTCGCCGGACACCGGCGGCGGTCCGGGGACCGGCGTGGACGGCGGCCCGCAGTCCGGGCTGGCCGTGGTCCGCGAGCTGCGCGCGGCTGCACGGCTCGCCGCCGCGCCAGCCGGCAGGGGGCGCCAGCTGCGCGCGGAAGTGCCCGACCTCGCCAGCCAGCCAGCGCACGCCGTGGCGGCACTGCTGCGGCGCGGCGTCCTCCACAACGGCCCCGACCTGGCCGTGCTGTACAAGCCGTTCGGCATGTCGGTGCACTCTGTCACGGAGCGCGCGCCGCACTGCCTGGCGCAATTCTTGCCGGGCCTGGCGCGCCACCTCGGCTGCGAGCGGCTGTTCACCGTACACCGGCTGGACCGTGACACCACCGGCGCCATCCTCGTCGCCAAGTCGCTCGACTCGGCGCGGCGGCTGCACGACCTGTTCCGCGAGGGACGCGTCGTCAAGACGTACTGGGCGCTGGTGAAGGGCGCGCCCGAGCAGCGGCGCGCCGTCATCAACATGCCCGTCGAGGAGGGCACGGTCAGCGGGCGCACGCGGATGACGCTGGCGGCGGCCGGCGGCGGTGACGTGACACCACCCGGCGCGCACGCGGCAATAACGCGCTACCGCGTGCTGTCCGCGGCCGCCGGCTGTGCGCTGCTGGAGCTCGCGCCCACGACAGGCGTCAAGCACCAGCTGCGCGTGCACTTGGGCCTCGGGTTGGGCTGCCCGGTGCTCGGCGACCACAAGTACTCGCGCTGGACGGTGGCCGACCGGCCGCAGCGGCTGCCCGGGGCCGCGCTCGAGGCGCTGGGGATCCGCCAGCCGGAGGCGCGCCACCTCCCGATGCACCTGCACGCGCGCGCCCTCTGGCTGCCCGGCCTGGATGGCCGGGTCACGGCACCGCTGCCGCTCTTCTTCAAGCGGAACTTGCGACGGCTGGGACTGAGTGCCGGCCAGGGGCGCCCGACGGCGAAGGGGGAGTAGCGCACGCGGCTTCGAGGCGGGTGAATGAGGGGAGAGAGTGGGGGCAACCTGTCCGGAACGGGGGGGGGGGGGGACCCTGGTGGATGGATCGAAGCCTCGCCGTTGTGCGACCAGGGGAGCTTGCTACCAATGTCAGTATCCCACTGCTTTCCGCAGGACATGACCTCTCTCTGGAGAGCAGATGTGAAAGTTGCGAACTTAAACTAAGCCTTGTCGGCCCGGTGAGTTCCAGAGGAGGAACGCACGAATGAAGAGAAGCCACCCAAAGCTGGAATTGGCATGTGCTTGACGTCCGTAGTGCGATGTTTAACAATGTTTCTGTGCCGATATCAGTGCACATGCGATATTTGTAATACATTGTCAGTACTTTTATCTGCGTTGATGACTAATGTGGTGGTGGCCCCCTTCGGCGTAGACAAGAACGGGACGAAGGGCGCGTCATTGGTGACCGCACCGCAGTGTGTCATTGGTGACTGCGCCGCAGCGCGTCATTGATGACCGCGCCGCAGCGAGTCATTGGTAACTGCGCCGCATTGCGTCGTTGGTAACTGCGCCACAGCGCGTCATTGGTGACTGCGCCGCAGCGCATCGTTGATGACTGCGCCGCATCGCGTTATTGATGACTGCGCCGCAGGGCGTCATTGATGACTGCGCCGCAGCGACCTGGTCTGATTTCTGTTTTCTTGTTCAGTGTTCAAATCACATGTACGCATCTGCGGAGGGTTTTTCACCGTGATAATTGAACAGTGTATGCTCACCTTCATCGGAGATATGCGGCGTTGCTCATCATGATATATAACGCCTTGGTTTGGCCTTGGTATACCACAGAGGCGTCTGCTGAAGAAAAAGCTAGCGTGCGCGTTGATTTCCTTTTGTAACCCCCGATTAGTGTTCGTGACATCCATTGTCATGCTTGCAGAACCGGTCCGCGGAATCTTTTGACGAGATGACTTGTGTCGATTACTCGTTTGATGGTTTTGTGTAAATTGTACGCATGTTTTTGCGCCCTTTCTGCACATCGGCCTGCTGTATTTTTAAGATTCCAACACTCCACCAAAATAATTGCACATGTCCTTCGTCTCCATCACCACAGGCGTGCGAAACATGCAACGTGAGATGAGGCTAGATAAATCGGAACAATCAGCCAGCCGCGCGCTTGCAAAAGGGCCGCACAGAAAAGCCTTCATCCGCCTCGCGCCGGCAACACTACCTTGGCACTACTTTGCCACTAGCTCGCGCGTGCTTTGTCGCGTCCAGTCCCACTCAACAGAGCACCTTCATCCAGGCGACCTCCGTGAGCGACGGTACAGCCTCCGCTACCCCCGCCACGGTCACATCTTGTCCGTTTGAGTTCTCCACGGCGGTCGCCGAGAACAGGTGGAAACCCCGCTCTTGAAGCCCTAGCAGACCGGTGTATAGCCGCCGGCGAAGCTTCCTCGCCGCGTCCTGCAGCTTCCCTGACCGGCCGTCAGGTACCAGCACCGCCGTCAGGTTAAGCCGCACGGTCAGCTGTTCCACGCGCCGCGCCAGCGCCTCTGGTGGCCGCTCGAGGAAGCGCGCCAGCGCCGCCGCGTCCAGTTCGAGCGCCAAAAGGCTAATGGGGCGGTGCTGGTTGCCAGGGAGCTGGTCCAGCTCCAGCGACAGAGGAGAGGTGCGGTGATAAACCCGGCGCTGCGGCGGCGGCCGGTCCGGGCCGTGCGAGCGGACCTCGCAGCCGAACTGGGCGGCCGCCTTGTCGAAGGACACATCCTGCGAAGGCCCCGAGTGGTCAACGCGAGCGCTCGGAACACGGGTAGCCCAACACTGCGGTGGTGTTCCGCCATTTTTGTCTTTGATTAAAGTCATACCAGCGAGTAAGGTCCGATGTCTGGCGCATCAGGAGGCACATCCGCCAGCTGAGGTATCCATCGTGACACGACCAAGCTGGTGACTTCGATGGTTGGATGCGACGACGAAGGAAGCACTGTAGCACGAGATGAACGCAGAGATGTGTGATAACGCGAAAGAAAGTTAAACAATGGCATTGCACTAAGTGATGTGAAAGGCCCATAACGAGCAGCAATTGCACACTAAAATGAATTGCAATGTGTGAAACTGATAAGACCGTAGACGCAAAATGCGACCACGAAATGGTCAGTTTGCTTTCTTTTGTCGAAAATGTCACATTTGTTTCTCCCAAACCTCAACCGCACATCGCCCACGATACCTGCGGCGGTCGGGACGACACCACCAGACAATCGAGCCCTGCGAGGCTCAGTCCGGGGTCTAGGCAGGCCCATTTGCCGCCTCCGATCACCGCACGGCCCCGGGCTCGGTTGTATAACTGTGGGTGACGTCATCAGCGTCGGCTCAGCCGTTGTGAGATCTTGAACCGGAGCGTTATTGGTTGAGAGAACCGTGCATCAGCTGAATACAAATCGACGTGGGGAAAGCTGGTCTTGAACGCATTGCTTGACCAGTTGCATTAAGGAGTAATATGGAATGATTCACATGATGATGGATAAATGAATGATAATTGCACGAACATGATCAGAGTGATAGTGATTCTTCATGCCAAGTCACTAAACCCGATTCTCAAGG
Organism: Pollicipes pollicipes; assembly: GCF_011947565.3. Taxonomy (NCBI): domain Eukaryota; kingdom Metazoa; phylum Arthropoda; class Thecostraca; order Pollicipedomorpha; family Pollicipedidae; genus Pollicipes; species Pollicipes pollicipes. Next base: position 24,101,337 of record NW_023596805.1, on the reverse strand, counting down.
GAGGACGAATGGAAAGCGAGAAGGGTTTGGAAGATAAGCTTGCAGAGTGGACAGTGGCGGTTATATCTATAATGGGAAGAAATAGGCACCTGCAAGCCGCGGTCCGGTTAGTGTGGGGCCTATAAACTCCCCCTTCAGGCCCCCTCCCCAATATTTTAGACGATGGGGAAGTCTTGCATTTAAAGCTCACAGTTTGTGTCGTCTTAATTACAGGGGTTACACAGAAGATAAATGCCACTATATCCTTTACCAAAGCCTCCAAGTCCAACAGCGAGGCATCAATCATCCATTGATGAACTGCATTTTTTCTGTCGATTGGGCTTTTTTACAAAGATTTCCACCAATGTTAAGTGTGGCAAAGAGAGCACCACCTAAATCGAGAATGAGCTTGTCGTTCCTTTGGGCCCCCAAATAAACTTGAGACCTAGCTCCCCTAATTTTAAGGAAAAAGTGGGAAAAATCCTGAGGGTAACCCATTGGCTGCCTGTTTTGAACGGGAGGTTTCAACATATATCCTTACTCAGCCCACCCTCCGATAACTTTTTTTGTGGAACTACATCCCTGGTTTTAATCCTTTGGCTGGAGGGCCGATGGGCTTCAAGTCATTTGTATAAAAGGGTATGTGGCGTACTTCGTCACGCCCCTATTATGGAGCGCCAGCGACTACATCGGCCATATTAGCCCTTAAGGGTCGTAACGCAACCGGGCCATCACGTGGAAGTCCGAGGCGCTGATCACTTGGCAATTGCGCACCGGCCTTCAAGCCCTTTACTGACCGGTTCGCCTCCCATGCCGAGCTCGCGTTTGCAAGGCTTGTCTCCAGTCATGGTCAGATGTGTGAAGAGGACCGTCGCTGTCTCCCGCTCCGTGGCCGGCAGCGGCGGCAGTAGCACCACCCGGTCCATACGCTCTTCACATTCGCTCCGGCTGCGGGAGGGACTGCGGTGTCGTAGGTTGTCGGGTACGACACGCTGTGTGGGGGGGGGGGGGGGGGGGGGCGGCAGAGCACAGGGAGGCAACATGCGGTACGGCGCGTCGGGCTGTGTAGACCAGTACGCTATAATACAAGACGCTTTTTTGTAAAGCACGTGACAAAAACGTTGCGGAGCCCCGATTAAGTTGGAGAATACAGCACGTACGTTGCAAATTGAACTACAGCGCATAGTACGTTAAGAGGCGAAGTACTTCCTGCTTTATTTTAATTTATATTGCATGCTTTCCACTTCACATTTTACTTAATGTAGAATGTTTTCCACTTCACATTTTTCTTGTCACCCCGTCAGCATGGAGAGAAAGCGCTACCAGATTAAATAAATCGCTCTGACAAAATAGCGCGAGCTTGATGTTGTACCTCCGACGTTTGCGAGCATGTTCGGTGTGATGGGAGCACTTGTCCAACTATGGGAAGATACGACGTTGACAGGGGCAGATCTAAAGGGAGCACGGGGTCATGCCCCCCCCCCCCTGGATGTCGATTTCTCAAAATGATTGGCGCGGCCCGAGTCCCAAAAGTCGCCATAAAGGGACAGGCACGCAAAAGTTCTGGGATAGGGGGCCAGATGTGCTTATGGTTCTGGCTGCTCGTTACATATTCATGTGTATATATATATATATATATATATATATATATATATATATATATATATATATGGGGGTGAGGGGTGAGGGAGTATGTGTGTGTGTGTGTGTGCGTGCGTGCGTGCGTGCGTGCGTGCGTGCGTGCGTGCGTGCGTGCGTGCGTGCGTGCGTGCGTGCGTGTGTGTGTGTTTGCGTGTGAGAGTATATAGACTGCACTTGGTACACATTTTTCAGATCCCTGCGTAGTCACAACAATCACACATGGAAGCCTGGCAGTTTGCATCACCTTCGCATAAACGCACTTGTTTTGTGAAGCTGAAGGGCTATAGTTGCGCCCAGGGGCGGATTCAGAGGGGGCCCACAGGGCTATACCCCCCCCCCCCCCTCTTGGGCCCCAAAGGAGCCTATTGGCTCCGAGGGGGCCCATCGTCGGCCGAGCAGGTGCAATTTTTTACACAAAACGCAGCAAAACTGGATATCTATGGTCTTCCAGACGACCAAGAACAGTTGTAAGCGAAAGTGAAGGGCCTATGAGAAGTCAAAAAATTATTCGATGATTGGAAAAGTTGTGAGCTGGAAATGTGAACTGTGGGGTATAGCCAGGGTCCTTTATCTTAACTTGCCGAGATATTCTCGGTCGCTCAGGGGCTCTTAAAATGAGTCTTAGTTAACCTACAGACACACATGCAATATTCTCACGGGCCTTCTTCATTGGTCTAGGGCGCTTCCAGCTCCCTCTCTCACTTGCTTAGGGTCGTGCACTCTTGTCGGGGGCCTATCTGATGGCCTGCTCGGGCACACCAGTCGTTCGGGGACCCTTAACACTGGGTTTTGGGTACTTCTCTTCTTAATGGGGGGCCCTACGCTTTGGAGGGAGGGGGAGGCTATCTTCCCTGTCCCGTGCTTCAAGTAAGCTAGACTGACTTACATCCGGAGACGATGGAGACTCTACGTCGGTGTCCTGTTCTTCATCGGACATCCTGTTAAGCCTGGAGCGAAAATCCGTGCATATATCGGGCCACCTCTTTACTTTAAGAACTCACGCTTGGTCCGCTCGATAAACAGAGGTTGCGGTAACACCGTTTTCACAGCAACAGCCGCCTGGCGTATTTATTTCGGTAGATATGAAAACGGTAGTGATAGAGAAATTCTGCAGCAAAGCTACCAAATTAGAGAAGTTTTCACCGGGCTGTCAGGTCCTCGAAATACGAAGAGTAAACATCGTACGCAGTTACAAGCGCGCGGCGAGGTGGCAGCCAAGGCCTTATAACAGCAGCGCGACAGCGTGATGGCGGCGTAGTCGTTAGAGTACTTTACGTCTCGGAGATTAGAATGTAACTGTGCTGAGCGAGGTGGGCAAATTGCACAGCCAGTTATAGCAGTACGGTCAGTCATAGTTAGCACAGTACTAGTCATAGTTAAACTTCAAGTAATTTCAAGTAATTATTTCAAATAATTTCAAACGTGCGGCTGTGGTCAGAATACCACCACCGGGTCACTTAAACCTAGTGCGTGGAGTTTGACATAAAAGGCTTTCGTTCCTCTCACGATCAATAACGGTGAGGAGCAGTGAGGAGAGTAAGACAAAGCCACACACAGTGACTCTCAAAGGACTTACCGAAAACAAACTGCACTGATTATATGGGTGTTGTTTCACAAAATGAGTTCGTGGAGGCGAGCTGAGCAGTGAGATAGAATCCCAATTACCACAACATTACGACAGCAAATAGATTTATCCACGAAGCTAGCCCATAATCTTCTCTAAATTCGCGTGGGGGGGTAAACCTCATGCGTGGAACATTTAGTTATATGTTTGAGTTCGCCTAGAACGCGCCACGTGATGTCACGACATTCGTGATGCCACTCGATGCAAACAACGTGGTAGGGTTGTGTTTCCCAAAATGAATTGTTTGAGGAACTGAGCCATAATGATCTACGAGACCAACCTCAAAAGGACGCCACCAGACGGTTTTTTCGTGGATTTGCCCCCTTTCTTCGCAAAGTTAGAGAGACGGGAGTCTAAGGGAAGGGCGTGGCACTACGACTGAATCGGGAAGTACGCCCTGCAACCTGAGGCTGTTAGTTTGTTGCATGCGTACTCAGTGCTCATGAATATGGCCGATGACTTGAAAGAGGGAACGCAAGCGACTAGTAATCCTTGCCCCGAAAATACACCACCGAGCATCGAGCATCGAGCATCAAGCTTGTCCGGCTTTGCATACTCATATTTACTAGACCATGTCCTGCATCGACACGAAACTCGAAACTCGACACGAATCGACACGAAACAGGCGCGTTCCTCGTGCAGTTTGAAGCGTAATTGTATGCGTTTTTTTGTTGTTGTTGCAAATACTTATGATGTATGGCTCCGTCAACGTAGCACCTTTACGCCCGCCGTGTGTGGTTCGCGGAATCGTCGATCGCTGCCTACCCCCCCCCCCCCCCCCCCCGCCCCGGTCGTAGATCGCCACAGAGCACTCCACGTTCGGGGGAACACAGGCGTGTTATATGTGGGGCGATGGCGACGACACTCACCAGTGCTGGGTGGAAAAGTGGGGAGGGGGGGGGGGGAGAATGGGGGAGTACGTGAGCCGAGGCTCATATTGCAATCGGGGTAGGGATAAAAAGTATCTCATCTCGATTTTGCTGTCCTGTCCCGCCATATGCCTCCATTCCTGTGCTGCATGTCTGGGAAACCAGAGCCATGGGGTTCGATTGCCCACGGTGCACGCTCTTCCTGCTGGGGTGAGGGGCAGATGACGTTATATAGCCTCAGCAGCTGAGTGCTTCGTAAAATTCCAATGATGGGTGTTGTTCTACCTTGTCATCTTCTGCCTCATGCTGTTTTCTTCGCCTCTGTCCTCTTTCACTTTCTCATCCTGCTCCGGGCGCTTACCTGTCTTGTGCTGTCTTGTTGCCACCTATCCCCCCCCCCCCCCGTCTCCTGTCTTCTGGCTGCCATGTCATACCCAGCGATGGCGGAGCTTCTATATAGGTTGGGTGACGGAAAGCATGATTTTTGCCCCGTTCTTTATGTGGAATTCATTTTTAGGTGTGTTTTCCCATTCTGCCTGCAGATCTTTTTTAACAAATCCTGCAGTTCAAAACGTCCTTTCCAGCACAGGTTGCCTCCCACAGGGGCGGATCCAAATGGGGGGGAGGGGGGGGGGGCTACGGGGCAATGCCTCCCTTGGGCCCCGAAGGAGCCCATTGGCTCCGAAGGGGCCGATGGCCGGCCGAACAGGTGTAGTTTTTAACACAAAACGCAACAAAACTGGGTATCTCTGGGCTTTCAGGCGACCAAGAACAGTAATAAGCGGAAGTGAATGGCCTTTGAGAAGTCAAAAAGTTATTCACTGACTGAAAAAGTTGTGAACTGGAAATCTTAAGCCTCACTACATTGTATAGGAGCCCCATGCTCTTTCCGGGACCTATATGCCCTCTTGCAGGATAATTTCGATCGTTAATGAGCATTCCACGTTGCCCTTTATTTCTTTGCATTTGCTCGGAGGGCTCTGCGCTGTTGTTGGGGCCCTTCCTGTTAACGGGCTGGGTCACTCTTGTCAATCGCGGGCACTTCCACGGATTCTTTCCATTCGCCGGAAAAACTCTGTGGGCTATAGCCGGGGTCCCATATTTTAACCTCCCGGCGTATTCTCGGTTGCTCAGGGGCCCTTTACGTGGCTCTCGGTTAACCTACCGACACACTTGCGGTATACTCATGTGTCCTCTACATTGGTCTAGGCCGTTTCCAATTATCTGTCACTTGCCCTGCACTCTTGTCGGGGGTCCATCTGATGGCCTGCTTGGGCACACCAGTCGTTCGGGGACCCTTCACACTGGGTTTTGGGTACCTTTTTTCTTAGTGGGGGGCCCCACGCTTTGGAGGGGGGGGGGGCGGCGGCTATCCGACAACCCGCTCGGGCACATTCATTCGTTCGGGGGCCCTCTACATTGGGCCTTGGGCACGTGCTATTTGAATGGGGCCCAACACCCTTGTTGGAGGCCCACTTTGTTCGCCTCTTCGGCCACACTGGTTTGCTCGGGGGGTCTGCACATTGGTTTTTGGTGTTTGAACTCAGGGCCCTCTGCTCCTATCGGGGTCATCTGATAGCCTGTTCGGGTACACTCCATCTCTCGGCGGCCCTCTGCACCGGTTTTGGGTAATTCTTATTTGAATGGAGGGCCTTACGCTCCTGTCGGGGCTCCTTCTGACAAGATGCTCAGGCCCTCCCGATCATGGGGGACCTCTACATGTGTTTTTGAACACTTCCTTTTTGCATGGAGGGCCCTCCGCGCTTCTCGGGGACCTTTTCTGTTAGCCTGCTCTGGCTCACTCAATTATTCGGGGCCCTCTACATCGTGTCGAGGGCATTTCATATTTGAACGGAAGGCCGTACGCTCTTGCCGGGGCCCCATCTGGTAACCCGCTCGGGCACACTCGAATATCCGGGGGCCCTCCAATAGTGTCTTGGGCAATTCCTATCTGAATGGAGGGCCTTACGTACTTGTCGGGGACTCCATCTGTTCGCCGCTTCGGCCACACTGAATTGTCCGGGGGCCCTGCACATTGGGTCTTGGTGATTGAATTTAGGGCCCTTCAATCCTGTCTGGGCCGCCTGATAATCTGCTCGGGTATACTCCATCTTTCGGGGCCCTCCTCACTGGGTTTTGGGTGTTTTTTTATTTAAATGGAGGGTCCTACATTCTTCTTGGGCCCTTCTGATAAGATGCTCGGGCACACCCTATCGTTCTGGGGCCATTCACTAAGTTATATGGTGCTTCCAATTCGAATGGAGAGCATTGCGCTCTTGCTGGGGCCCTATTTGTTAACCTGCTTGGGTACACTCGGTCATTCGGGGGCGCTCTTCATTGGGTTTTGGGTACTTCCTATTTGAATGAAGTGCCCTACGCTCTTGACGGGGGCCCTATATGTTAACTTGCTCTGACGCACTGGATTATTCGGGGGTCCTCTGCGTTGGGTCTCGAATACTTCCTATTTGAACGGGGGGCCCTACGCTCTTTTTAGGAACCTTGTATGTTAACCTGCTCGGGCACACTCAATCATCCGGGGGCCCTCTACATTGGGTCTCGGGTATTCCCTATTTGAATGGAGGGCTGTACGCTCTTGATGGACACAATGCGTAGGGCTCTGAACGATCGAGGCGCCCGAGCAGGTTAACATATAGGGGCTCCATCCCTGTGCTCCAAATTTGACGGGAGCCACTTTGTTGGCCTCCTGCGGCACTCATGATCGTTCAGGTTTCGTTCTTATTGGCCTTAGTGCCTTCGCCTCAGAGCAGCGGTCGAATGTGCGCTGATGAATTTTCACGCGCCATTGCCGAACGCAATTTGACATGCCGCCGACGTCACATGTGTCATTTGCATTACCTATCGAGTGTGTGACACTTGTTAGACTAGTGCATCACGTTCTTAACATATTTCGAATGCTAGGATATGTTGTACTCCTATAAAACAGAGGAAAATGTATGCACTAGTCATCAGTCATCAACTGACTACATCGCCCAGCCGGCTAGCCGTAAAAACATAAGGTGAGAATCAAGTCCATGCTTGGTTTTGATGGTTGTTAGCTGCTACCTCAAATTTATTTCGCCTGTTGTTCCGAAACACTTAGCCTCAAAATCACAGCATTTAACATGATCTGTAGAAAGCGAGTCAGTCCTATGTGTATGTATGCGTAGCACGCCTAGCTTAATGAGGCCGTGCCTAGTAAGATGGGTTCCGTATTTATAAAATAAATGAATAAGCAAATGCATGGATGTATATATACATACTTATATATTCATTTACATTTATTTATTTGTATTAGCATTGCATATCACTTGTTTTAAAATGTAATGACCAAAATGCAAGGATATCTTTTGGAGAGGGGGGGGGGCAAACTCCAGGGGGCCCCACAATGTTGCATGCTTCACTCCTTGACGAAATGCTGGACCCGCCCCCGGTTGCAACTCCCTCTTGCGTACTGAAAAGTGAAATATGCTCACCATGGTGTGTTTAACATGTATATGTGCATAACTTACCATTATGTGCTTTTGTAAATATTTAGTGTATACATTTTCATACATCTCATACATTCATGTATTCACAAGAATGGTGCCCCCAATATGTAAGGAATTGTATCCCGTTTACATGAAGCTTCTCGACATGCTGAACTTCCATTGATGGAACATATGCACTTAAGCTGCTGTAAAAGAAAACGTAAGCACTCATCTATGCATTATTGCAGAAAATGGCTCACAACCTTTCCCCAAAACGCTTAGCTCTTTTTTACTTACGCTCAAACTCTTTTTTTAGCTCTTTTAGCTTAAACCGCTCTTTGTTTAATCCCTTGAGTGTTAATGACTTAACCGTGGCTGTTAACTGTGGCTTGCCGTTAAAAAACACACAACTGAAAAATCGAGAGGGATTGACAGGTAGTATTGCATTCAATGCTAATATTCATTTCGATAAAGGCATGCGGCCGAAATGCCAATGCATCTATCTGACCTTCCTCCCGGTTACTCTTCGAGGCATAAGGCTAACAGAACTGAGTTATCGAATCTGGATTAAATCACACTTTCATGTTGTGAGGGTTTCAGGATTCATGCGCATCCTGATTACAGGATTCAGGATTCATGCGCACGGCAGGTAATGGCACCATATTAAAGTGCGCAATCTTAGGCACCTAAATCAAATTGATTTTGTAGGCAGGGCATCGATCCCTTTGTTATGCTGATAAGGAACTGGCCCATGCTAAATCAAAATGGCTTTCATGATACGATATCAATCCTTTCAATGGAAATTCACGCGGACCACACGCAGTACAACAATGGTATAATAACCATCCATGTCGCCGCTCTATGAATAGCGCATGTATTTTCCACACGACTGTTACAATAAACTCATGCTCATCGTTGTGTTTACAGCGCATTTTTATGTGTCCAGTACATAGGTACAGGAACAGGCAGGGGCGGATCTAGCCTGGAGTAGTTGTTTTTTTTTTTTTGGAGGAGGGGGGAGGTAACCGTTCGTCGCCAGCTGGCTGGTGTGGGATCCGAGGTCCAGTGCATGGTGCCTCTCGCGAGTACCTAGTAGGTACACCATTCAAAACCGAAAAAGCACTGAAACGCTTTTGAATCTTAAACAAAAGTTATAACGAAACATTTCAAACAGTTAAAATTAAAACAGACGGTAAGTAGACAAAACTTTTATGACGTTCTGGGAATGTTTTTTAGGGGGCCAAAACATACTCTCAGAGATTTTGGGGGCCATGGCCCCGTGCCCCCCTCCCCCAGGATCCGCCTATGGGAACAGGGGGCCAAGGAGCTATGCCCCCCCCCCCCTCTTCCACACACTTCTCAACGTGTGGGAAGCAACGTCAACTGCCTCCCCCCTTTCAGATTTAAGTTGCGTTAGCTTTCTTTTACACTACCTTAAACACACATGCCAATTTACCTCGTTCATCAACCATCTTCCTCAACGCGCTGGCAACAATTGCCTCATGTCACAAATGACAGTATTATGTCATCATGACGTCACAAATGGCAGCATACTGTCTTGTACGGTGAACGGAGATGTTCGGGGAAAACCCGAGGTTCCTCTAGTACCAAAAGGCTACATTTTCCCCTGGTTCTATACCCTTGGTTCCCCTGCATGGCTGCTTGCTGTCCTCCCTGAATATGCTCATGGAACGCAAGATTTCACGCATCCATCTGAGAGCCTCTTGACCGACCACAGACCTTCGTGTAGCCAGAATGGCAACCGGAATGAACCTCAAAGTCAAAAAGTCAAAAATGAGAAGACGCTAACTCATGTTCGCCTGAGAACATTCATTCTTTTTCAGAATCGACTAGTGAAACAAACAACATCAAATAGCTTTAGACCCCACACGCTCACAATCTCAGGAACGAGAACAACGATGGCCGGGGTTCCAGTTTTCGTGAAACTGACCAGCGTTGGCAATTGCAGGTAGCACCAGACGGTGGGCGCCGTGAGCGCGAGAACGCCTGTCGTGAATGAAGAATGCTTCCGAATGTCTCAAAATGATTGACCATTGAATGACCAATGAATGAATGAGTGACCATTGAATGAATGACCATTGAAAGATTAGCCTGGGGAGAACTTTTAACGATGTTCGGGATGTCGTGTGGTCAAATTATCAGTTACAGCAACACGAAACTGAGAGCTTGTACCTTTAATATTCCAGTCCATCCACCAGATTCCAGCACCACTTCGCGGCGCTGTTGAGGTTAATCTGTCCGTATAATCAGTCTAGGCATAGCACAGGTCAAATAGACGTCCGCAGCCTCTTTCTGAGCGCACAAATTGATGCCCTAAGGCGTCCAAAAGCACTTTGTTTCACATGCGTCATCTTTTCCGTCCGCTTATTAATCACCGCTGTGCCTAGAAACGGCGTACCTCATGCCTAGCACCGGCGTATCTCGTGCCTAGCACCGGCGCATCTCACGCTGAGCACCGGTATATCTCATGCTGAGCACTAGCGCATCCCGCGCCTAGCACCGGCGTATCTCATGCCTAGCACGGGCGTACCTCATGCCTGGCACCGGCGCACCTCATGCCTAGTACCGGCGTATTTCACGCCTAGCACCGGCGTATCACATGCCTAGCACCGGCGTATCTCATGCCTAGTAAGGGCGTACCCCATGTCTAGAACGGGCGTATCTCATGCCTAGCACGGGCGTACCTCATGCCTGGCACCGGCGCACCTCATGCCTAGCACCGGCGTATCACATGCCTAGCACCGGCGTATCTCATGCCTAGTAAGGGCGTACCTCATGTCTAGCACGGGCGTATCTCATGCCTAGCGCGGGCGCACCTCATGCCAGGCACCGGCGCACCTCATGCCTAGCACCGGCGTATCACATGCCTAGCACCGGCGTATCTCATGCCTAGTAAGGGCGTACCTCATGTCTAGCACGGGCGTACCTCATGCCTAGCACGGGCGTACCTCATGCCTGGCACCGGCGCACCTCATGCCTAGCACCGGCGTATCACATGCCTAGCACCGGCGTATCACATGCCTAGCACCGGCGTATCTCATGCTGAGCACCGGCGTATCTCATGTGCTGAGCACAGGCGTATCTCAAGTTGAGCACCGGCTTATCTCATGCTGAGCACCGGCGTATCTCACGCTTAGCACCTCTCCCCTAATGGCCAAAGGGGGCTTATGGGCTTAGACGAGGCGGTCCGCCATCGGAAAGATCCTGAATGTGCATACTATGATGCGCAATGCAGCATGTTGTATCGCATTCAAGAAGCGCTCGACTGACTCACACGCACCGTCGTTAATAGAGGAAGCGGAGCCGAGCTTGGACCTGATCAAGGAATGATTAAGCGTGGCTGCGAAAATCTCAAGTACACAAACGGGCAGATGTTTGACCAGATCGTCGTGCTGGCGCAGTGCACTCCATATCCCGCAGGGACAGACCCAGATAGCAAACAGCAGGCCCGCAGGCCCGATAACAGCAGGCCCGGATGAAGCAATCTTATCTAGCAGTGGCAGACGTGGATGCTGCACTCTACCCATCCAGCAGTAGCAGACCCCGGAGGCACATCATTCAACTCCAGCATCCGTATACCAGCGCTGTATTGCACAAACTAATTAGGAAGTTTACTGGCATTCCCACCCATACATTGCGGCTCTTAGCCTTCCCAGAACCGGATCGTTTGAAGAGGTCACTCTTGGTACTACCAGTGGCATAATTTCACGTGGCGTATCACTCGGCATGCGAGCTCCCCACAGTCAGCATCGTATGGATGGCGTGCATGACCCTAGATCAAGGATACGAGTCACACAGTTAAGCTTTTGCGTGTTCATTTCCTGTTACACGCCATATTACGCGCCGGCAACGACACCCAATGGCGACGTACCTTGTGTTAGTGATAGAGAGAGCAACAGCCCTTAGTTGCCGTTGTCGCCGGGGCTTTACGATGCGCTCGCCAGTCTCTTATCCCCACAGTAAGCCCGGGCAGCGCAGAGAATCGAGCCCGTAGCTCTGGTCTCTAAGGCAAGCAGTTAACCCACTGCAACCCTAGAAGGTCCTCAGTAGCTTCCGTCCTGTGACACAGATCTTGCCCCGACGCCTTCTGTTCGCTGGCTGCTCAACTGCATCCGCCACAGCTCTCCGGAGAGCTACTGACGCACGTGAGCCGGTGCCACTGGTGCCGTCAGACCGAGGCAGCCGCCAGCCGTAGGGACGTCACGGGCGCCGAGTGACGCCACCCAGCACACGCTCGTGAAGGTCCACAACCTGGCTTAAAGCTTCGCGGAACCAGCTGGGTGATTTATCACAGATTACAAGAGCAATAGGAGACAGCCTGCAAGCATTCCACTCGTCCAAGCCGCTCCGCGTCTCAGTGGAGACGTGTGACATCGCGCCATGTCAGCAGTTCGCAGCCCGCCGAAGGACGTGAAGGTGGTCACCGTGCCATTTCAGCGCACCACCCCGCTTCTGGGTCCAAAACGTCGGATCTCCGAACACCTTACACCGAACGACCGCCGGCTCCTCGCACGGCTCCAACTTCCCATATGACATGCATCAGACGCTGCACTCCAGCGGGAAGAAAAGCGCCATCAGGCGCCGTCCTCCAGCGGGAAGAAGACTGGCATCAGACGTTGGTACGCCTTCACATCTTGTTCGAGAAAAAGACAGAACACGACGCGGTCCAGCTCGTCGGCGTGTTGCTCCAGCTCGGCGCGCACCGTGGCCAGCGCCACGCGCGCCGCCGCCTCGTTCGGGTAGCCGAACACGCCGGTCGACACGCATGGAAACGCTAGCGAACGGAGGCCGTGGCGGCGCGCCAGCTCCAGGCACCCGGCGTAGCAGCGTCGCAGGAGGTCTGGCTTCTCGCCCACCGGCCCGACAGTGTGCAGCACGTGGCGCGCCGGCAGCCGGTAGCCCTGTGTGAGCTTCACCTCGCCGGTGTCGCAGCCGCGCAGCGCGGCACACTCTGCACGCAGCTGCGGCCCAGCCGCCGCGTGGATGGCGCCGTCCACGCCGCCGCCGCCCAGCAGCGAGCGGTTGGCCGCGTTCACCACGGCGTCCAGCTCCAGCCGCGTGATGTCGCCACGCCAGAGCGACACTTTGTCCGCCAGCTTGTTACTGGGCGATACCGCGGCCGCCTCGGACGGAGCGCCGGCGACCTTCTCGCGGCTGTGCTGCAGCCAGGTGGGGATGCTGGAGAGTGTGACGTAATTGTTGCCACAGCGGTAGTTGCGCCGTCGCTCAGCCAGCAGCGACTGCCGCACAGCCTTGAAATCTGTACCAGATGATTCAAACGTGCTCATGGCTCCGTGAAAGACTGTCCAATAAAACAGGGAGCCTGCAGGCAGACAGGGTCAGGAGCATTGGTAATAAAGGTACCAAGATACCGATCATACAGGACCATGCCCGCAAAGGCCACCTTTACTGAGCACACTGATCACATGGAATCATACAGGGACCACAAGTTGAATAAAGGCTTTGATGTTTTTATTCTGCTCACTCTTTACAAAGAAAGCTTATGTCCACATTACATACTTGACCAGCCTTACTGGCAGAGGCAGACACAAGTGTGCCATTCAAATAACATACAGCAAGCAACACATTCAATGATGTCTGAATTATAGGAACATCCAGATAGTCAAAGCTCCGGCATATTAAAGGAAACATCCAACTGAAAGATTGAGCACTACTCTGTAATGGATTCTACAAACATGTACTTGAAAACAGGGCACAACTACATTAAACAAAAGTAGAAACTAAGAAATAGGTTGAACCTGATTTAGCATCACTCCTGGCAAGAAAGTACTGTAAAATACCCAGCAAATATCACACTAGTGGTTTCATTCATCACAAAAGAGGTACTGTAAAGTATGATACAAATTTTGCACTAATAGCTACACAATAACAACTGAATAAACTGTAGCACATAGAATACGACCAAACATATCACGCTTGACCCCTTTTTGTTAGACGACCTAGGCTTATGCCGTTCAATTCTTTGAAAGCATCTTTGGCTTCTAACATTAACTTAGTACATGTTTTAGCTTTTTTAACCTTTATAGCTTATCACTCAACTAATCAATGAAAAAGAAGAAATTGCTGCATCTGTAAACAAATACCCCAGAACACATCATGTCACTTTCCATGACACAGCTTTCTCTAAGGAGAAACTAGTGTGTGCTGTTGTCATCCAAGCTCCTGCATGTTAGGCGAGTCTGCCAAAAGTAGAAGGGTTTTCATGAAGCAACACCTGAATCGGCACAACAGGATTAATATGGCCTGCAAATACGCAGTAACTTTCGGGCATGAGTACCTGGTTTTAAGGTATCTATAAAGTTTAACAAGTACTTACCACGAACGCCACACTTCGATATCATCTCACGCAATGCCGAAGGATTCAAGGACTTGTTGGACTTGGCCGCGGCTGATCCTCCGCGCCGCCTACCAACAGGTGGCGGCCGGCCGGCGGCCGCCCGCCCGGCGAACAACAGCAAGGTGCACCCGAGCAAGCGGGGGCGGCTGGCGGCCGGCTGGTCGATCATTGACAAGTTCAACAACGGACCTCCCGGCAAATCAGATCACCCAAAATATTACAAACGTAGCACGCGTGCATGTGTATGTGAAAATGGCAGGGTGTAACGACCGTCTCACCGTTTTCAGGTTCATTCTCGTGCATTAGGAGGCGCCACTTCGACTGGATTAGGAGGCGCCACTCCAAGTCCAGCAAGTGACTTTCCTGCAGGTGATATACCAGTACGGCCAAAACGACACAAACATGGCACGTGTGCACACATCTGACGCATGGAGACACTTGTCTACCATTCTATCGTTCTGGGATTTAAGATACTATTGTATACGCCGTGTGGGCGGCTGGCGGCCGGTCTGTCGAAATTGCGAAGTCCAGCAACGGACCTCTCGGCAAATAAGGTGCAACACCGCCCAATCTGGTGCAAGCGTAGCACATGTACGTGCGTGGTTAAGTAGTAGAGCTGTAACGAATGTCTCATCGCTTTTGGGTCCATTCTCACGCATTAGGAGGCGCCACTGCGGCTGGATTGCTCCAAGTTCATTGAAGGACCTCCCTGCTTGATGGAAGCAAGACCCGCCAAAACGGGACAAACGTGGCACGTGTGCACGCATTTCTCGCATGGGGCAGGTATCGGCCATCTGATGTCAGGTGACTGGCATTAATAAGCTTCTATTTTAAAACTGCTCTGAGTGGCGGGCGTCGGCCCGGTCGAAAATTGTGTCCAGACCAACAACGGAGCTCCCCACAAGTTGGACGAAGGACCACCCAAACTGGTACAAACGTAGCAAGTGCGCACGCAGACGCCCAAATGCCAAGATGTGACGACCGTGTCATCGTTTTCGGGTCCATCCTCACCCATAATGAGTTGCAACATCAGCTGATTTGCGCAAGCCCACTAAGAGACCTTCCTGCAGGCTAGATGCAAAACCGGCCAAGCCGGCGCAAACGACGTGCGTGTGCACATGTGTCAGTTATGGAGATATGTTTGGACCATTATACTGCTTTCTAAATGGAGACATGTTTCCGTTTTAAAAGTGCTCTGGGTGACAGTCAGCCGGACGGTCGAGGGCCGCCACGTATCCAGTA
This sequence comes from Pollicipes pollicipes, assembly GCF_011947565.3. NCBI lineage: Eukaryota > Metazoa > Arthropoda > Thecostraca > Pollicipedomorpha > Pollicipedidae > Pollicipes > Pollicipes pollicipes. Next base: position 24,086,136 of record NW_023596805.1, on the reverse strand, counting down.
ATGCATCTCCCTGTAGGTCAGATGCAAGACCGCCGAAACTCACAATAGGAAGGCTCCTGCCCCACCTCGCGTGCAGAGAGGTCACTTATTGGACTTAGAGCAATCCAGTCGAAATGACGCCTCCTAATGCGTGAGAATGGACCCAAAAGCGATGAGACGGTCGTTACAGCTCGGCCATTTTAATACTCATGCACACATGTTATGTTCGTAAAAGTTTGGGTGGTCTAATTTTCCGGAAAGTTTACTGCTGGACTTAGCAATTATCGACCAGCCGGCCGCCAGCCGCGTCCGCTCCCGCTCAGGTGCACCTTGCCGCCGCATCACCTGTGGTGGTGGGCGGTGGGAATGAGGACCTTGAAGATACCTGGCCCGAAAATTAGGCAGGGGATCGTTGGGTATCAAAAATTGAGACGTACCTTGCATGGTCACTGATCTACGGCAGGTCAAAGTCAGCCCATTGATTTATCGGAAACGATTTCTGGGAAATCGTTAAATATGATTGTGCGAGTGCCGAGTATAGCGCGCGAGTAGTAGTATCTAGACCGAACGATAGATGGCAGAGTGTCTCGCGGAATACAGGAATAGTCTAGTTCCGACCGCCGACTGGTGTGGACATTCGCGGAGACAGACTCGAACAATGATATAAAAGCGGAATCCTAGACGAATGTCTACATCTGTGATAGTTTCCTAGGCCACGTAAGAGCTGAATCAACAAATTCAGTTGACCTAGGGTCAGGTGTGATGGTCAAGCCTAGGCCAAAGCCAGCCAGGCTTATCACGCGAGTGCTTGCTGTATGGGGTAGTTTATGGTGCTCCTTTTTTTATAAATTTGACCCGATCCCTTTGAATGGATGGATTTCTGGAATCAGCGCTCACGCTTAACAGTGCTTGTTGTGTGAGCCCTGACCCACCCCCACCATCCGATCGCGCAATTCCAGGCAACGGCAGAATTAAGTGGCGAAAGCTTAATGTAATGAGACGCCAAATGTTTCACCACATCTTCTCTGCATTGTAGTCTCGCACCGTCAGGGGCTGCAGCCCCTGACGGTGCATCTGCACTCGCTGTTCTCCCAACGGTGACTCCCCAACAGCGGGGGCCGCGAGCCGAGGCCGTGCGAACGAGCCGGGGCCGCGAGCCGGGACCGTGCGAACTGTGGCGGCGGCGCGCCTCTGCCGCGCAGCCGGGGCCGGCCTGCGAACCTGACCACGTGCCGCGCCCCGCCCCAGCAGGGGCGCAGGACACAAAGAACAACTGCACTACGAACACGGTGCACCGTCAGGGGGCTGCGGCCCCTGACGGTGCGGGACTAAAATACAGAGAAGATGTGGTGAAACAAGTGGCGTCTCATTACAAGCTATTTCGGCAAAATTGACTGACTTGAGAAAGTGGAGACAGCTACACGTGCGAGGGTACCAGACAAGTGACTGTGAGCACAGTGTCGGGTGCGGCCCGAATAGAGGTGCTTGTGACTGTCAGTGGGCCGCTGAACTTCGGGTTCATTCTGGGAATGAACGGCGCGAGGGCGCTTCGGGGCGTGTCCGTCAGTGCGTCGAATGCAGTACAGTTCGGGGTCGATGCGCTGCCGGCTGGGTAGGCGTCTCCGGTACTGGCAGCGGCATGTGATGCGAGCGCAGTCGCTGCCATGTCACCCGAGCCGGCCGGCCATGGCTGGAGGTAGAGGCGGAGCTGACGCGGCAACAGGCGGAGGTAGAGGCGGAGCTGGCGCGGGAACAGGCGGAGGCTGAGGCGGAGCTGGCGCGGCAACAGGCGGAGCTGGCGCGGCAACAGGCGGAGGCAAAGGCAGCTCTCGAAGCTCAGGAGCTGAAGGATGAAGCGGAGCGCCGCCAGGTGGAGCGGTGGAGCGGTGGACCAGCCTCCCGCGGCCGGTGGAGCGGTGGAGCAGCCACCCGCGACCGGTGGAGCGCTGGAGCAGCCTCCCGCGACCGGTGGGGCGGTGGAGCGGTCTCCCGCGGCCGATGTAGCGACGGGTTGACCTCCCGAGGCCGGTGGGGCAGCGAGTGTAGCCGCGTCAGAGCGGACGAGAGCGAAGGCCCGTGCGATTGTGTACTTGTTGATCATTAGGATCAGGGTGGGGTGTTCCTAGTGCAGTTGTTCTTTGTGTCCTGCGCCCCTGCTGGGGCAGGGCGCGGCACGTGGTCAGGTTCGCAGGCCGGCCCCGGCTGCGCGGCAGAGGCGCGCCGCCGCCACAGTTCGCACGGCCCCGGCTCGCGGCCCCCGCTGTGGGGAGTCGCCGTTCGGAGAGCAGCGAGTGCAGATGCACCGTCAGGGCTGCAGCCCCTGACGGTGCGAGACTAAAATACAGAGAAGATGTGGTGAAACGCTTGGCGTCTCATTACACTTAACGTGCCGCAATGCTCGGCACGGTCCGTCCCGCCCTCTGACGTCAACTGACCGTTAGCGCGACCGCTGCCACCGGCCGCAGGCCATACCTGTCAAGGGCTAGCAGCGAGCGCCCTAAAGCGACTAGAACCCATCCTGCCACGTGTGGGTGGATCGGAAGGCACGCTCTCTAACGAACTGAGCCGTTTTTGAATTTATCGATCACAGGAACCGCATTATATGTCTTGCATGAAGTTCATTAAGATCAGAATAGGTCACTGACCCTAAATGAACGAGATCAACATCTTTTCTTAGGAAGATGCTGCCTAGTGGTATCCTTCACGCTTATTCGAATACAAAAATCAAACATTTTTGTGTGATTCTGGTCATCACGACCTTTGAAAGGTCAAACAGGGTCGCTGACCCTAAATAACCGCCAGTGACCTGTTGCTTAAAGCATGATATCTGGGAGATGTTAAGATTTGGAGACGTCTGGGCACATCACGCTCTATAGAGTGCCTGTGCCGTTTCCGGGGACCTATGTCCCACTTACAGGGTCAATCCGATCGTTAAGGAACCTTCTACGTTGCACCTAACATTTTTGCATTTGCTCCGAGGGCCCTACGCTGTTACTGGGCCCTGCTTGCTGGCGTGCCGGGGCGCCCTTGTCAATCAGGGGTCTTCCACGGATTCTTCCCTTTCGCTCAAAGAGCTCTCCACGCTATAGCCGAGCGCCCAATATGTCAACCTGTCGGGGTATTCTCGGTTGATCAGGGGCCTTTCGTGTTGGACTTGGTTAACCTACTGGCACACTCACGATGTGCTCACGGGCCCTTTACATTGGTGTAGAGGCTTTTAAAATTTCTGTCACTCGCTAAGGGCCTTACGCTGTTGTCGGGAGTCCCATTTCTTATCCTGGTTGGGCACACTCGGTCGTTCGGGCCATCCAAACTGGATCTTGGATGCTTTCTTTTTTAATGGAGAACCCGATACACTTGTTTGGATCCCGTCTGTTAATCTCCTCGGGCATACAACATTGCTTGGGGACCTGCGTATTGGGTATTGGAGTGTAAAGATTTACGCCTCTGTCTGGGGCCATCTGATAGTCTGCTTGGGCACACTCGACGTTCGGGGACCCTGTACATTGGGTCTTGGACACTCCCTATTTGAAATAGAGGCCCCTACACTCTTGTCGGAGGGCCTATCTGTTAGCCTGCTCTGGAGCACTTGATCGTTCGGAAGCACGCTACATTATGTCATAGGTATTTCTTATCTGAATGGGGGGCCTCACGCTCCTGCCGTGGGTTCCCATCTGCTGACCTGCTCGAGCACCCTCGATCATTCCGGGGCCTTTCATGTTGTTTCTTAGGTATTTCTCATTTGAATGGATGGCCCCACATTCTTAGCGGGACCCCATCTATTAACACGCGCCCAGGTGATCGGTTGGATACACTTTGCTCGGGCGAGCGGTTAATTTGACCCCCTGCGATCTCAGAAACTAAGAGGGCTAGATAGACCAAATTCACTGAGTGTGTTGGCCTGTACGTGAACTCACTTGTATCAAAGTTTGAGGCTCCTAGGTCATGAACTGCGGGTCAAGTAAGGTCAAACAAGGTCAAACTCCAGGTTGGCGTCCAAATTGCCCTAGAGCTTAGACACTTGTTTTAAGCAATAGGTCACATGCTCATTTAAGGTCAGAGACCTTGTTTGATTTTTCGAAGGTCATGGTGACCAAAATCTTACAAGACTGCTTTAAGTATGCATTTGAAAAAGCGACACAGATTACGCTTGGCAGTATGTTCCTATAACAAAATGTTGTCCGGGGTCATTTTAGGTCAGTGATCTATTCGGACCCTTACGAAGTCCATAGAAGAGGTGTGATGCATTTCCTGTTAACACAAAGATGGAAATAAGCATTAGAAACTATCCCCTACAGAAATACCTAGAGCAGTGAAGCAGGTTAGTTGTGGCCTTGGTCTGACCTTCATAACTAACCCTAGGTTAATGCAAAATTTGCATTGCATTGTTGTGTTGCCTAAGGGAGTAGCCCAGAGATGTATGGTTTAGCCTAACACTCCATTGTTGCATGAGATTGAACGATTCCCTGGAGATTGACGTCGCTGGATTCATGGCCTGATTTTGACATGCCGTAGATCAGCGAGCCTATAAGGTACATCTAAATTGTTGACACCAAACGATCCGCTATTCAACCGTCTACAGCTATCCAAATTTTGAGCGGCCACACTACGCTGTTCAGAAACCATTTCGAAAAACTTTCGGAGGGGAGGGGGGGGGGGTAAATCGACTCTCAACCGAGCACGTGTTATGGTGATCGAGCCGGTAGCAGATACGGAAGGGGGTACAGAACCATGCCCCTCTTGTGCCCCGAGGGGCCATAGGCTCCAAAGGGGCCCATAATCGGTCGAACGGACGCAATTTTCTAACACAAAACACAGCAAGTTGGACGTCTTTGGGCCTATAGACGATCACAACAGTTGCAAGCGAAGATGAAGTGCCGATGAGCAGAGACAGCTAATTCTTTTCTGATTGAGAAGGTGTTGATTGGGAAAAATTTGGGCCTCATTAAGCTGTCCAGAGAGCTTAAGCTGTTGCGGGGGCCCCATATGTTCACTTGCCGGATCAATTTGATCTCTAAGAAGCCCTCCACGTTGCCTTTGATCTATTTGCATTTTCCTGTAGGACCCTACGCTGTTGTCGGAATGCTATCTACTCACATGCCTGAGCACTCTAGATCGATCAGATTTCCCCCACGAATTCTTTCCATTCGCCCGAAAAGCTTTATACGCTTTTTTCGGGGCTCCATATGGCAGGGTACACTTGGTTGCTCAAGTGCCTTCACATTGGTGTCGGGTTCTTTTCACTTGCTCGGAGGGCCTTGTGCTGTTAATGGGACTCATATCAGGTAGGGTACCGAGCCACGCGATGCTCAGGGGCTTGTGTTTTGATCTAGGGGCACTCCGCTCTGAACTCACCTGCGGAGGAACCTTCATTCCTGTTGGGGCACTTTCTGTTAGCCTGCCAGGGCACTCTTCATCACACAGGGGCATTAATGCACTACGCTGGTTTCCGGTAATTTCCTTTGCTCAGATGGCCCTGTGCTCTGGTGGGGACTCGATATGTCAGCCTGCCGGGACGTTACCGGTCGTTCAGGCGCCTACCACGTTGGTCTTCGGTTCTTCTTGCTTGTTTTGAGGACCCCATACTTGTCGATGGAAGCCCCTTTGCTGACCTCCCGCGGCCCCATGATGGCTCAGGTTTTGCCCCTCTTGGCCTTGTGCCTTAGCCTTGGAGTAGCAGTCGGCTATGCGCCAATTATTTTTACACACAATTGTCGAAGGTAATTGCTGCTGCTGCATTCGAGTCATTTCCTTGGTTCTTAAATGTGTGACACTTATTATCCTTGTGCATTGCGCTCTTAATACCTTGTGAATGCAGGGATATTTTGTACCCCTTTATATCAAAGAAAACACCCTGCATTGGTCATCAGCCATCAGCTGATCACATCGACCGGCCGGCTAGCCGTAAGGAACCTGGGAATAAAGTTATTGCTTAATATGGATGGTATTTAGCAGCCAACTGTACTTTTTGGCTGCTTTGTCCGAAATGCTTTCCTTAAAATGACATTACTTACCGTCTGGAAAAATGGATGAGGTCCACATATGCGCATTTGTAGCACGCCACTTTTCTAGGGCTGCTCACTGTAAGATAGGTTCCCGTATTTACTATTCATATGCATATGCATACACTACACACACACACACACACACACATATATATATATATATATATATATATATATATATATATATATATATATAGTGCGTGTGTGTGTGTGTGTGTGTGTGTGTGTGTGTGTGTGTGTGTGTGTGTGTGTGTGTGTGGTGTGTGTGTGTGTGGTGTGTGTGTGTGTGTGTGTGTGTGTGTGTGTGTGTGTGTGTGTGTGCTATTAGGTGCTCGTCTTAAAATTAGATGGTCGGAATGCGAGGATTTTTTGGAGGATGAATTAAGTCCAGGGGGCACATAATGTGAAGTGCCTCCCCCCCCCCCCTTCCTTTGACGAAATGCTGGAGAACAGGAGCGAAGCGCTTTGTGTCTCAGACATGGGGTTTGTCAGTACAGGTGAGAATTCAATGAAAAAATGGGCTTCATGACAGTGCAGGTGGCAGTGAAGTACCGATAGACATTTTTCACGACAATTGAGCCAACGCTTAACATACGAAGGAAAGAAAATTAAATGAGATGGAAATGGGACGAAGCACTCAGCTTAAGGGCGTGACGTGTGATGATAATACCGGAGCAGGACCCACATTTCGACATACCATTTTAAAGGCGGCGTGTCATGGTCGGCGGTAAGCCGGAGTTAGCGTGAGGTCTGAAGTAAAAGGTAAAGTGAAAAAGGAAGGTAAAGTTCAAAAGACTTTCGCGTCAGACCCGACATCGAACGGTACGTCAGTACGCGTGACGTCACGCAT
>NW_023596805.1:24061802-24074302 GCF_011947565.3 Pollicipes pollicipes | reverse complement strand
GAGTATAATCCAAATTTCCGAAGTGTTCTCTTGCCGAGCGCTAACTAAACAACCTGGTCTCTTTTTATTCTTATTAGCGCAAATGTTGGTTTGTTGAATACCATACGCTAGCATGCCCTTAACTTGAATGTAACCTGCCGAAAAATTATTAAATAGAATGTTGATTAGCAAAGGGACTCTCAGGGCCCATCCATGAATAACGTCACACACATTTGTGGTAAATATTCAAGCATTCCATCCATGTCCGTTGGTACACGGGCTTCCGCAGTTATCCAATACTGTTAGCAGCATTAGTTACGCTCTCTATCAGCGCCGAACATTTATGTCCGGCCACTTACTGTGTGCTGGAGCTACCATTTCGGAGAGCCGGGGCTTGCGATCGCCAGTCGGCACATTTTTGCCAGCTGAATTCATCTTTTTGACCAACGAACGACCTCACATTCGTCTCAAGGTCGTTCTTCGAATTTATATTTTGACAAAAAGATAGTGCTTGACAAAAATATATTGCCCATTTTGTGATTTTCATTCCACTGATAGTTCATTGACATTCGCCAAGTCACGAGACCCCTTTCTACATTGACACTCGGTTAAGCAATCTTTTTCGACCAAAAATGTTTCGACTTTTTCACGGTTGATATAGATATGGTTGCACCCATAGATATATTATATTACTAGGTCGGCAACACCTACGCCAAATTACTAGCAGATGTGTGCAAGTCGAAAGAGGAGCATCAGGTGTAAAATGATATGGACTCGCAAGCAAACGGGACGAACTAAGGTAAACCGGACGAGTCACAGGCAACCCAACCCGACGGTTCTCTTTTCGAAACGCACGTATTGATCAACCGAAATAAACGCTTCATTTGATGGCGTCAATGTTATCGTTAAACTATATGCTGGTGGGTTTGGTTTAATGCGATGCACCATGCCGCTCCTTGCCTGCTGCATATCATGGGCATAGCCATTTCCGATCTAGTGGTATTAGATGTCTACGGTTGCACCATAAGCGTCAGCCCCGACCTATGTTCGCACATCGCACATCTCAGGCGAGCGTTTTGTACTATATCCCGTGCGTTTCAAATTATGTGTCTTGATTATGGCCGCGTTCGATATGCCGTCAGTCCATTTGTCAGCACCAATTACGGCCCAGTATTCTCTATGCGTCACGTCACATGACTGCGAAGCCGCGTGGTTTGTGACGTCATCCGCTAACTGACGGCGTTGCCAGGATTTTTTTGGTCGGCCCGTCATCATGGAAAGAAAGCGCTACCAGATTGAATAAATCGCTGCCATAAAGAAGCGCGCGTTTGAGGCGGTAGCCATACCGCTTGTGATAACATTAGGTGGGGTAGGCGCGCTTGCTTCTCATGGAGGAATGCGAGGTCGGATAGTCAAGAAGAGAATTTAACTGCCAAGAGTAGCCACAAAAATGTGAGTGGCAGTGATTGGTATGGTGGTGTGTTGCTGCCTCACCCAGCAAATTAATAAGGTAATCGTAGAAGACAGTTAACTGGAAAGAAGCATCTCGCATCTGGAACATAGGGTTTGTTAGTACAAGTGAGAATTCAATGACAGAATAGGCTTCATGACAGTGCAGGCAGCAGTGAAGGATCGATAGACCTTTTTCACAAAAGCTGGGTGAACATTTCAAATGAGGAGAGAAGAAATTTAAATGGGATGGGAATAGGACGAAGCACTCGATTTACGAGTAGGACAGATGATGGCAATACCGGAGCAGGAGCCACACTCCCATACACCACTTCAAAGGCAGTGTGTCATAGTCGGCGGGGAGCCATAGTTAATCCGAGCTCTCAAGTAGTTAAAAGGTAAAGGAAAATGGGGAGACAAAGTTAAAAACTTTCTCGCCAGCACTCACAACGAACGCTCCGTCGACACGAATGACGTCACGCATTCCAGTTGACAATCGTGCTGACGACAGATCGAACTCGGCTTTCGTATGTGCCAAATATTGGCAAATAGCTACAAAAAATGAGAAAAATTGAAAAGAGGTCGGTCAGGAAACAAGGCGCATATGTGTGTGTCATATTAAATGGTGAGCTTATCCTGTAACGCTGGGCAATGGTATTTTTGTTTTCTTTGTGAAAGATGTTGTATTGCTTATTAATTGTATTCAAACAGGCATGGTATGTTCACACCTTTGCAACACGCCATTACATGGTAAGCAGCTAAGACCCCAATGCTACCACGCGAGAAAAAAACACAAATTTTCAAATCGCTGCTAATTTTGACGCACCACGTTCATTCTACTTCTATTTTTTAATCTGACGTTTAAAGGGGCGTCCAGCAGCCTGTCCAAAGACCCGCGCGACTAATAGCATGTCCACGCAAACTGACCAGCCTTGATCTGTCTGAGGCAGACATGGGCTGAAAGAATCAGCTGTTTCCCAACTTCATCGGTAATAAATGCAAAACCTCGTATAGCACGCCGCAGCTGAGCAGCTCTTTACACGAGCCCTTGTTAAAATTACAACGCTAGCAAGTGACAAGCACAGCCCGCTGGTGCGACTTAACACGATGACATGCAACACACTGTTAGCCTAAAGCAGCTTAAAACAAAGCTCCGGCCCTATGTGAACTTCTATATTACATCTCCATGGGTACGCTCTGCGGCTTCGTCACGCACAAGTCGCAAACCGGCTTGTTTCGCTTCTCCAGTCGGCGAGCACGGCGTCTTCAGCTCTTCAGTCAACTGCTCTCGGGTCCAAGGGCTGGAATTCTGCATCTTCGATCGGCGAGCCCAGGTCTGTAGATGGCGAGCCCCGGACCTCCAGCCCGCAGCCCCCGGGCATTCAGCCAAGGAGTTACTGATTGCTAGCTGAGGAGCCTTGGGCCTGCAGCTAGCTTGCCTCAGGTCCGATAGTGGCCATCACTTTAAGGTTCAGTTCAGGCCGTTTCTCAAGGAAGAAAGTCACCAGATCAGCGACAATTCCTCCTTCCTTCGATGACTTATCTTTTCCTGCTGTTCTTTTTTGACTGACCTTTGATTGATTGCAAAAGCGGCCTAAAAATGCCGAAAAGACCCACCTATTCCCGGGACAAAAAAGTTAAGTTTCCACGGCTCGAAACCCTAGCTCAGTGAGCACCATCATGAACACATTTTGACAACAAGTCGCCGGCAGCCGCATGAAGTATTGGATCTACCAAATGCTCCCTGTTCCACGTCATAAAGCTGTGCACGCCGCCGATGTTGAGCATGCTCAATCGTGTTCTCGTACCCTGAGCCCTCCACCAGAGGAAAGAGTTGTCAGTAGCCGTAAGGTTTACAAGCCCTCCGGCTGTCACGCAGGAGAGGGCATTTACGCTGGTGCACCCTGCATCGTACTCGGACAGACTGGTCCGCTTCCAGTCCGTTGAGATTGGTTGGGTGAAGGCATATGTATCGCTAAAAAAGTTCCACTCAAAAAGCTCGGGGAGGTGCACTGCTCATCTTGACATGGTTTGACGTAATGCCGCTGGACTCGCTCCAATCATCAGCAGGCACGGATCCACAGGAGGTGGCTTGGTCTTCAGTTCAGCCCGGTTCAGCAGCTCTGCAGGAGACGGGCTGGTATCACTTCCGAAATGGAGGCAGATGGTGCTAAGAAGAAATTCAACGGCTTCCTGATTCATTCGAGCTGTCAGAGGGTAGCTGAAATATTCCACCTTCGCAATGTCTGAAAGAGCACGAGGTAAGAGTGGATGACAGCAGGTACCTTTTTGACACAGCAGCAGCGTTTTCCTCCGACTGAAACGTGGCACCAACTTTGCCAATTTTCTTGCCTGGGCTGTGACAAAATAAATCGGGATGCAGCAGGTGACGCCTTTGGTGGGGCCCGGGACTTACTTGCACTTCGACAAATAGAACGTTGTCCAAAAGCTATGCTAGGGTAATGTACACTTCGCTTATCAGCGGTCTGCCTGTCTCACATAGACAGCATAGTGCTGCCGGTCGGGCTTTGAATCATTTTGCGCCTTGATCACTGTAGTCCAACATGACAGAATATCTAAAGCATTATTCATTTTACGCAAACGACCACCAGTGACAAACATTACCCGTTTGACAAATTAACCGCATAAATCCAAAGGAAAGCCGGCTGGCAACTTAGGGTGCTACATTTATGGCGCCCTTGTTTCATTTGAGGTACGCTGCCAAGTCCGCAATGATACCCCGGTGTTGCGTGGTTGTGTGTTGCGAATTTTGAGTTGCTTAGGACTCGACGTTGCCCCTCGTCTGTTGTAAGTCTGTGCTGTTATAACGTGGGCAGTATTCAAGGTAAGAAAAGAGGAGTGTGATTTCTTATTCAGTTGGGGAGGCTTTATCCCCCTAATTTCGAGAAGAAAATAGTCAAAATTCGGGAAGAAATCTGTTTGTTGGTGTAGTTTGGGGGCAGGTTGCACCACTTTTCATTGTTCAGGAACCCCTCAACTCATTTTGTAAGACTACACACCTGTAGCTAAATATGCATTATAACATTAAGTATTTTACACAGTCAAAGGCAAATGAGCTCCATGATTTGCGAGCAAATAAAGGCCAACACCTTTTGGCCTACCATCACTTTTTGGCTATCATTGCATTGGCCTACCAGGTATGCCTGATGTACCTTGCATTATATATGTAAGATGAGACATCTACAGGCTTTCTTGTCATAGAAGCATTATGTATCCATGCATGTTTGTTAAAACATAACTCATGATCTGACCCCTTTCTTACAATACCACCTTATTTCAGAGGGCTTTTTCCTAGATGGCATATCATCAGTCAGATTGCATGGTTCTAATCACCCAGTTTATTTGCTCAGATGGCACTCCCCTCACCATGGTGACAGAGCAATGCAGCTCAGTCTGGTGGTGCTCCCTCTCTCTAGGCACACTTTCTTGTGGTGACGGAGCAACACAGCCCAGTCTGGTGGTGCCCACTCCCTCTGAGCACTGTTTCTCCACATGGTGTGTTAATATTTGGCTGCTTGGGTATCAGCGGAATCCATTTTCATTTTATTGCACCCCACATCTTCACAGACAATGCACCCTCAGGCTGACCTCAGCTTGGGGATCACTGCTGGTTGCCCCATCTGGTGGTGGTCATCCTAGCATCTCAGCACCTCATGCTTGAGAAATGGGGTGGGCAGGTTAGATGTCTAGGTTTGGGATCAAAAGGCAATGGATTAGCTCTGTCAGATAGTGTGAAGACAACTGGAGAGACAGGATTCTGGCAGCAATAATTTATGCTTGCATCCTAAACACCTGCTGGATGAGTTTAAGAATGCTGCCTCCATGTGGCGATGGTCTTTCCATTTGATATGGGCTCTCCCTTTGATCCCCACATTTGGCACTGCTCTCCTCAACCAAAGCACCCTGTCCCCAGCAGCAGCTCCCTCAGTCTGCTGACATGACAGTACACCCTCTTCATCTGGCTGCACCTAGCTCTGCTAACATGACAGTGCACCCTCTCCCCTGGCTACATGCAGCCCTGCTGATCATGCCCACCCTCGGCAGATGACCCCACGTGTGCTGGTGGTGGGTGGCGGGCTGACCTCGGCTGTGACATCATGTCTGCTGAGGGAGGAGCTGCAGTCTCGCTGCCAGCTGGCCATCTGGGACAAGGCACGAGGGGCAGGTAGGTCCTTTGATGCCAGGCTGGGCTGGCAGGTGATGCCAGGCAGAAGGCTCAAGGGGACGCAAGGCCTAAAGGATGGGGTAAACAAGGCCTAAAGGATGGGATACATAAGGCCCAAGGAACTGACAGGTGCTGCAAGTTAGGTCTCATGGGAATGGGTCAGTATCGTGAGGTAACTTATAAGGGGAAGAATTTTGCCACAACTTTGACATAGGTTTGCACAATGTCGATGGAGCAGGCGGGCAATGCGGCAAAACACCTGAGGAGCGGGCACGTATTTTCGGAACGAAGCAGGCGCGACCAGGCTGGGTGTGAACAGATAGCAGCCATGGACCAGGTGGAGCAGGCCATGACAAGATATTGGGGCAGGTGGAAGATGTGAGTCAATGCACCATGTAACCTTGAAGAAGTGAGTCAACACACCATGTAACCTTGGAAGATGTGAGTCAATGCACCATGTAACCTGTCATTGGCCAAGGCTCGCGAACTAGACGTGACGCACGACAGTCCAGGTCAGGTTTACAATGCTCTGTGTACTCGTCAGCTTCGCGGTATTTGGTCACGCCACTCTCGTGCTGTTGCGGTCGGAGGACGCGCCTGACCCGACCGATGCCCGCAGGCGGTCGTCTCTCGACCTCGCGAGGCCCCGAGGGCTGCGGCAGTGCTGACCTGGGCGCCCAGTACGTGACCGTGTCACCGCACTACCAGCAGCGCCACCAGAGGTCAGGAGCAGCGGCTGGCTGGCTGGCTGGTGTCAGTTGTTTGTGTAGTACGTTTGACTGCTTTTTTAAGTCTGTGTAAGCGGAATCTGTTGGGAGAGCAACTGGTGGCGAGCTGACCGCATTCGTGTCCACGCGCGTCCGGGTTTTGTCTGCGTCTGCGTTCTTGTCCGTGTCCGCAGTCCATGTCCTTATCTGTGTCCGTGCCCATGTCCGCGTCCGTACTCTCAATGTCTGCTCGGCGTGGGGGAAAGAGGCAGAATAGAAAATAAAAAATGCAAATAGAAAATGACAGCCTGTGACGCTGCGACGCATATTTCTCGTCGGTCCATCCGGCCTTAAACGCCCTGCTGTGCTTTGGCGGGGATGGAACTGCAGAAATCAGTGCCAGACGCATGCGAGGATTCCGCAAATTGTATTAATCAAATGACTCGTTTCGATCAAAACCCGCACAACACTTCAGCACTCGAGCTGTAGATGATTTGGGCTTTTGTCCCCCCCCCCTCCCCTCCCTTTATCAACACCATCCGTCGCCCGCTGCGCTGACAGGTTCTACTCGGAGCTGACTGGAGCAGGGGTGCTGGTGCCGCTCTCCGCCACCGTACAGGGTCTACGCCCCTCCTTTTAATACAATCATCCGTCGCCCGCTGCTCTGACAGGTTCTACTCGGAGCTGACCGGAGCAGGGGTGCTGGCGCCGCTCTCCGCCACCGTACAGGGTCTACGCCCCTCCCTTTATCACCACCATCCCTCGTCCGCCGCGCTGACAGGTTCTACTCGGAGCTGACCGGAGCAGGGGTGCTGGCGCCGCTCTCCGCCACCGTACAGGGCCTGCGCCCCTCCCCGGCCGGCACGCGCCACCTAGTGGCCAGCGACGGCAGTAGCGCGCTCGTGCGCCACTTTCTGCGTCGCGCCACGGCGGAGCCTGAGTTCGGCCAGCACGTGACAGAGGTGGGTGGGAGGGAGGGAGGGAGGAGGGATGGGGGAGGCGCTAGTCGTGCGCTGTTATAGACTTTCCGGCAGCGTACATAAGTTGCACCAGCCGGAAGTGACGGGAACCGAAATGTCACCACCGTAGCCCAAAGGGGAAATGCAGTCTAGCCATGAATGGGAGGTGCAGTCTGTTTTAAATCGCTGATAAAATAACATTTCACTAACGCCTTGAATTTGATGCCCTGCTTGCCGATCCGCGGAGAGAGACGTCCAGAATCGTATGAGATACGGGCGGCCTGCCCTGTCAACAGCTGTAGCGTCCGCAGACCATTATGTGGCAACAGTATTTATTATTATAATAACAAATAAATATAATAACATCGTATCAAAAATACAAAAATGTATAGTAACATAATACAAAATAGTAAATAATATTATGATGAATAGATATGAATATAATAGCAGTTTATATTACAAGTGTATTTATGAAGCCTGGTAAGATGAACTGACGTTTTAAGGTTCGCAACGTCGTTGTCATCGTATTTAATGTGCCTTGGGCTTGACCGGGGCTATGGTTTTACCCACCAGACGCACTCGGGCGTACGCAAGATTTTGTGATGGGAGGGGTACATTTCAAAGATTTTCACGGAAAACCAAGTTCAGTACGTCATAGACGTGCCAAATTTATTGCACAGCATAAAGGAACATTGTGTGTTCTTGATCTACTCATGTTTTACGAGTCTTCCCATTTTTTTTGTAGGTTGACATTTAGTCACACACTTATTAACGCATGGATGAAGAACAAAGGGTGGGTTACGTGCCCACTAGGGCCTTTCCGTGCATGCGCCGCTGTCATTACTGATTATCGCATATTGGCATCTGATATGATGGCATATTGCGTATATAATCTATAGTATGCCGTCTTCGGTGTTTCGGCGGCGTGCCACCCTGGCGGTTGTCACAGCCAGCTGTGTTTGCTTCAGGTGTCGCCAGGTGACAGCACAGTGTCAGTGGTCACCGCCGCCGGCCGCCAGGAGGCGTTTGACGTGGTCGTGCTGACAATGCCCACGCCTCAGATCCTCGGCCTCGGAGGCTCCCTGCTCAAAGGCTCCGGTGAGTGTGCTCGTTGCATTCGCTGTGACTTTCTTAGTTGTATTTTATTTGTCTTTTTGTTTTCTTGTTATGCTGGACGCTCCGCTTCCACGTGTTGCCTTTGACCTTCCTCTGTATGCGCTCTGCCGCGATGTGCGTATAAGACCCGGATGCGTAGACCAGGGTATGCAGTGGAGACTGTGTAAAAGTTGACAGTTTTGCTTTTGTGTTCCCCTTCAGATTTTGTTTCATGATGCTGATGGCAGTATAAAAATATTCCATGCAGCCTTTATTTTAAGTGGAGCTAGACAAGTATGACCCACACAAAACGTTTTTTGGTAGATACATGGTAGGCTCTTGGAAGGGTATCACATTTAGGACAAGGCAATGCATGTGGGAGAAGCGCATATTATAACATGTATTATTAAGAACTATGGCAAGGGGTGAGCAGAAATAATGCCTTGCTGGCTCAGATTACAGAAAAGCAAGAAGCCCTTGATGTGGAATGACCGTGATCATTCCGCGAGTAATTGTGCCAGTGGGTGAGGTTGGTTCATAAAGTGACTGGGAATGCGATCAGTTTCGCCAAAGAGCGCACCAAATGAAAATGCATCGGCCGGGAATCGAACCCGGGCCGCCCGCGTGGCAGGCGAGCATTCTACCACTGAACCACCGATGCTTGCGATGTGCGGGGGCACAGAATTGAAGTGAGTCATTAGAGACAGGGGGGCGCATGCATTTCCGCCTTTCCATGGCATGGAGTTGTTTCTGTCGCGAGATGTAACCAAAGAGGGGGAAGGGGTATGCGCGGAAAATGATGTTCTAAGTCGGATGCGCCTTTAAATGGGAATAATCATCCCGGGAAGGTTTCTAACTGCTGGGCGTTCTCGCAGGAACTCGGTAAAAATTCGCGGGACTTTGGAGGCAATATTAAATTTGCTGGTGTCCATTTCTGTTCTTTGAAAGACCCCCCCCCCCCCCCCTCCTCAATGATCTTCTTTGATCTTCCTGGATAGTGGCGTCGTATGGCAGATGCAGCGGGACAACTTGGTGCCCGCCGCCTCAAATTATTTTCTCAAATGACGGGTAGCTTAAGGTAATTAGCCCGCTTATGCATGGCGTGTTTTTTGCCTGTGAAACAAAATCGCAGGTGTCTATTCCCGCAACCCGAAAGGGAGTGTTCCACACATATATATTGGGTTTTTAATGAAATAGCTATCCTGAAGACCTTTTGCTGTTGTACACAATCCTGCCCTTCTTAAGATCTAAGCCCCTCTAGTTTCTGAGCTACACGCCCGCGAAAATGGGAAAGGTATATCGGGGGAGTATGTAAAAGTCACATTGGAATTCATGGCGTCATAATAGCGTCACTCAAATCCTGCCATTCCATAAACCATACGGCAATGAAAGCCAAGAAAAAGATATTTGTCGAAGTGTTCGTATCTGGCGTTTGTGAGCGCGATTTCCAGATGTAACGGCTGCCAATTGGCTCTCAATCAATGTTGTGCGAGGTGCGATGACGTTATCAAACCATGACGCATTGAGAAGCATATTTACCAGACAGAGAATTATTGCAGTCTAGAGCAGTGTTTTCCACTTAGAAAGTATTGCAATAGTTAAAAGTGAGTTTGTTTCACCATATCCGATGTTTTCTTCAATATCTTCGAATGTGAAACATTCCCCTTTGTACTGTTTCATCAATAACCTGACACGTAAAGCACAGCGAGGACAGACACATTCATATATATGTACGTATATATTCGTACAATAATATACATGCAGAAGGGATATTACTATAAACCATATATTCCTGAACATAACAAGTGCATTCACACATTAACACCAATTTACGGGTTACATATACTTCCCGTTATAGAACTCCGTACAAAATTCAGCTAGATATCGCGGAGGCTAGAAAGCATTGACAGGAAACAGACAATTGCAGAATTTCTGTCCTCTTCACCGAGACACGCATCAGAGAATCAGAGAAACTTGCCGCCGACATTCACATGTGTACAAGATGCGTCTAAGCACGGGGTATGACACTGTTTTCGGGATATCGTCAATTTTGAAAGGTAAACCCCTTTGTATCTTTGCATTACATATCAGGCCTACCATAGAGTTTAAGTTAGCTGACGGAGACGCGCCTACCGAGTCTAATTTTTTGTAATAAATCAGATCGACTTGAGCTATGATGGCCTTTACGTTACATTGGTACTAGACCACTTCTTGGTTAAATCTGATGCATTACATAGCCACGTGTTTATTGAGTAGCGATATGCATTCACATACGTATATATGTACATAACACTCTGTCGTGGTAGTGGGTTTTTTTACGCTGCTCCAATTCAGTTGGGCTGTTTTGATAAGCACAAAGGTTGGTGTAAGGAGTGTTCTGCCGTTTTTCATCTAGTTCATTATACGGTTTTTGCAGAACAATATTCAGCTTGGTTCAGTTCGAAGGGCCTTTACGCGTTACATTTTGTCCTGTCCCGGCCAAAATGCAACGAATATTGTGTTTTATGAAGTAAACTATCAATATTTTTACTATATAGAGAGAACAGTGGCAATGTGCAGTTATAAAAGACATGGCTCTCCAGTCACACATGCCCTTAATTCGTCGGCTTCTGTAATGATCAGCTCGAATTGTAAGCAGCGATGTGGGTCTATCCTCCTTCACCGGCAATGCTGGCGAAATGACGCGTCTGCCAGGGGATATGACAACGCTTAACGTCATAACGCTAGAGCATTGTGAGTCGACGAGGAAGGTACGATAGGCGGGATTAGTTTCGCTGCTACGCATGCGCGACCGGTGCCGGTCCGTGAATTTACAGGCACCCGACATTGCTGCTTAGCTTAATGATATCAGATTTATTTGCGTTAGGGTAGGTTTCCTCATTGCCCTGTGATCTGGGTACATGGACTTTTGTCCATTACGGGCGTGTAGACAAAGGGGCGCAGCTAGAACTGACGACGGAGATGAGGCTACCGTGATTTGGGATGAAAGGGGACTTTTTACGAGCGAGTCCGAGACCCATCGACAGTGCCCTTACACTACGAACACGCAACAGGGCCCACAATCGCAATAGAAAAATAACAGTAGCCACCTGACCGACAGCGTAGCTAGTATTCTCCTCGCTAGATGGCAGGTCACGGAAACATGGTTTAGTTGTAGCGCAATAGCATTTTTTCGCGCAACTTTGCGCAATTTTTTTGTCGAGATTGAATGGCAATGTTTCTATCTCAATACCCAAAGAGGAACTATCGCGGTGCTTCATGGAACATTATATAATATATATATATATATATATATATATATATATATATATGTATATGTGTGTGTGTGTGTTTATTGGCCCATCTTTGATTTCTGTAAAATGATGTCGCCTTCATACACACCCAATGATCAATCTCACAAATGCTGTTATATCCGCTGAAACGTTTTATTCCTTGCGTAGATATATTCAAAATTGCTTCAGTCGTCCAATGGTTTGCCTTGTGAATAGAAAGGTACACTGGAAAGGCACAGCGGCTGCCTGGACTCGTCGCCCTGTCTTCTTGCATGTGAACGGCGCGTGTCTGTCATGTGACCTTGACAGATTGGCGAAGACAAACGCGTGGGGATATTCAAATGTAATGGTCAGTGTATCACTCGCCATTTGATTCGCAGGACGTCTGCACTCTGAAAACTGTATTCTGACGACTTTCGCTTATTGAATTAATCCGACATTTTGAAGGCGATCTGGCCCATAGCGTATTGTAGCTACACGTAGAGTACCATACTTTAGGTCAAGAAGTGTCCCATAACTGAGCTGGAGAGTAATGCATCGATTCAAAAGACTCTTTGCTACATTAATCGACGCGTTCTCTGGGTCTTGAGGTCACATCTATAAATAAATTAACCAGTGTTATAGATCAGGAAGCCCAATGTTGTATGTAAGAAACCCAGTATTGTGTTCCCTTCGCTGTTTCCGGAGGCCTCTGTTTCAAACTAGAGGGCCTTACGCCGTTTTTTTTTGTTGGAAAAAGTGACCCTGCTTTAGATCAGTGGAACCCTTTGCTGGATAATGTAAGGCCCCATTTGGATGATTTCACTAGACATTTATTCCCGCATATGTGTACACTTGGTAAAGGAACTGGATC
>NW_023596805.1:24005609-24060802 GCF_011947565.3 Pollicipes pollicipes | reverse complement strand
GTGCTGTTCAAAGCCCTGCCCCTCGCAGGACCTAAACCCCTCTTATTCCTGAGCTACACAGCCGCAAAGATGTGCAGACCCTTTCGGTGAACTATTTCAAGGTCACCAAGACATCTATGACGCCATAATAACATCATTCAAATCCTGCCATTCCATTAGCCGTGCGGCCATCAAGGTCAGCAAAGATATAATCGTCAAGTCGTTCATACCTCGCGTTCGTGAGCACCATTTCCAGAATATCACAGGCGTCAATTAGCTCTCAAACGATGTGGTGCAAGGTGCGACGACGTAATCAAACAGTGACGCATAAATGATCATATTTACCAAAAGAAATGTTACGGTCTAGACAACTCCTTTTTACTTAAAAGTATACCAATAGCTATGAGTGAGCTTATTTCACATGTCTTATGCTTGCTTCAATATCTCTAAAAGTCGAACATTCCCCTTAATCTACCCAGATATGACCAACGTTTGTTAGTTTTAAGTGTTTTTGGTGGATCGCCGACAGCCGAGATCAGTGGCAGCCGCCGGCGCTCCTTAGAATAAGTGCACGACCACGTGCGTTCAGCGACCATGTCCTGCAGAGGTTTTGGTCAAGTGTGAAATAATTTGTCCGCCAGATTATGCCTGGATCGCGTCAGATGACTATGACGTCATTGGTATTTCCAGGACCGGAACCAAGCGGCCATGACCGTTCTGAACGGTCACGTTGTCGTCTGCCTGTTCGCTGACCCGGACTCGCCACTGATTGGTGAGTGTCGTCGGGGAGGGCGTCTCTTGTGACACGAACTGGATGTCTTTTTTTGTGTGCCGGCGGGAGCTGGCTTTTAAATGGTGGATATCTCCAATTACAGGATGGAAGACCTATGACAGGTTAGGAGACAGACTCTCCATGCTTGCTGTTGCCAGGGATGTCATTTTTTATATTTTCTGGAGGCCTGAGCCCCTTCCCTCCATACTGACCTGAGCCGCCTTCCCCCCCCCCCCCCCCCTCCAACGCTCCGCTGGGTACTGTCAATGCATATTAACAGGGAAAATAGCCTGACCTAATTAATTCAGAAAATTATTTATTCTTTAGGTACACTAGGTAGTAGGTACCCTAAAACATCACAAATATCATGTTGATTTCCTACCAAAAAGGGTCCTGTGGGCATCTAATGTTTTTGGCGTGCTAACTGGTTCATATTTCAAGCCAGTCTGGAAGTGTTTGACAAGTTTTTGACAAAACAGTTGAGCTCAAACAAAGCGGACAAATGATAACACTTGAATTGTAATAAAGAACAACTGACAGTGATATGTGGCAGCTTTTAAAAACACAGGGTCCCAGACAAAAATAATGCATGTTTTCCCTCAACAGTGGCAAGTATATTCCTCACATAATCGTGGTTGTGGTGGTCGTACAACACTATCACAAACAGCGGTAGTCATCAGTTATTCCTTGCTTAAATTTACTTAGACGATTTTAGTTAATTACACATGCTCTAAGCTTTTCACAAAAATGCAGCTCGCATTAACTTGAAATAGGAAATCATACCTCCTCAAAAACAGTTTGTATGTATTATATGTCAAAAGTAATGTAATGAAATCAAATAATGTATAAAAATATATATACATGCATATATATATATATACATATATATATATATATACATATATATATATATATATATATATATATATATATATATACACATTGTAAATATTTAACTTCGAGAGTGTAAATTCAAGTGCCCGAAATTCGGGAAGAAATCAGGTCTTGGGTGTACGCTAGTTTAATTTTTCGTCTGTGCCCCCCCCCCCCAACCGATTTTAGAAAGTGGCACCCCTGACTGCAGCCGTATGCTGAAACACGGTCGACAATGAGACACCACTCCCATGCTAGCACCCGAACTCCCGGCGAAGCTCATGCATCTCTACACTTCTGCTCTTCCGTGCGGGACGAATTCAACGTCCGCTCTTCTTCGCCAGGCTTGCGCAACCTGGTGATGCCACTGCGAGCGTCCAACTTCCACTACCACGAGCTGAAGCACGTGGTGATCGTGGGCTCCGTGGACTACGTCCGGCGCGACTGGAAGAACCTGCAGAACCTGCCCAAGCTGTCCATACTGAACGTGAGAGAGAGACACCGGTTGAGGTGGCTGATCATGGGCTGGGGGTTCGAGGTAGACAGGAAGTCGTCAATCGCTTCCTGCCCCCCGTGGCCTTGCACCCACAATCAGATCGAAGTAAGGGAAGTGGGTTAGACCTAGACATTTCAGTGTTTTTTTGAAGTCTCCAAAGACCCTGTGCAGAAGTTGTTGAGTAGGATTCTGTGAAACGGTGTGACATGAGTGTGTGGGTTCGAACCGAGCTGAGGCTAGAATTCGTGAGGAAGACATTACCGCAGTCAAAACGAAGAAAATTGGCATGCTGTTCAGATCAAAGAAGTCCAGTTTTATCCATTTCTCGTCGTTTCAACTCTTCGCTCTCCAATATTATCCACTTCTCTTGGTGTGGACGCCTCACATCACAAACGACCCGACGAACTTCCATCACGCGCATCAGCCCAACCAGTGGCACGTTAAACTGATGCCAAACCCCACATCAAGGCCTCGACGCCGGCACATGGCCAGCACATGCGAAGGAGCCCTCGACGACGTGCGGGCTCCTGCCGCGGAGCCTCCACACTCGACTCACCCTTGGCAGCCGACCCCGCCGGTTAAAAAAAAGGCGGCGAGCTGGCTGGCGCCCGGTGATCACGTCGCCAGATGTCGACCGCTCCTGTTGCAGGGCTCGCCGCTAAGCAGGGCTGACCTGAGGGCGGTGAACGTCAACCTCTGCGACATGTGCGTCATCCTGTCGGCCAAGGTGGGTACTCCGTTGTGGCATGCGCTTCAGCCTTTCGCCATGGGCAGGGACCGCAGGAGCTACGTCGTGTTAAGGAAGTGCTCTAAGTGGCGGTGACCGTATTCGATCCGAGCCAACGAAGTACTGAGCGTAAGATTTTTAACAGAGGTCTTAGAGCTTTTTAAATGGCATGGCTGTTGTTTAAAACAAGCATACAAATTGCATTTTCAGCGTAAATCCGTGCTTTATTTTTACATAATGGCCATGTCGTTCTTAACATTCCGTTTAAGTGTTCCGACCATATTTCAACATGCGCCCGTAATCCCACTGCTGTATTTCAACTGCGTCCCAAATGCCTCGGGTCGTATTTCAACACGTTCAACGTGTCGCTGTCCGCTCTGCGACCCATGGCGGCGTCACCACCAGGTCCCCGGCCACGACGACCCGACTCTGGCTGACAAGGAGGCCATCCTGGCCTCCCTCAACATCAAGGCCATGACGTTCGACGACACCATCGGCGTTCTTAGTCAGAGTAAGCAGCGGCAGGCGGGTCCGGGCCGAGCGACGGTCGCCGACCGCGCGTTATGTTGTAACGTAACGTGTGACGATAAGTAACGCTCACTGCGCGTTGTCAGGCACCACGCGGTGACCCGGGCAGTTCGTTATGGTTCCGTTGACGTGCGTTGTCTTTGGGTGGTTGTCGCTGTTTTGCAACGCGTGGGCTTGTTAAGTATTGACACGACTAGGTCCAGCGCAGGCTATTTGTAACGCTTCGTGATATTCCAAAGGAAGTATGCGTTCTGAAGAAATTTGTTTCGGTGGCCTATTCCCCTACAGTTGAACAAAGTTTCTCAATCACCGAAATGCGGCATTATGCTCTCGTACAGTCAGTATGGTTTTTGGAATCAACTTAATTTATACTGTGCACACAGCGCCAGCCCAGGCAAGGCCCTTGTGGTGCTTGGCCGGGCCGCTGGTAGCCCGACTGGTGGCTATAGACACGGGCTGATTTTCACCCACTTCACCCGCTACAGGCTGCATACCATCGCATCTCAAGCTCATAACCGTCCCAGTCATTAGGTTGTTCTTTTGCCCCCGACTGACAGCCTTTCTTCGCGCCCACAATCACTCATAACGTGCTCATCACATGCTAACTTTCTCCCAATGGCGGATCGCACGGCCACTGCCGCCTGATAATGCGGGCGCTCCTCGTTGCCATTGGTCCACGCCATGCCACGCCGTTGCCATGGTGACACAGCGCTGCACGTTGCGTCTGCGTTTTCGGCAGGCCCGATCACGAACAGCCAGACTCCGCTGGGCAGTCCGATCGTGCTGCAGCGGCGGGGATCGGTGTTCGGAGCCAACGTGCCCATGATCACGGAGCTGGTCAACGACTCCAATGTTCAGGTCAGAGCGCCGCTCTCCCTGATGAGTGGTGAGCGAGGTCTGCTGAGTGCTAAGCGTGAGTGGTGAGTGACTGTAAGTGTTAAGTGTGAGTGATGAGTGTGAGTAATGAGTAGGCGTGGTGCGCGTGAATGATGGGCGATGCAGGTAGTTTATTATGAGTAATTCGTGATGACTGATGTGTGATGTGTGATACGCCCTGTGTAATAAGTGATACGTGATACGTGATGAGTGATAAGTGAAGAATGATGGGTGATTAACTGTTGCGTGGTCGTTATAGCCCCGTGTACAACGTATATATATATATATATATATATATATATATATATATATATATATATATATATATGTGTGTGTGTGTGTGTGTGTGTGTGTGTGTGTGTGTGTGTGTGTGTGTGTGTGTGTGTGTGTGTGTGTGTGTGTGTGTGTGTGTGTGTGTGTGTGTGTGTGTGTGTGTGTGTGTGTGTGTGTGTGTGTGTGTGTGTGTGTGTGTGTGTGTGTGTGTGTGTGTGTGTGTGTGTGTGTGTGTGTGTGTGTGTGTGTGTGTGTGTGTGTGTGTGTGTGTGTGTGTGCGTGCGTGCGTGCGTGCGTGCGTGCGTGTGTGGGCCTAAAGCCTTGTATCCCCAACTGCACCGTCGTTTGACCGGTACCATAAACGGTTGTGAGATTATCTATCGATACGTGGCTTGTGACTTATCCGAGTATGACCAAGTACAAGTCCTCATACTGTCTTGTCACTATGCGCTACGATGCATTTACGACACTGCAAATGCGCAGGTCCGAAAACGGCCCGTTGTCTATAAATTTCGAGTGCTGAAATGAATAAGCGACCACCTATATCGAGGGGTGTTGATTAAAGGTAATGTTCCGCATTTGAAGGGGATTTTGAACAAAAACGGAAAAATTGAACACCTTAAAGATCTTTTGGTGCTGTTCACAATCCTGCCCTTCTTAAGACTTAGGCACCTCTAGGTTCTGAGCTACACGCCTGCGAAAATGGGGAAGGTATATCGGCGAAAGTGTTTCAAAGTCACCTTGTCATTTATGACATCATAATAACGTCATTCAATGCTGCCCTTCCATAAGCCATGCGGCGATCAAGGCCCCCAAAAAAAATAACTGCCGGGGCGTTCATGTCTGACGTTCGTGAGCGCGATTTCCATATATATCGGCCGTTAGTTGGCCCTCAATTAATGTGCAAGATACGATGAGGCAATCAAAACATGATGCATTGAGGAGCGTATTTACTAAACAGAGAATTGTGCTGTCTAGAGCAGTCTTTTGTATACCGATAGTCATAAGTGAACTTGTTTCGTCATATCTGATGTTTGCTAAACATCTTTAAATGTGACACATTTCATTAAAGAGAAGGTATCATACAATCGCTGCGATGTCATGTAAAAATGAGCAATTTAAGTCGTCAATTTGTCTCCATGACACTAAGCGCACCATCAAGTCCGTATTCGGGGTAAGTTATTATCAGCATGGGAACGCATGCTCCAAAGCAGGAGCCGTCAGTGCTAATGTCATGCATTTGGTCTTCCTTCAAAACCGACATTACTATGATGACACACCGTAACGTCCAGCCGCAGTCACCACATCATCACCACGTGACACATCACACCATCACATCCATCACCGCCTCCAACCCTCGTGCCAAGCCACAGCCCCCGCCGATATCGCCCTGATGATGCCGTCTTCGCCGCAGTTCCTGGACCAGGACGACGATGACGACCCGGACACGGAGCTGTACCTGACGCAGCCGTTCGCCTGCGGCACCGCCTTCGCCGTCAGCGTGCTCGACTCGCTCATGTCCACGGTACGAGGAGCCGCTCAGCCGCAGCTGTAGGTAGCGGGCGGGTATCGGCACCCCGCTACCTACGCAGCTGTAAGCAGCGGGGGAATGCAACCCCTAGCCCCGGGGGTAGCGGTTGGGTGGTGTAAAGCAAATCCGACCCGAGGAAAACCTCCCGCGAAGACAAGTGATGACACTGACTCAAGCATGCATGGTATGCCTGATATTAGACGCGCTCATGTTCTTGTTGACAGGAAGGCCAGCCTGGCGGTAAGACCAGCGCCAGACATATCCTCTTCGCCGCTGTTGCTATAGTCCGATTCGTACCGACGTTGTGCGGTGTCTCAACCGTGCATTGCCTGTCACTGCCGCGGCTCGGACGCATAAGCGCTGTGGTTTTGGCCGTTTTCCAGACGTACTTCAACCAGAACGCTCTCACTCTGATTCGGTCCCTAATCACGGGTGGTGCCACGCCGGAGCTGGAGCTGATCCTGGCGGAGGGCGCCGGGCTGAGAGGAGGCTACAGGTCAGTCGGGTCACCACTGGGACAATGGTGGTCAGTCTGGTCACCCCTGGGGACCATACAGGTCAGTCGGGTCACCACTGGGAACAAAAAATGCCAGTCGGGTCATCACTGGGGACGATAGAGGTCAGTCGGGTCACAATTGGCGAATATATATATATATATATATATATATATATATATATATATATATATATATACCAATCGGGTCACCACTGGGGACGATAGAAGTCATGCGGGTCACCACCGGGGACGATACGGGTCAATTGGGTCACCACTAGGGAGGGATAGGGGTCAATCTTGTCACCACCGAGGACGATACGGGTCAGACGGGTCACCACTGAGGACAAATACGGGTCAGTCGGGAGCCGGGTCACCGAGGCATGGGAGGCTCAACTCAACCATGGTGCCAGTGTGAGGGCTGCTGATATGGTGCTATGTTTGCTGAGAACTTGTTTAAATTGGGACGATTAAACTATTCGAAAAGTGGAGAGAGTGCTGCATGTGCTGATGTCCCCGCTCTTCATCGCATATTCCGTGTCGTTTTGTGCTCGTTAGGTTACGTATCCTTACACTTTGCTGTGCCAATATATCGGCACCTGACGACAAACAGCAAATTTCCTTTCCGATTCCCCTCTCAAAACGCGCACCTCAACTGCGCCCGAAACCGGACCGGTATCGCGAATCGAGCTCGCGACCTTCCGCTAACGCCACCGTGCGCCTTTGCAGCACGGCCGAGACGCTGAGCAACCGTGACCGGTGCCGAGTGGGACAGATCAGTCTGTACGACGGTCCGCTGGCCCACTTCGGCGAGGGGGGCCGCTACGGGGACCTCTTCGTGGCGTCCCTCAAGCAGTACGGCATGCTCTGCATCGGCCTCTACAGGCGAGTGAATCGGCGCCTCATGGTGGAGCTCTGAATCGAGATCTGTGTGTTGGCTGATTGGTGCATTCATGTAAGATCTGCTCATAGCTCACGCTCGGGGAAATCATCAGTGGCGGTGGCGGTGTCGGGGCTTGTCTCGGGGCAGTCACCCTAGCGCTGAGGAGCTGAGACCGCTGGTCTTCGACTGACGCATCCTTTGAATCCAGGCTCATCCTGGTTATTTTGCACATGTGACTTTTGGTGCGGTCGATTGGTCATTCACGCCGAGTATAATCAACTCCAACCTCGCAGTGTATGTTGTGGCAAGTTGTTACGCTCAACCGGCTGCTCCACTTTCTTGAAAACTAAAGTACCATTGTGACTTGATGCGTGCTGGATCTGTTACCCCAGATGACGTCATCGACCCTTTTCGACAGGTTCCGAGACACCAACAGCTCGCCAGACGCATCCACGAAGCGATACGTCATCACCAACCCCCCTGGGGACTTCGCCCTGCTCCCTACCGACCAGGTACTGAGAGGGCGGCAGAGGGCCTGGTCGCGGAGAAGCTGGCTTTCGCTGAGCAGCCTGGAATGGCACTGACGCTCAATGCTTTACCAGGAGGGGCGGGGTGGATGAATCCATAATTCCGGCTGGCTCAGAGCTGCCGAAATTCTGTCGGTATGCTCAGATTAGCCCTCCAGTCTGTTTTAGCTCCGCCATCGTTTTGGCGTCAACCAGTCCGATGTGGACGGACAAATGAGTGCAACTGTGGCAAAGTTGTAGTACAGTTTATTTGACTCGAATATTAAATGGTCACAGAAGACTGGCCAAGTAGAGACAAGTTGTAGGTAAATTCTTCACACAGTCTAGTGCGTAATAAAAGGGCATTTGGCACGAGTACCCCTTACAGCAAAATAAAAAAGGTCGTTCTTATCTTGCTGGGCTGGTCAGGATACCTAGTTTGGTTGGAAAAATCGATCTGCATCACTCACAGCTTGTACAATTATTCCGTCTGCCAAAGTTTCGAAGCAAAGGCGCGGAGGCCAATGGATGGAGGACGGGGCTGGGGCTAAGTGCCGCGCATGCCCTGGAAAATGTTAGATAACAGGCGGCTCTGCATGGAAAGATGCGACATAAATCTTCAGAGCTACCGGAAGTTCAGGCTACAGGCTGGAAAGCTACAGGCTGGTTCCCGTACCAACAGCGCCAGGCACTCACGATCTTCGTGGGTTATGGGCGTAGAACATAAATAATCTTCCTGCGGTATAGACGCACATGCCCTTCTTTTACTCTGCTGTGACTAGTGCAGCCCAAATGTGGCCATTATCGCCTGATGGTGTCATACAGTCGGGTTTCCACTGTGCGGGGACTTGCGCCTGTCTTTGTCGCGGTCTTGTTACACATGACTGACCTTTGCGCATGCGCAGGTGTTTGTGATTCAAGCTTTCAACCCGCCTGACTCTCCGTACTAAGATTACTTAAGGATAATCGCGCAGTTAGGGGACCTGGTAAGAGTGAGTATATTTGCTGTGTGCCGGGGAAGCTATTTTGTGTGCATTACGACCATTTTATTTTTATTTTGCCCACTTACCTTGCAGCGAGCCCCTTTGCACTCTCTTTTGACACAACATGCTCACATCGGGTCACATCCGACCGAAAATCGGCTAAAAATAATCTGGTATATATATATATATATATGTATATATATATATATATATATATATATATATATATATATATATACCATACTACTACGCCAATTGCGAATGTAATAGGCCTTACCTCTCCCTCAGCTTTAAGTCGCTTTGAACAACATTCATTTCGAACGTGGGATATTGCCTAGATGTGGGTTGCAAGTAACAAAAAAGCAACAAAAAGACTGTGTGTCCATAGTACCTCGCATGTTGGCGCAACATTAAGAGTACCCAAAGCATTCGGCATGTGTTTTTCAAGGCTAGTTTCGTACTAAAACCCGGGGCGGTGACACAGGACAAGATTTTGTCTCAGGCTCCTGCAATAATGCAGCTTTGGCCTAACGACGTAGCATCAAAAGCATTTCCAAAAAGTCTCCGTTCAACATTCGAGCAGCTCCTATAACCACGAATGCATGTTGTCGGATGACCGGCGCATAAGGCACCTGCGGGAGCCTGCTCGTCGCCACTCTCACGGGATCGAGCAGCTCACGGGAGCCTGCTAGTCTTGCTTTCTTGTGTGCATACGTAATCTCGTAGCAGCGGTTTCTTGAGGCAGAACTACATACAGCTTCCACCGTTTTCATATCGCACTATCAAGCGTATGGACTTGAAACGTCTTAGGCTCGTGTAGTCATCGTATTAATCAGTTACGCGACAACAAAATCTTGACGTAGAAGTAACTGCTTATGAACTGAAACCCTCACATGGTGCGACTTGAAAACGGTGTAAGTTGTACTTTCGTCCCATGAAGCCGACAGCTACTCCCTCGCCCGCCCGCACCATGTGTTATTGACGACTGCACAGCCGGTCAGCCCGCGCTGGCCGTCGTTAACGACGGCTCCGTCATCGGCACCCCGAGTGTTGTTGGGTGCACTGACCTGTGGTGCGCTTTTGACGAGCCTCGTTCGCAAGTGTGTACCCAGGCCCCGCACATTACCCGGCGTCTGGACACGAGCAAAGGGGCTGTTCGGCGATCGTGCTTAATTCTTCCAAATTGCTGTGGCGGGGCTGTGACCTGGCCAATAAAGCACACAGACCTCCAATGCTTCCCGCAAACTCAGTGCTCGCCTCCCTAAAAGTGCCTGTTTTCCGCTGATGACTCCTTCCCTATCACTTAGTTTCCACCTGTGAGTTTGCGAACGGGGCTCTGGTTATCTTCCACTGCCGGTGTGCCGGGGCGTGTTGTTCATCTTTAAAGAGTGCCTTCTGGTTTGAACGTTTGTCCGCCCGTCTTTCGCTTGTGACACCCTCCGTTAGCAGCACAGTTTCATCCAGTTAACCAGTCCTCTCTGACCGGAAAGCGCAGTTTTTGGCACCAGATGACCGTGTCCCCTGAAACTTACCTAAACCCAGCCTTCACGTTTCCATCAGCTGGTTGTAAATGGCTTCTCGCAGATAGCATTACGTAAATGACAATGCGTCAGATATTACTTCAGGGTGGTATAACCCCTACATTTGAGTTCAAGCGTCTCTCTGCCAATGCCCACCAGGGTGTACATAGTCCTTTGTGGCCCCCTTATAAATTACAAATATCATCCACTTAACCACTTTGGATGATAATAGAGCCAAGTATTTTTGCCCTTCACCACGTGTTTAGCCTACTGTTTCTGCACGGTGCAGGCCGCTCTTGGCTTCTTTTCTCTTGGCTTTCCGAATCAGCGAATAGAAAAGGGAGCGCCAAAGAACAGTGCTTAAGTATCAAGTTCCCGGTTTGGGTTCTCGGCTTGTACTCAGTCACGTATTTCCAGTTTCCTGTGTCTTTCGTACGTTTCATTGCATCAGCCATCGATCATTGCCCCATTCCTCTCAAATCCCTGCTGTAGAGTGACGAGGTGCGAGTTAGGCTCTGCTGATCTTGGGTTCAAGTTAGCCCTCCCAAGTTCCTGCGTCTGTCTTGCATTTTACAGCATCAGGTACGGGTCGTTCCTCGGTGCATCTCCCCCTTGATTTGGCCGTCTGTGTCAGTCGCTGCCAACTCACATCTGACACATCTTGAACCGTTTCACCCTGGTTCACGGCCTGGAGTGTCGCAAACACTTCAGAATCGCTCTCAAAGCTGTCTTCTGGCCACATTTACAACTGCCAATGACCTAGAGGGGATTTCTAGTCCGACACCGTCCACAGCTTCAACAGTCCTAAAAGCCCTTGCAAACGACGCGAAACCCTTCGCGGCTTTGCCCCACGCTGTTCAGTGACGTAGTTGTGACGTCACCGGTCAGGCCGCAACAAGCGTCATCTGCCCTGGAGCTTCCACCTGACACTGATCTGTGCCGCCCGCCGTAGGTGTTCGTGCTGCTACAGTTCGACCCTGGCATGGAGTACATCCCGAACCGGGGTCACAAGGTCGACCTCACCAAGGAGGACAAGTCCTGACTTCTGCTCTGCAGCGCACTCACCGATGGCCCCTACTCGTACATCTAGCTGTACCGCCCCAGGCACACGGCAGCGGCGACGACCAAGACGACGACCGGCGACCCCGGCGGCCGGTGGTTGCCATGGAGACGGGCGAAGTCCATAGCAACTGGTTGCGTCCTTGGCGACTGGCGGCATCCGCAGCAACTGGTTGCCGACACGGCGACTGGCGGCGTACGCGGTGGGCGGTGGCATACTTGGCAACGGTCGGCATCCATGGCAACCGAATGCTGGTGTCTATGGCAACACCTGAAAAGAGACAGCTGGTGGTGCGATAAAACTCCTCGACGACCGTGGCGCTTGTTGCGCGTCTGCTTCGCCGCCAGCAGCGAAATGCCGGTGGCAACTTTACGGTTCACGCTTTCCACGCGCGCCAGCCGGCACCAGCTCTGGCGTGCCGCCCGCGGCCACGCAGCGCAGAAGGCTCGCACTCCACACCGCTTCTTCTGCGGAGTGATGATGTCAGTGTCGCCATGGAAACGCGTGGCCTCTGCCTCGGTAATTCTTCGCCATGGAAACGCAGTGGTCGGACGCCGGTGTGGCCTCGGGAACGGTGCGATCGGGAGGGGCCGTTGGAGTACGCTGCGGCCGAGCGGTGCGCTGCAATGCGCTTTGTGTTACAGCACGCGCTCTCGGCACCATATCACTGTCAC
Source organism: Pollicipes pollicipes (assembly GCF_011947565.3). NCBI lineage: Eukaryota > Metazoa > Arthropoda > Thecostraca > Pollicipedomorpha > Pollicipedidae > Pollicipes > Pollicipes pollicipes. The sequence goes on along the minus strand of NW_023596805.1, from coordinate 24,048,628 downwards.
GGCACTTCGTGCATGGGCGCATCCAGGCACGCATGTGACGGATTTGGCGTGGTCATGCTCGCAAAATTTTGTGTTATTGATGAAACTTGCGCAATCGTCGAACAGAGGAATTTCCACACCTGGGCGATGGGTGCTGGTAGCGCTCGTCCCGAAATGTCGCTGGGTGCGCCCCTGCCCGTGCCGCCGTTCGTTATGTGTACGATGCACACACGCAGTGCCTGTCCGTAGTAGTTTTGTGCCATGTCGGTCGCTGTTGCTCGGTCGTTCGTCCGTCACGCCGTCTGCCGGAGAGCCGACCCAGCTGGATGTGTGGGGGCTGGTTTTTGATTACTCATGTGCCCTGAGCGGCTGCCGTTCGTGGGCAGCGATGTTATCGGCGTGGTTTTCGTCCTTCGTGCTAATCAAGACTTTGTGCGATCAGTGCTGCATCGCGCATTACGCGTCAGCTCTGTTATAACTCGGTGAGATGTGGTTTGACACTTCGCTGTCTTCGCTGTCGGTTATCTTTGGCACGTTTACTCTTTCACCACTTTACCCGCATTTACTCTATCAAAGTTATTCGCCCGGCCAGAGTAGGCTTCGGCTTTATTGAATACCACTTTGAGAAAAACATAACGCGGCACCGCGGGTGCACTGCGGGGCCCGCTTAGCCTCGGCGTGGACGCCGTGGCTCGAGCTCCTCTCAAACCATTCCACGCGGGGATCGCGATCGGCGATCCTCCGCAGCCGCGGGCGCTGCGATCCTCGCGAACGCAGCGGCATTCGCGCCGCACTGTCCCGCGCCCGTCACGGTTGTGGCACCGCCGTGTCAAGTCCTCGCTGGCGCGCGCCGGGCGCTCGAGCGCCGCGTCGCCAGGCGCTGGTCGTGATATATGTGTGTAGGGTAAGGCGCGCGGGAGGTGGGCGGTGGAGCGTCGCTGGCCGCGGTCGGCCGCGCGAAGCCGCCGCGGCGCTCCGGCGAGTCGTCAGTGGAGTGGCGTTGTTTCCCCCTGCAGTCCTGCAGTCGTGGGTGCGGTCGTGCGCGTCTTTTCCCAGCCCCGCGGCGGTCGTCGTCCTGTCCCGTCACTCTGGTCATCCGCGTGTCGTCTTCACTGCGATGTCCAGTGGGCCTCATTCCCACGCTATGGCGGCTAGCGGCTCCTGCACTCACCGCAGCAACCCATTTACCCACCTTGCTATAGTGAGCTGCTTTTCTTCGGCTTCGTATTACCTACATCCCTTTTCTTACCGTGTTGAGCGATCTGTCCTCCCCTTGACGACAGCGACTCAAAATTATCATCCACTTCACGTGTATTAGTGTTGTCATCCCACCCGCTGCTTATAGGTGGTTCTCTCCGTTTTCCCCACACTGCGATGATTTTATGCTTCTCCTCTCACTTCAATGATCAGCTTGGGCGCCCTTCCCATATGGCAGTGATGTACTCCTCTTCACTGCGGTGCCCTTTTCTCTCCTCCACCCCAGTGACCCACTTTTCCCCCGCCGCAATAGCCTGCGTCGCCTCAGCGCAACTGACCAACCCACGCTCTGCCCCCTGTCGCCCGGGGCTCCCCACCCGGAAAGCAGCGACCGGGAGCAATAAGCTGAACGTCACGCCGACCCCTCCGCCCCTCTCTCCGACGCCTCCGCCTCTCTGTGCGACGCCTCCACCCCTCTGTCCGCAGTCCAGGTTTTGTACCAGCCAGGTTGCACGCGCGCGGTCGTGCTCGGTTCCGTGCCGCGAGCGTGAGCCACCCGGGACGCGTGAGCTGGTGTTTGTTGCCGAAGTATGTGCACACGCATTCGTATGCGCCCGTTATGTCATTTGATTAATACATTATTTTTAAGCACTACGTCGGACGTTTGTGCTCGCGGCCTGATTGGGTTGTGGTCTGATTGAGCCTGATTGGATTGTGGTCTGATTGCGCCTAATTGAAATGTGGTCTGATTGAACATGATTGGATCGTAGTCTGATTGAGCCTGATGAGATTGTGGTCGGACTGAGCCTGATCTGATTGTGGTTTGGTTATGCCTGCTTGGATTGTGGTACGACTGAGCCTGATCCGGACTCGTCATCGAAGACGGTCAGCGGTAGACACGTGTCACCACAGATGAGCAAAGGCCTACTACATGTCTGCTTGGCAACATAATTCTGAACTGGAAGCATGCTTCGACTTATCCGTCCTTTGCGGCTCACCGTATTGGGTGTCTCATATTATCTCATCCTGCTTCGGCCATCTGATGTTTGTTTGGGGGGGAAATAGGGAGCAGATACACTGACGAAACAAGTCGCGAGATTGTCCGCCAAACCGATCAAGTCTAAGTTTTCTTCAAAGAGGGCGTCACAAACAAAACGTCACGCCCAACAATGTATTGCGTTTGATTTCAGCACACTGACTTCTGAAAACGTCACGTATAGAACGCGCCACAGCGAAACATGAGCAATGTCTCCAAAGTCTACGTATCTCACGCTTTCACAAACGACCTGTCTAAAACTTCTCTTCCTCGCACATCGCGTTATTCATTATTGCACGCACGATTATGACGGTACATCCTCCACCTTTCGAATCATTTCCCGCATGGCTACCTTCGACACAATTATTGGTCGACAATTTCACATACTATTAAAGGATACATGCCTGTGGGACGATCGTTTGGTGGTCATTGACCTTGCTCGTCACATGCACATCACTGACGCGTGCTGGAAATACACCAACCCGTACTGAAACCGCATGAGACGTACCATTCACCTTACGACACCGTTCAGACACACGGGGCGGATCAACATCACGGATGGCTTACGCCTCCCTGGACCGCCACCGAGTGCGAACTACCTCGACTGCTCGTCAAAAGGTATGGTCCACCTTAAGCAACCGGAAGGTCGTCACCCGGTGTGAAGTGCCCCCCTTGACCACCACGCAGCGTGGGTTACCTCGCTACCTGCGGCTACCTCAGATGTGGCTACCTGAGATGCGGCTGCATGTGGCCATCTCAGATGTGACTACCAGTGGCTAGCTCAGATGTGGCTGCCAGCGGCTACCTCAAATGTGGCGACCTGTGGACACCTCAACCTGCGGCTGCATCAGATGTGGTTACCTGCGGTTACCTCAGATGTGACTACCTTTGGTTGCTTCAGACGTGCATGCCTTTGGCTGCCTCAAATTTGGCTATCTGTGGCTGTCTCAGATGTGGCGACCTACGGCTACCTCCGATGCCGGCAGCACAATGCGGCTACCTCACCGACCGTCGCACACTGCCCACTATCTGTGCCGACTCTCCACGCACTGGACCACATGCTGGGCACTAGCTGTGCAGGCTCTTCACATACTGAATTACACCCTGCGCGGTGCTCTCCGCCGACTCGATGCAGCCGTCGACGTTGGAGTGAGTGAAGGCGTCTCCTGCAGCCACCACCAGCGGGCGGCGACAGAGCACCACGTGGCCCGGGCTGCCCGGGTACGGGGTCACCACCTGGGGTCGGGAGAGATCCACCGAGGTCAGAAAGACGGTCAACGACAACGGGTCGGCGTGATGTCGTCAACTATGGGCCCAAACAGCTACCTGAGTTCATGAGAGCTTAAAAGGAGGTCATAAAAAGGTTGCTAACGAAACGACGAAAAAATCAGGACGTAGCCACGAGAGGCAGGCTAAGGCCGGGAAGTGCAGAACTGGGGTCTAGGGTGGCGCGTGACCTGGGGTTAACCGAAAATACGTGAGCCATGACCTAGGTCAGAAACAGAATGCCGCCAACTTGAGATAGCAATACAATACGTCTGACGCACAAGAACGATTCAGAGGCGGACTTCAGACATTGCACGTCAGACAGCTACTACCAAAAAATAAATAAAAAAACAAGTGGCCAGGCACCTGAGAAAAGCGCCATTTCTGGCACTTGATGGTAACCGGCACAGGCCAATCAGGGAAGAGCTCCGTGACGTGGCGCAGCAGGATTGGCTGCACCTGATCCGGTGTCTTCTCCACGTGCTCCACTCCGAATGCCACGCTCGTGTGGACAACCACCGATGTCGGGGCAGTATCTGAAGACGGAGGCGAGCTTACGATAGCAGATGCTAGTGTCAACGCTACAGCATGCGTTTGCCGCGAAGCATGTATAAACAGGAACAGGGAGATAACTCTTTTACAATACTCACACTGAAACTAGAGTGATGGCGGAAAATCACATGAAGCATCCTTGTAATGAGCCTACAAAAAAGGCTCCGTCGGGGGAGCATGCGGTCAAACAAGTTTCAAATCAATTCTCACGCAGACTTAAAGGGAGAGTTCCATATTGATATGGGCGTTTGAACTGAAATAGCCATCTTGAAGATCTTCGGGTGCAGTTTACAGCCCTGCCCTTCTTAAGTCCAAAACCTATCTAGTTTCTGAGCTACACGCCCGCCAAAACGCGCAGATAATTTCAGGGAGAGTATTTCAAGGTCGCCATGGCATTCATGACACTACAATAACGTCATTCAAATGCTGGCGCTCCATAAGCCATGCAACGTCCAAACCCAAGGCAAATGTAATGGTCCTGTTGTACATATCTGGCGTTCTTGGGCACGATGTACAGATATAACCGCCGTCAATTAGCTCACAGTCATTGTTATGCAAGGTGAGGTGTTGACATCAAACAATGACACATCGACGGGCATATTTCCTTAAAGGGAAATTGGTGTCTAGAGCAGCCTTTTCCAATAATCATGCCGAGTCAGCTTTTTAATAATATCTGATGCCTCCTCCCCTATCTTCAAATGACAAACATTCCATTTACATTTTAAAGACGCACAAAGAATGCACAAAACAAAACCGTTAGGAAAAGACCTTGATACCCTGGTTTTTAAGCATCATGAGTTCAGAAGTCTCATGCTAACAGTTATCGACCGTCAACATGCCGGGAGGCACTGGTCGAACGATATTAGAAAGCCAGCATTTGTTATATTGTCAAAAAATGTTATACCGTTATTTCGAGTATTTTTAACATCACCAACATTCCCTCTGTAATGTCGATTCAAGGCGTCATTCCACCTTTGTGAGTGTGCATGTGTTTCTACTGAGATCGCCATTTTCAAGACAATTCCCTGGAGTTCAAAGTTATGTCCTTTTTAGGACTTCAAATCATCTTGATTCTCTGGGTTTGACGTACGCCAGCTCGTGCAGTCTTTTTCGCACCGCATATTTGAAAGTCACCCATATACGCATGACACGTATGTCATAAAAACGTGATGCGGAAGCCCCCACCTTATTCCCCTATCTTACTCATGGTCAAGACAAATATGACCACCGTGGCATTCGCATTTGAAGTACGTCAGCATCATTTATCCCAACGATAGCAGGCAACTGGCTAATAGCCCGTTCAAGCTACTGATGGCCTTCGTCAATCAAGAACCGCGTTTTGTGACGGATAACGCCAGCATTCGGGAAGTTCTTCTTGTTATGACGGACATGATGCTGCGAATAAAGTAACTTAAGAAAAGCAGCGTATCCGAGAATACGAGTGCGAGTACAAAAACCCTGGCATCACGCAGCGATCTACAAGAGCACCGCGAGAAAAGGCCGAACACACGAACATACTGCAAGTAACGGTGATTTAGACGCCCAGAACAATAACACAATAGTTCAAAACATAATGGTAAACAAGTGAGTCACGCCGTCTGCTGCAGTGGCAGTTCTGGCACGCTCAGTCTGGTAGTGACTCTGACGTCATTATACATTCCATGACATAATCAAATGATAACGTTTTGAGAGGCTTATTTACCAAAACATGCAATTCTGCTACTTGGAGCAATCGTTTACACTTAAAGCATACCAATAGTTGCACGTGAGCTTCTCCATAATATCTGATGCTTGCTTCAATATGTAAAAGTGCGGACACTTTTAATTCAGTACCTTCCTGTATACTCAAGACCATAACCAACATAACATACCGCCGCCATAACCAACCGCCAACATAACAACTCAAAACCCATAAAAACGGATACGCATTTCGCCCTACCTTTCCCCCGCTTCACGTTGTCCACAGCCACGTATCGGATGACTGGATGATCCGAGACGTATGTGGCGCCCCAGGGCACGTCCACCGCGCCAGGTTTGTCGAAGAACAGTCCGAGCGCGTACCGGGAGCTGTACTCGACGCCTCGGAGGCCGGCCACCACGCTGTCCTCGTCAGCATCTGGGGTAGAGCATCGGTGACGTTACAAGAAGGCAGTCTAAATGTCCCCACCAATCCTAATGCGGTGCACCCGTGACGTCACAGGAAAGATGCCACGATGTCTCCGTCAGAATCTACCATAGCACATCACACACTACAGTACGGATACTGCAACGCTCCACTCAGAATACGAGGTAGCGTACAAGTGACGCCACGAGCCCGCAATCGCACTTTCCTACTCAGTTTTCGTGGCGGGGCTTGTGCTTTCATAGGAGGGCAGCAACAGCCCACAATTCATGTCTCCGTACCCGTCAAAATTTGAGCTACCGTACTAATGCTGTTACCTGCAGGCTGTCGCATTATATCCACCGCTATCTGAGATACAGGCCAGTGACACCGTAATAGTGCGTTATAAGTTGGCTGCCACACTGCGTCTGTCAGTGACTGGGGAAAATGTCAGTGATCAATGATGTCACAGGTCTCTCACCACAATGCTTCCGTACGGTCTCAGGTTGAGTGCTAATTGGCATGGGCGGCGCCACGGGTTTCGAGTTGGGTTTGAAAAGGCTTGTCCAGGGGGCTCCTGGATAAAATGGGCCCCTCCTCGCGTTAGGGGCCTCTTCCACAGCGTCGCATTCAAGGACAATGTGCACCAAGGGCTGTATATATTTAGATCTTTTTTAGGGCTTTAGAGCTGTTCAGATCCAGTTCCTTTAACCACGTGTTACATGCATGATATGCGAGGAAATAAACGTCTAGTGAAAACATCCAAAATGGGGCCTTACATTATCCAGCAAAGGGTTCCACTGATCTAAAGCAGGGTCACTTTAAAAAACAAAACAAAAACGGCATAGGGCTCCCTAGTTTGAAACATAGGCCTCCGGAAGCAGCGAAGGTAACACAACACTGGGTTTCCTACATACAACATCGGGCTTCCTGATCTATAACTTTGGTTACTTTATTTATAGATGTGACCTCAGGACCCAGAAAACGCGTCGATTAACGTAGCAAAAAGTCTTTTGAGACCGATGTATTACTCTCCAGCTCAGTTATGGGGACTCCTTTATCTAAAGTATGGTACTCTACGTGTAGCTACAATGGACTATGGGCCAGATCGCCTTCAAAATGTCGGATTAATTCAATAAGCGAAAGTCGTCAGAATACAGTTTTCAGAGTGCAGACGTCCTGCGAATCAAATGGCGAGTTATACACTGACCATTACATTTGAACATCCCCACGCATTTGTCTTCGCCAATCTGTCAAGGTCACATGACAGACAGGCGCTGTTCACGTGCAAGAAAACCGGGCGACGAGTCCAGGCAGCCGCTGTGCCTTTTCCAGTGTACCTTTCTATTCACAAGGCAAACCATCGGTCGACTGAAGCAATTTTGAATATATCTACGCAAGGAATAAAACGTTTCAGCGGATATAACAGCATTTGTGAGATTGATCATTGGGTGTGTATGAAGGCGACATCATTTTACAGAAATCAAAGATGGGCCAATAAATACATACATACATACATACATATATATATATATATATATATATATATATATATATATGTATATATATATATATATATATATATATATATATATATATATACATGCAATGTTCCATGAAGCACCGCGATAGTTCCTCTTTTGGTATTGAGATAGAAACATTGCCATTCAATCTCGACAAAAAAATTGCGCAAAGTTGCGCGAAAAAATGCTATTGCGCTACAACTAAACCATGTTTCCGTGACCTGCCATCTAGCGAGGAGAATAGTAGCTACGCTGTCGGTCAGGTGGCTACCGTTATTTTTCTATTGCGATTGTGGGCCCTGTTGCGCGTTCGTAGTGTAAGGGCACTGTCGATGGGTCTCGGACTCGCTCGTAAAAAGTCCCCTTTCATCCCAAATCATGGTAGCCTCATCTCCGTCGTCAGTTCTAGCTGCGCCCCTTTGTCTACACGCCCGTAATGGACAAAAGTCCATGTACCCAGATCACAGGGCAATGAGGAAACCTACCCTGACGCAAATAAATCTGATATCATTAAGCTAAGCAGCAATGTCGGGTGCCTGTAAATTCACGGACCGGCACCGGTCGCGCATGCGTAGCAGCGAAACTAACCTCGCCTATCGTACCTTCCTCGTCGACTCACAATGCTCTAGCGTCATGATGTTAAGCGTTGTCATATCCCCTGGCAGACGCGTCATTTTCGCCAGCATTGCCGGTGAATGAGGATAGACCACATCGCTACTACAATTCGAGCTAATCATTACAGAAGCCGAGCGAAATTAAGGCACATGTGACTGGAGAGCCATGTCTTTTATACTGACACATTGCCACTGTTCTCCCTATATAGCAGAAATATTGATAGTTCACTTCTAAAACACAATATTTCAGTACATTTTGCCGGGACAAGGAGCAAAATGTAACGCAGTAAAGGCCCTTCGAACTAAACCAAGCTGAATATTGTTCTGCAAAACCGTATGATGAAACTAGATGAAAACGGCAGAACACGTCCTTACACCACCTTGGTGCTCATCAAACAAGCCCAACTGATTGGAGCACGTCAAAAACCCACTACCCAGACAGAGGTGTTATGTACATATATACGTATGTGAATGCATATGGCTACTCAATGGACACGTGCCTATGTAATGCATCATATTTAACCAAGAAGTGGTCTAGTACTAATGTAACGTAAAGGCCATCATAGCTCAAGTCGATCTGATTTATTACAAAAAATTAGATTCGGTAGGCGCGTCTCCGTCAGCTAACTTAAACTCTATGGTAGGCCTGATATCTAATGCAAAGATACAAAGGGGTTTACCTTTCAAAATTGACGATATCCCGAAAACAGTGTCATACCCCGTGCTTAGACGCATTTTGTACACATGTGAATGTCGGCGGCAGGTTTTCTCTGATGCGTGCCTCGGTGAAGAGGACAGAAATTTTGCGATTGTCTGTTTCCTGTCAATGCTTTCTAGCCTCCGCGATATCTAGCTGAATTTTGTACGGAGTTCTATAACGGGAAGTATATGTAACCCGTAAATTGGTGTTAATGTGTGAATGCACTTATTATGTTTAGGAATACATGGTTTATAGTAATATCCCTTCTGCATGTATATTATTGTACGAATATATACGTAGATATATATGAATGTGTCTGTCCTCGCTGTGCTTTACGTGTCAGGTTATTCATGAAACAGCACAAAGGGGAATGTTTCACATTTGAAGATATTGAAGAAAACATCGGATATGGTGAAACAAACTCACTTTTAGCTATTGCAATACTTTCTAAGTGGAAAACACTGCTCTAGACTGCATAATTCTCTGTTTGGTAAATATACTTCTCAATGCGTCATGGTTTGATAACGTCATCGCACCTTGCACAACATTGATTGAGAGCCAATTGGCAGCCGTTATATCTGGAAATCGCGCTCACAAACGCCAGATACGAACGCTTCGACAAATATCTTTTTCTTGGCTTTCATCGCCGTATGGTTTATGGAATGGCAGGATTTGAGTGACGCTATTATGACACCATGAATTCCAATGTGACTTTTAAATACTCCCCCGATATACCTTTCCCATTTTCGCGGGCGTGTAGCTCAGAAACTAGAGGGGCTTAGATCTTAAGAAGGGCAGGATTGCGTACAACAGCGAAAGGTTTTCAGGATAGCTATTTCATTAAAAACCCAATATATATGTGTGGAACACTCCCTTTCGGGTTGCGGGAATAGACACCTGCGATTATGTTTCACAGGCAAAAAAACACGCCATGCATAAGCGGGCTAATTACCTTAAGCTACCCGTCATTTGAGAAAATAATTTGAGGCGGCGGGCACCAAGTTGTCCCGCTGCATCTGCCATACAACGCCACTATCCAGAAAGATCAAAGAAGATCACTGAGGGGGGGGGGGGGGGTCTTTCAAAGAACAGAAATGGACACCAGCAAATTTAATATTGCCTCCAAAGTCCCGCGAATTTTTACCGAGTTCCTGCGAGAACGCCCAGCAGTTAGAAACCTTCCCGGGATGATTATTCCCATTTAAAGGCACACCCGACTTAGGACATCATTTTCCGCGCATACCCCTTCCCCTCTTTGGTCACATCTCGCGACAGAAGCAACTCCATGCCATGGAAAGGCGGAAATGCATGCGCCCCCCTGTCTCTAATGACTCACTTCAATTCTGTGCCCCGGCAACTCACGGGCATCGGTGGTTCAGTGGTAGAATGCTCGCCTGCCACGCGGGCGGCCCGGGTTCGATTCCCGGCCGATGCATTTTCGTTTGGTGCGCTCTTTGGCGAAACTGATCGCATTCCCAGTCACTTTATGAACCAACCTCACCCACTGGCACAATTACTCGCGGAATGATCACGGTCATTTCACATCAAGGGCTCCTTGCTTTTCAGTAATCTGAGCCAGCAAGGCATTATTTCCACTCACCCTTTGCATAGTTCTTAATAATACATGTTATAATATGCACTTCTCCCACATGCATTGCCTTGTCCTAAATGTGATATCCTTCCAAGAGCCTACCATGTATCTACCTAAAAACGTTTTGTGTGGGTCATACTTGCCTAGTTCCACTTAAAATAAAGGCTGCATGGAATATTTTTATACTGCCATCAGCATCATGAGACAAAATCTGAAGGGGAACACCAAAGCAAAACTGTCAACTTTTGCACAGTCTCCACTTCATACCCTGGTCTACGCATCCGGGTCTTATACGTACATCGCGGCAGAGCGCATACAGAGGAAGGTCAAAGGCAACACGTGGAAGCGGAGCATCCAGCATAACAAGAAAACAAAAAGACAAATAAAATACAACTAAGAAAGTCACAACGAATGCAACGAGCACACTCACCGGAGCCTTTGAGCAGGGAGCCTCCGAGGCCGAGGATCTGAGGCGTGGGCATTGTCAGCACGACCACGTCAAACGCCTCCTGGCGGCCGGCGGCGGTGACCACTGACACTGTGCTGTCACCTGGCGACACCTGAAGCAAACACAGCTGGCTGTGACAACCGCCAGGGTGGCACACCGCCGAAACACCGAAGACGGCATACTATAGATTATATACGCAATATGCCATCATATCGGATGCCAATATGCGATAATCAGCAATGACAGTGGCGCATGCACGGAAAGGCCCTAGTGGGCACGTAGCCCACCCTTTTTTCTTCATCCATGCGTTAATAAGTGTGTGACTAAATGTCAACCTACAAAAAAAATGGGAAGACTCGTAAAACATGAGTAGATCAAGAACACACAATGTTCCTTTATGCTGTGCAATAAATTTGGCACGTCTATGACGTACTGAACTTGGTTTTCCGTGAAAATCTTTGAAATGTACCCCTCCCATCACAAAATCTTGCGTACGCCCGAGTGCGTCTGGTGGGTAAAACCATAGCCCCGGTCAAGCCCAAGGCACATTAAATACGATGACAACGACGTTGCGAACCTTAAAACGTCAGTTCATCTTACCAGGCTTCATAAATACACTTGTAATATAAACTGCTATTATATTCATATCTATTCATCATAATATTATTTACTATTTTGTATTATGTTGCTATACATTTTTGTATTTTTGATATGATGTTATTACATTTATTTGTTATTATAATAATAAATACTGCTGCCACATAATGGTCTGCGGACGCTACAGCTGTTGACAGGGCAGGCCGCCCGGATCTCATACGATTCTGGACGTCTCTCCCCGCGGATCGGTAAGCAGGGCATCAAATTCAAGGCATTAGTGAAATGTTATTTTATCAGCGATTTAAAACCGACTGCACCTCCCATTCATGGCTAGACTGCATTTCCCCTTTGGGCTACGGTGGTGACATTTCGGTTCCCGTGTCACTTCCGGCTGGTGCAACTTATGTACGCTGCCGGAAAGTCTATAACAGCGCACGACTAGCGCCTCCCCCATCCCTCCTCCTCCCTCCCTCCCTCCCACCCACCTCTGTCACGTGCTGGCCGAACTCAGGCTCCGCCGTGGCGCGACGCAGAAAGTGGCGCACGAGCGCGCTACTGCCGTCGCTGGCCACTAGGTGGCGCGTGCCGGCCGGGGAGGGGCGCAGGCCCTGTACGGTGGCGGAGAGCGGCGCCAGCACCCCTGCTCCGGTCAGCTCCGAGTAGAACCTGTCAGCGCGGCGGACGAGGGATGGTGGTGATAAAGGGAGGGGCGTAGACCCTGTACGATGGCGGAGAGCGGCGCCAGTACCCCTGCTCCAGTCAGCTCCGAGTAGAACCTGTCAGAGCAGCGGGCGACGGATGGTGTTGATAAAGGGAGGAGCGTAGACCCTGTACGGTGGCGGAGAGCGGCGCCAGCACCCCCGCTCCGGTCAGCTCCGAGTAGAACCTGTCAGAGCAGCGGGCGACGGATGGTGTTGATAAAGGGAGGGGCGTAGACCCTGTACGGTGGCGGAGAGCGGCGCCAGCACCCCTGCTCCGGTCAGCTACGAGTAGAACCTGTCAGAGCAGCGGGCGACGGATGGTGTTGATAAAGGGAGGGGCGTAGACCCTGTACGGTGGCGGAGAGCGGCGCCAGCACCCCTGCTCCGGTCAGCTCCGAGTAGAACCTGTCAGCGCGGCGGACGAGGGATGGTGGTGATAAAGGGAGGGGCGTAGACCCTGTACGGTGGCGGAGAGCGGCGCCAGCACCCCTGCTCCGGTCAGCTCCGAGTAGAACCTGTCAGCGCAGCGGACGAGGGATGGTGGTGATAAAGGGAGGGGCGTAGACCCTGTACGGTGGCGGAGAGCGGCGCCAGCACCTCTGCTCCGGTCAGCTACGAGTAGAACCTGTCAGCGCGGCGGACGAGGGATGGCGGTGATAAAGGGAGGGGCGTAGACCCTGTACGGTGGCGGAGAGCGGCGCCAGCACCCCTGCTCCGGTCAGCTCCGAGTAGAACCTGTCAGCGCGGCAGGCGACGGATGATTGTGTTAAAAGGAGGGGAGGGGGGGGGGGGGGGGGGGGAGGACGAAAGCCCCAAATCATCTACAGCTCGAGTGCTGAAGTGTTGTGCGGGTTTTGATCGAAACGAGTCATTTGATTAATACAATTTGCGGAATCCTCGCATGCGTCTGGCACTGATTTCTGCAGTTCCATCCCCGCCAAAGCACAGCAGGGCGTTTAAAGCCGGATGGACCGACGAAAAATATGCGTCACAGCGTCACAGGCTGTCATTTTCTATTTGCATTTTTTATTTTCTATTCTGCCTCTTTCCCTCACGCTGAGCAGACATTGAGAGTACGGACGCGGACATGGGCACGGACACAGATAAGGACATGGACTGCGGACACGGACAAGAACGCAGACGCAGACAAAACCCGGACACGCGTGGACACGGATGCGGTCAGCTCGCCACCAGTTGCTCTCCCAACAGATTCTGCTTACACAGAGTTAAAAAAGCAGTCAAACGTACTACACAAACAACTGACACCAGCCAGCCAGCCAGCCGCTGCTCCTGACCTCTGGTGGCGCTGCTGGTAGTGCGGTGACACGGTCACGTACTGGGCGCCCAGGTCAGCATTGCCGCAGCCCTCGGGGCCTCGCGAGGTCGAGAGACGACCGCCTGCGGGCATCGGTCGGGTCAGGCGCGTCCTCCGACCGCAACAGCACGAGAGTGGCGTGACCAAATACCGCGAAGCTGACGAGTACACAGAGCATTGTAAACCTGACCTGCACTGTCGTGCGTCACGTCTAGTTCGCGAGCCTTGGCCAATGACAGGTTACATGGTGCATTGACTCACATCTTCCAAGGTTACATGGTGTGTTGACTCACTTCTTCCAAGGTTACATGGTGCGTTGACTCACATCTTCCACCTGCCCCAATATCTTGTCATGCCTGCTCCACCTGGTCCATGGCTGCTATCTGTTCACACCCAGCCTGGTCGCGCCTGCTTCGTTCCGCAATACGTGCCCGCTCCTCAGGTGTTTTGCCGCATTGCCCGCCTGCTCCGTCGACATTGTGCAAACCTATGTCAAAGTTGTGGCAAAATTCTTCCCCTTATAAGTTACCTCACAATACCAACCCATTCCCATGAGACCTAACTTGCAGCACCTGTCAGTTCCTTGGGCCTTATGCATCCCATCCTTTAGGCCTTGTTTACCCCATCCTTTAGGCCTTGTGTCCCCTTGAGCCTTCTGCCTGGCATCACCTACCAGCCCAGCCTGGCATCAAAGGACCTACCTGCCCCTCGTGCCTTGTCCCAGATGGCCAGCTGGCAGCGAGACTGCAGCTCCTCTCTCAGCAGACATGATGTCACGGCTGAGGTCAGCCCGCCGCCCACCACCAGCACACGTGGGGTCATCTGCCGAGGGTGGGCATGATCAGCAGGGCTGAATGTAGCCAGGGGAGAGGGTGCATTGTCATGTTAGCAGAGCTAGGTGCAGCCAGATGAAGAGGGTGTACTGTCATGTCAGCAGACTGAGGGAGCTGCTGCTGGGGACAGGGTGCTTTGGTTGAGGAGAGCAGTGCCAAATGTGGGGATCAAAGGGAGAGCCCATATCAAATGGAAAGACCATCGCCACATGGAGGCAGCATTCTTAAACTCATCCAGCAGGTGTTTAGGATGCAAGCATAAATTATTGCTGCCAGAATCCTCTCTCCAGCTGTCTTCACACTATTTGACAGAGCTAATCCATTGCCTTTTGATCCCAAACCTAGACATCTAACCTGCCGACCCCATTTCTCAAGCATGACATGCTGAGATGCTAGGATCACCACCACCAGATGGGGCAACCAGCAGTGAGCCCCAAGCTGAGGTCCGCCTGAGGGTGCATTGTCTGTGAAGATGTGGGGTGCAACAAAATTAAAATTGATTCTGCTGATACCCAAGCAGCCAAATATTAACACACCACATGGAGAAGCAGTGCTCAGAGGGAGTGGGCACCACCAGACTGGGCTGTGTTGCTCCATCACCACAAGAAAGTGTGCTTAGAGAGAGGGAGCACCACCAGACTGAGCTGCATTGCTCTGTCACCAGGGTGAGGGGTGCCATCTGAGCAAATAAACTGGGTGATTAGAACCATGCAATCTGACTGATGATATGCCATCTAGGAAAAAGCCCTCTGAAAGAAGGTGGTATTGTAAGAAAGGGGTCAGATCATGAGTTATGTCTTAATAAACATGCATGGATACATAATGCTTCTATGAAAAGAAAACCTGTAGATATCTCATCTTACATATATAATGCAAGGTACATCAGGCATACTTGGTAGGCCAATGCAATGATAGCCAAAAAGTGATGGTAGGCCAAAAGGTGGCCTTTATTTGCTCGCAAATCATGGAGCTCATTTGCCTTTGACTGTGTAAAATACTTAACGTTATAATGCACATTTAGCTGCAGGTGTGTAGTTTTACAAAATGAGTTGAGGGGTTCCTGAACAATGAAAAGTGGTGCAACCTGCCCCCAAACTACACCAACAAACAGATTTCTTCCCGAATTTTGACTATTTTCTTCTCAAAATTAGGGGGATAAAGCCTCCCCAACTGAATAAGAAATCACACTCCTCTTTTCTTACCTTGAATACTGCCCACGTAATAACAGCACAGACTTACAACAGACGAGGGGCAACGTCGAGCCCTAAGCAACTCAAAATTCGCAACACACAACCACGCAACACCGGGATATCATTGCGGACTTGGCAGCGTACCTCAAATGAAACAAGGGCGCCATAAATGTGGCACCCTAAGTTGCCAGCCGGCTTTCCTTTGGATTTATGCGGTTAATTTGTCAAACGGGTAATGCTTGTCACTGGTGGTCGTTTGCGTAAAATGAATAATGCTTTAGATATTCTGTCATGTTGGACTACAGTGATCAAGGCGCAAAATGACTCAAAGCCCGACCGGCAGCACTATGCTGTCTATGTGAGACAGGCAGACCGCTGATAAGCGAAGTGTACATTACCCTAGCATAGCTTTTGGACAACGTTCTATTTGTCGAAGTGCAAGTAAGTCCCGGGCCCCACCAAAGGCGTCACCTGCTGCATCCCGATTTATTTTGTCACAGCCCAGGCAAGAAAACTGGCAAAGTTGGTGCCACGTTTCAGTCGGAGGAAAACGCTGCTGCTGTGTCAAAAAGGTACCTGCTGTCATCCACTCTTACCTCGTGCTCTTTCAGACATTGCGAAGGTGGAATATTTCAGCTACCCTCTGACAGCTCGAATGAATCAGGAAGCCGTTGAATTTCTTCTTAGCACCATCTGCCTCCATTTCGGAAGTGACACCAGCCCGTCTCCCGCAGAGCTGCTGAACCGGGCTGAACTGAAGACCAAGCCACCTCCTGTGGATCCGTGCCTGCTGATGATTGGAGCGAGTCCAGCGGCGTTACGTCAAACCATGTCAAGATGAGCAGTGCACCTCTCCGAGCTTTTTGAGTGGAACTTTTTTAGCGATACATATGCCTCCACCCAACCAATCTCAACGGACTGGAAGCGGACCAGTATGTCCGAGTACGATGCAGGGTGCACCAGCGTAAATGCCCTCTCCTGCGTGACAGCCGGAGGGCTTGTTAACCTTGCGGCTACTGACAACTCTTACCTCTGGTGGAGGGCTCAGGGTACGAAAACACGATTGAGCATGCTCAACATCGGCGGCGTGCACGGCTTTATGACGTGGAACAGGGAGCATTTGGTAGATCCAATACTTCATGCGGCTGCCGGCGACTTGTTGTCAAAATATGTTTATGATGATGCTCACTGAGCTAGGGTTTCGAGCCGTGGAAACTTAACTTTTTCGTCCCGGGAATAGGTGGGTCTTTTCGGCAATTTTAGGCCGCTTTTGCAATTAATCAAAGGTCAGTCAAAAAAGAACAGCAGGAAAAGATAACTCATCGAAGGAAGGAGGAATTGTCGCTGATCTGGTGACTTTCTTCCTTGAAAAACGGCCTGAACTGAACATTAAAGTGATGGCCACTATTGGACCTGAGGCAAGCCAGCTGCAGGCCCAAGGCTCCTCAGCTAGCAATCAGTAACTCCTTGGCTGAATGCCCGGGGGCTGCAGGCTGGAGGTCCGGGGCTCGCCATCTACAGACCTGGGCTCGCCGATCGAAGATGCAGAATTCCAGCCCTTGGACCCGAGAGCAGTTGACAGAAGAGCTGAAGACGCCGTGCTCGCCGACTGGAGAAGCGGAACAAGCCGGTTTGCGACTTGTGCGTGACGAAGCCGCAGAGCGTACCCATGGAGATGTAATATAGAAGTTCACATAGGGCTGGAGCTTTGTTTTAAGCTGCTTTAGGCTAACAGTGTGTTGCATATCATCGTGTTAAGTCGCACCAGCGGGCTGTGCTTGTCACTTGCTAGCGTTGTAATTTTAACAAGGGCTCGTGTAAAGAGCTGCTCAGCTGCGGCGTGTTATAAGAGGTTTTGCATTTATTACCGATGAAGTTGGGAAACAGCTGATTCTTTCAGCCCATGTCTGCCTCAGACAGATCAAGGCTGGTCAGTTTGCGTGGACATGCTATTAGTCGCGCGGGTCTTTGGACAGGCTGCTGGACGCCCCTTTAAATGTCAGATTAAAAAATAGAAGTAGAATGAACGTGGTGCGTCAAAATTAGCAGCGATTTGAAAATTTGTGTTTTTTTCTCGCGTGGTAGCATTGGGGTCTTAGCTGCTTGCCATGTAATGGCGTGTTGCAAAGGTGTGAACATACCATGCCTGTTTGAATACAATTAATAAGCAATACAACATCTTTCACAAAGAAAACAAAAATACCATTGCCCAGCGTTACAGGATAAGCTCACCATT
Source organism: Pollicipes pollicipes (assembly GCF_011947565.3). Lineage (NCBI taxonomy): Eukaryota > Metazoa > Arthropoda > Thecostraca > Pollicipedomorpha > Pollicipedidae > Pollicipes > Pollicipes pollicipes. The sequence goes on along the minus strand of NW_023596805.1, from coordinate 24,030,749 downwards.
TAATATGACACACACATATGCGCCTTGTTTCCTGACCGACCTCTTTTCAATTTTTCTCATTTTTTGTAGCTATTTGCCAATATTTGGCACATACGAAGGCCGAGTTCGATCTGTCGTCAGCACGATTGTCAACTGGAATGCGTGACGTCATTCGTGTTGACGGAGCGTTCGTTGTGAGTGCTGACGAGAAAGTTTTTAACTTTGTCTCCCCATTTTTCTTTACCTTTTAACTACTTAAGAGCTCGGATTAACTATGGCTCCCCGCCGACTATGACACACTGCCTTTAAAGTGGTGTATGGGAGTGTGGCTCCTGCTCCGGTATTGCCATCATCTATCCTACTCGTAAATCGAGTGCTTCGTCCCATTCCCATCCCATTTCAATTTCTTCTCTTCTCATTTGAAATGTTCACCCAGCTTTTGTGAAAAAGGTCTATCGATCCTTCACTGCTGCCTGCACTGTCATGAAGCCTATTCCGTCATTGAATTCTCACTTGTACTAACAAACCCTATGTTCCAGATGCGAGATGCTTCTTTCCAGTTAACTGTCTTCTACGATTACCTTATTAATTTGCTGGGTGAGGCAGCAACACACCACCATACCAATCACCGCCACTCACATTTTTATGGCTACTCTTGGCAGTTAAATTCTCTTCTTAACTATCCGACCTCGCATTCCTCCATGAGAAGCAAGCGCGCCTACCCCACCTAACGTTATCACAAGCGGTATAGCTACCGCCTCAAACGCGCGCTTCTTTATGGCAGCGATTTATTCAGTCTGGTAGCGCTTTCTTTCCATGATGACGGGCCGACCAAAAAAATCCTGGCAACGCCGTCAGTTAGCGGATGACGTCACAAACCACGCGGCTTCGCAGTCATGTGACGTGACGCATAGAGAATACTGGGCCGTAATTGGTGCTGACAAATGGACTGACGGCATATCGAACGCGGCCATAATCAAGACACAGAATTTGAAACGCACGGGATATAGTACAAAACGCTCGCCTGAGATGTGCGATGTGCGAACATAGGTCGGGGCTGACGCTTATGGTGCAACCGTAGACATCTAATACCACTAGATCGGAAATGGCTATGCCCATGATATGCAGCAGGCAAGGAGCGGCATGGTGCATCGCATTAAACCAAACCCACCAGCATATAGTTTAACGATAACATTGACGCCATCAAATGAAGCGTTTATTTCGGTTGATCAATACGTGCGTTTCGAAAAGAGAACCGTCGGGTTGGGTTGCCTGTGACTCGTCCGGTTTACCTTAGTTTGTCCCGTTTGCTTGCGAGTCCACATCATTTTACACCTGATGCTCCTCTTCCGACTTGCACACATCTGCTAGTAATTTAGCGTAGGTGTTGCCGACCTAGTAATATAATATATCTATGGGTGCAACCATATCTATATCAACCGTGAAAAAGTCGAAACATTTTTGGTCGAAAAAGATTGCTTAACCGAGTGTCAATGTAGAAAGGGGTCTCGTGACTTGGCGAATGTCAATGAACTATCAGTGGAATTAAAATCACAAAATGGGCAATATATTTTTGTCAAGTACTATCTTTTTGTCAAAATATAAATTCGACGAACGACCTTGAGACGAATGTGAGGTCGTTCGTTAGTCAAAAATATGAATTCAGCTGGCAAAAACGTGCCGACTGGCGATCGCAAGCCCCGGCTCTCCGAAATGGTAGCTCCAGCACACAGTAAGTGGCCGGACATAAATGTTCGGCGCTGATAGAGAGCGTCACTAATGCTGTTAACAGTATTGGATAACTGCGGAAGCCCGTGTACCAACGGACATGGATGGAATGCTTGAATATTTACCACAAATGTGTGTGACGTTATTCATGGATGGGCCCTGAGGGTCCCTTTGCTAATCAACATTCTATTTAAGAATATTTCGGCAGGTTACATTCAAGTTAAAGACATGCTAGCGTATGGTATTCAACAAACCAACATTTGCGCAAATAAGAATAAAAAGAGACCAGGTTGTTTAGTTAGCGCTCGGCAAGAGAACATTTCGGAAATTTGGATTATACGCAAGAACATTTGAACAAATCAACATTGACTAAAGCACGTTTGGAAAACAAACATTGACAGAGCAACACTTTTGCTAATTGACATTCCATAGATATGCATTTCGCCTCATGGACATTTCGGAATGTTGGCACGCCAGCAAAAAGGCATGGCAACAAATTACCGTTTGATATACAGCGCTTCGCCTTTTTGACACGGTGGCAAAAAGACCCATCGACGAAAAGCCATTCGGCTCAATGTATTTCGGCTATTTTCCGGATGACTTTGACCACTGAGCTGCGCTCCATGACCTTGAGAGTCGAGGCCTCAATAACCACGATCGAGGCGATTGAGGGGCCCTGGAGTAAAAGTTCGCACATAGCCCGTTCGGGCCATCAGACGCTCAGCTGGTTGCGTCGCTCAGAGCCAAGGTCAACGCCAAGGGTGAAGGTCAACCGAATAACCACATCCAGGACTACGAATAGATTTTGCGGTCTCTCAAAGACCACACTCGTGGACAGTGGCGGAGATCGAAGCAGACAAAAGCCTGAGACGGCGATGGATATCCGAAGATGCCGAAGGTGACGGAAACGATATCCATCTGAATAGCTAGCGTCCTTTACTAATATGAGAGCTGCGGGCTTCGCAAGCGTACACCAGGAATGCGATGCTCCAGACCCGCCCGGACCTTTCAGCCGAACTTTGGGTCTAGGATCTGCGTCAAACACCCGACTTCATAGTGGATGCAAGGATGCACAGCTCGAGGCGGCATCGGCAAGTTGGGCCGCTCAGTGGACACCAATATCCACTGTGACGTCACTGTGTGCTGCTGGCCGCTGATCACCTTGGGACTATGATGGTATCGAAAGATCCTTGCTGCGCGTTCATCGGACCGGTAGCCGTCTCATTGGAGCAGCGACTGCTTATTGGTGTGCGATGGCTTTCGCGCCCCGTGAAGTTTCTGTAGCGCACATTACGTCTTTTAACCTACGCTGTCCTTCTATCGTCTTCCTGTGCATAGAGGCGTATGATCATAAGCATGCCGAACATATGACAGGTGAGGAGCCATCGAGCGCGCTCACTGTCTCGGCGGAGTTACATCGCTCTAGTGCCCACTGCCTATCGTCATGAAACCAATAAAGAATCATCATCCTCATTATCGGACAACCACCTTGTTGAAACTGTCATTGCGGGACGGTGGCGAAACATCAACATCTAGAAGGGCACAAAGAATGGAACGCATCTAGAATAGGCGAATTCATTAGATTATTGCCCTGATTAAACTCCTGGTCATACGCATTGTTCTGAACGATATAGGTAAATGCAAACGAACAGCGCTGAAAATGCATGTATTCCTAAACCCAAAGATACAGCTGTATTTATCCTGTTCCTGGCCGATTCGCGAAGTCCTAGGACTTTGTCTAAACGGTTGAGGCACTTGTGTTAAATGTGTACCCACTTTGAAGATACCTTTAGTGAGTACGGGTCACGAGTTCCCCATGCATATTCAAATGCAAGACCTTGGCATTCAAACGCAAACTTACTCTTCCTCTCCATCCCTCTCTCTCTCTCTCTATCTCTCTCTATCTCTCTCTCTCTCTCTCTCTCTCTCTCTCTCTCTCTCTCTCTCTCTCTCTCTCTCTCTCTTTCTCTCTCTCTCTTTCTAAGTCACTACCCATCCCTTTGACTCGCCATCACTACTCAGGGATCTATCACGGCTGCATTAAATCCTCATCACAGCTCCATTCCAGCTCCACCACACCTCCATCAGAACGCCATCAGACTTCCATCATATCTATATCACAGCTCCGTCAAATCTAAAGCACAGATCCATCACAGTTCCATCACAGCTCCACCACATCTCCGTCACATCTCCACCACATCTCCATCACATCTCTATCACATCTAAATGACAGCTCCATCACATCTCTCTCAAATATTTATCACAGCTCGACGACATCTCCATCGTATCTGCATGACATTCCCATCACAGCTCCACCGCGTCACCACCGAATCTCTACCGCAGCGCAGTCCCAGGAACACCCAATACCTCACCCACCACCAGCAGTGCTCCTCCCCTGCACGGTTCGTTGACCGCGCACCTCTGTTTGCAGCCTCTGCGCCGTCTTCCGCGCCTCCTTTGCACTCGCCAGCAACTAGAAGCCTCGTTCGGTGCAATGACCCACCTCCGGGGCGTTGCGGCCGGTGCCAGCCGGCAATCCCGGCTCACCGTCCGGCCATGGCGGACAAACGGAGCCGTGCCCGCCACCTGCTGCTGCTGCTGCTGCTGCTGGCCGTGCTGCTGGCCAGCCTGCTGGCCGGGGGCCTGCTGCGCCTCGCTGGTCGTTTCAGGTGGGTGGGCTGATCGACCGGGCGGTGCTGCACTGGGCACCGGGCGCTTGTTGTCATTCAGTGCGGAGCGCCGCGCTCTTCGGCATGGCTAGACGCAACATTTTCTCTTCTTCAATCTGCTTCAGAAATGATGATCGTCAGCTGTGGATATAATATTGGGTGTAGTTATATAATGCTCCAATTGATGTTATGCTGTTCATGTGATATACGAGTTAAATCATGACATACAAAATTATATAAGCAAACATTATTGCTCACATCATCTAAGTAAAACTAGTTCGACTTCTTTCGGGAAAAAATAGACTGATGCGTAAATGTCTTTATCAGAGATACTTAAAGTAGAGAATATCGCAACGAATTTTAAAGACTCGTGTCGTAAAGAACCTATCCTTTCATTCTTTATGTCTCTAGCGCAATGAATATTCATCGTTGTGTGTTCCACTGTCTGTGATATTATCACAGTACGAATACCTCCCAGCAGGTCAGCGCCCTTCCCATGTCCAGAAGACAAGGAGGGGGGGGGGGGGGGCGGGTGGCAGTGCTGCGTTTTCCATCCTGAGCCAAGAGGCTTACACTGAGCGATTTCGCAGGGATGTAGTCCAAATTCTGCTATTGTTTTGATGGATGTTTTGGTAAAGGCATGTTGCCGAAATAGGAACACATCTATATCTCCATTCTCTCGGGTTTTCTCCGAGAAATGAGGCTCTTACTGTTCTCTTATCTATGTGAATAATGTTCCTCACAAAAGCCCTAAACAACTTACAAATTTGTATAAGTTGAATGTAATTTCTCCACGCTTTGAGGAAAATTCTGGCTACATGCCAGTGCATGTCAGACGAGCTCAATTAGCTTTTGATGATGTGCTTTCACGCTAAGAAGAGGCGCAGAAACATGCCACATTAGACGCCCACACTGCCACATCACGGCACCGTATCATCATCATCCTAGAGGTGAAACGCATACAAATGAGCAGATGCACACGGTTTGTGAGCGCGCCCGGTTTCTTTTATGTTTATTCCGCGCTTATTGGCCACAGCAAGGCGCAGTGAGGTCCTCGGTTGCAGCCAGCAACCTCCTGGCCTTCCTTAAAACATATTTGTGCATGGTGCATGGTAACTTACTTTCGTTATTCTACGATTAATGGGTTTGTTCTTCAGTGAGACCATTTATTTCATTTGTTCCTTAAATCTTAAAAAAGTTGGACAATCAGATCAGAAACATTTTCAGAGATTTCTAACAGTACTAAAAGGGAAGCCGAAAAGATCACGTAGTGTTTACAATATTACGCACCGCCTTAAAGACGTTCTGTATCCAAAAACGTGGAGCAATATGTAAAGCCCGTCCCACCGGTAGCACGCTATGGCCTACTGACGTGGTCTTATCTAACGCAAAATACTCTAAAACATTGTTTATTCATTAGCATGATCTAGGTTCTGGAGCATTCAATACACCTATCTGGATTTTGGCATTCTTTGACTTTATTTGACCCGAAGATTATGACATGGGAACCCAAATTTTGGACATAAGTGAGTTCAGACACAGGCCAACATACCCTGTGTGAATTTTGCATCTCTAGCTCTCTTAGTTGCTGAGATCTCAGCGGGGTCAACTTGCCGCCCCTCCCCTTCCCACTCGCGCAAAGGGTATTCCACTGGCTACTCGGACGCGTGATAAAGGCGGTCAATAATTTTTGACCGTCTGTAACGTATGGGCGGTGCAATACGCCCCGTAACGTTAGGTACGCACTCGTGAGGGCTGTTTCTCCGCGGCATCCTGTGCTTAAGTAGTGACGTGCTGTAAACTCTATGCCATTGCACAACATATACGCAATAGATACGACGACAATGTGCCACACAGACGGGTACAGACCACAGCAGATCCTAGAGGCATAATGAGGGCCAGTTATGCCTAGTTTACTGGCTATGACATAGAACGGTGCTTCATCATACCACGCTTGTCCTGTATCGTGTCGCACACAATATCATGCTGTACATTTTAGATTATACTGTTCACCATAGCGCCAAGTTATGCTAGATACCAGTGGGCGATATCACGTAATGCATCCTGTAACCCATGGAACCTGTTTTGTGGATGGCTTGTTCGCACCATAATATAAATAACAAAATACCGCGCTGAACCACCTAACTTGTTTTACCACGGAGCGTGTTGTACCTGAGACCGACTGAGCCACTTAGCGAGTGGTACTGTATAACGCACACTATCTTACGTGTTGTGCAATATGCCGTGGTCGTGCCTGCAACGACTTCCACCCCGGAACGTCATGACTGCAACTCTTACTTTACCAGCTATAATGTACTGCACGTAATGATGTACCCGCCGTATCCTGCAAAACATTAAGCATGAAGTGTGAAATGCAGAGACAAATGTGGAGGGAAAGGTATTTTACGCAAAACGAACCGTGACGTGGAACGTATTGTACGCAAAAGTCCTGTTCGATCCATCGTCAGCACGATTGTCAGCTGGAATGCGTGACGTCACGCGTACTGACGCACCGTTCGATGTCGGGTCTGACGCGAAAGTCTTTTTAACTTTACCTTCCTTTTTCACTTTACCTTTTACTTCAGACCTCACGCTAACTCCGGCTTACCGCCGGCCATGACACACCGCCTTTAAAATGGTATGTCGAAATGTGGGTCCTGCTCCGGTATTATCATCACACGTCACGCCCTTAAGCTGAGTGCTTCGTCCCATTTTCATCTCATTTAGTTTTCTTTTCTTCTTATGTTAAGCGTTGGCTCAATTATCGTGAAAAATGCCTATCGGTACTTCACTGCTACCTGCACTGTCATGAAGCCCATTTTTTCATTGAACTCTCACCTGTACTGACAAACCCCATGTCTGAGACACAAAGCGCTTCGCTCCTGTTCTCCAGCATTTCGTCAAAGGAAGGGGGGGGGGGGAGGCACTTAACATTATGTGCCCCCTGGACTTAAGTCATCCTCCAAAAAATCCTCGCATTCCGACCATCTAATTTTAAGACGGGCACCTAATAGCACACACACACACACACACACACACACACACACACACACCACACACACACACACACACACACACACACACACACACACACACACACACACACACACACACACACACACACACACACACACACACACACACACACATACACACACACACACACACACAATATATATATATATGTATATATATATATATATATATATATATATATATATATATATATATATATGTGTGTGTGTGTGTGTGTGTGTGTGTGTAGTGTATGCATATGCATATGAATAGTAAATACGGGAACCTATCTTACAGTGAGCAGCCCTAGAAAAGTGGCGTGCTACAAATGCACATATATGGACCTCATCTATTTTCCCAGACGGTTAGTAATGTCATTTTAAGGAAAGCATTTCGGACAAAGCAGCCAAAAACTACAGTTGGCTGCTAAATACCATCCATATTAAGCAATAACTTTATTCCCAGGTTCTTTACGGCTAGCCGGCCGGTCGATGTGATCAGCTGATGGCTGATGACCAATGCAGGGTGTTTTCTTTGATATAAAGGGGTACAAAATATCCCAGCATTCACAAGGTATTAAGAGCGCAATGCACAAGGATAATAAGTGTCACACATTTAAGAACCAAGGAAATGACTCGAATGCAGCAGCAGCAATTAACTTCGACAATTGTGTGTAAAAATAATTGGCGCATAGCCGACTGCTACTCCAAGGCTAAGGCACAAGGCCAAGAGGGGCAAAACCTGAGCCATCATGGGGCCACGGGAGGTCAGCAAAGGGGCTTCCATCGACAAGTATGGGGTCCTCAAAACAAGCAAGAAGAACCGAAGGCCAACGTGGTAGGCGCCTGAACGACCGGTTACGTCCCGGCAGGCTGACATATCGAGTCCCCACCAGAGCACAGGGCCCTCTGAGCAAAGGAAATTACCGGAAACCAGCGTAGTGCAATAATGCCCCTGTGTGATGAAGAGTGCCCTGGCAGGCTAACAGAAAGTGCCCCAACAGGAATGAAGGTCCCTCCGCAGGTGAGTTCAGAACGGAGTGCCCCTAGATCAAAACACAGGCCCCTGAGCATCGCGTGGCTCGGTACCCTACCTGATATGAGTCCCATTAACAGCACAAGGCCCTCCGAGCAAGTGAAAAGAACCCGACACCAATGTGAAGGCACTTGAGCAACCAAGTGTACCCTACCATATGGAGCCCCGAAAAAAGCGTATAGAGCTTTTCGGGCGAAAAGAAAAAAATTCGTGGGGGAAATCTGATCGATCTAGAGTGCTCAGGCATGTGAGTAGATAGCATTCCAACAACAGCGTAGGGTCCTACAGGAAAATGCAAATAGATCAAAGGCAACGTGGAGGGCTTCTTAGAGATCAAATTGATCCGGCAAGTGAACATATGGGGCCCCCGCAACAGCTTAAGCTCTCTGGACAGCTTAATGAGGCCCAAATTTTTCCCAATCAACACCTTCTCAATCAGAAAAGAATTAGCTGTCTCTGCTCATCGGCACTTCATCTTCGCTTGCAACTGTTGTGGTCGTCTATAGGCCCAAAGACGTCCAACCTGCTGTGTTTTGTGTTAGAAAATTGCGTCCGTTCGACCGATTATGGGCCCCTTTGGAGCCTATGGCCCCTCGGGGCACAAGAGGGGCATGGTTCTGTACCCCCTTCCGTATCTGCTACCGGCTCGATCACCATAACACGTGCTCGGTTGAGAGTCGATTTACCCCCCCCCCCCCCTTCCCTCCGAAAGTTTTTCGAAATGGTTTCTGAACAGCGCAGTGTGGCCGCTCAAAATTTGGATAGCTGTAGACGGTTGAATAGCGGATCGTTTGGTGTCAACAATTTAGATGTACCTTATAGGCTCGCTGATCTACGGCATGTCAAAATCAGGCCATGAATTCAGCGACGTCAATTTCCAGGGAATCGTTCAATCTCATGCAACAATGGAGTGTTAGGCTAAACCATCCATCTCTCGGCTACTCCCTTAGGCAACACAACAATGCAATGCAAATTTTGCATTAACCTAGGGTTAGTTATGAAGGTCAGACCAAGGCCACAACTAACCTGCTTCACTGCTCTAGGTATTTCTGTAGGGGATAGTTTCTAATGCTTATTTCCATCTTTGTGTTAACAGGAAATGCATCACACCTCTTCTATGGACTTCGTAAGGGTCCGAATAGATCACTGACCTAAAATGACCCCGGACAACATTTTGTTATAGGAACATACTGCCAAGCGTAATCTGTGTCGCTTTTTCAAATGCATACTTAAAGCAGTCTTGTAAGATTTTGGTCACCATGACCTTCGAAAAATCAAACAAGGTCTCTGACCTTAAATGAGCATGTGACCCATTGCTTAAAACAAGTGTCTAAGCTCTAGGGCAATTTGGACGCCAACCTGGAGTTTGACCTTGTTTGACCTTACTTGACCCGCAGTTCATGACCTAGGAGCCTCAAACTTTGATACAAGTGAGTTCACGTACAGGCCAACACACTCAGTGAATTTGGTCTATCTAGCCCTCTTAGTTTCTGAGATCGCAGGGGGTCAAATTAACCGCTCGCCCGAGCGAAGTGTATCCAACCGGTCACCTGGGCGCGTGTTAATAGATGGGGTCCCGCTGAGAATGTGGGGCCATCCATTCAAATGAGAAATACCTAAGAAACAGCATGAAAGGCCCCGGAATGATCGAGGGTGCTCGAGCAGGTCAGCAGATGGGAACCCACGGCAGGAGCGTGAGGCCCCCCATTCAGATAAGAAATACCTATGGCATAATGTAGCGTGCTTCCGAACGATCAAGTGCTCCAGAGCAGGCTAACAGATAGGCCCTCCGACAAGAGTGTAGGGGCCTCTATTTCAAATAGGGAGTGTCCAAGACCCAATGTACAGGGTCCCCGAACGTCGAGTGTGCCCAAGCAGACTATCAGATGGCCCCAGACAGAGGCGTAAATCTTTACACTCCAATACCCAATACGCAGGTCCCCAAGCAATGTTGTATGCCCGAGGAGATTAACAGACGGGATCCAAACAAGTGTATCGGGTTCTCCACTAAAAAAGAAAGCATCCAAGATCCAGTTTGGATGGCCCGAACGACCGAGTGTGCCCAACCAGGATAAGAAATGGGACTCCCGACAACAGCGTAAGGCCCTTAGCGAGTGACAGAAATTTTAAAAGCCTCTACACCAATGTAAAGGGCCCGTGAGCGCATCGTGAGTGTGCCAGTAGGTTAACCAAGTCCAACACGAAAGGCCCCTGATCAACCGAGAATACCCCGACAGGTTGACATATTGGGCGCTCGGCTTTAGCGTGGAGAGCTCTTTGAGCGAAAGGGAAGAATCCGTGGAAGACCCCTGATTGACAGGGGCGCCCCGGCACGCCAGCAAGCAGGGCCCAGTAACAGCGTAGGGCCCTCGGAGCAAATGCAAAAATGTTAGGTGCAACGTAGAAGGTTCCTTAACGATCGGATTGACCCTGTAAGTGGGACATAGGTCCCCGGAAAGGGCACAGGCACTCTATAGAGCGTGATGTGCCCAGACGTCTCCAAATCTTAACATCTCCCAGATATCATGCTTTAAGCAACAGGTCACTGGCGGTTATTTAGGGTCAGCGACCCTGTTTGACCTTTCGAAGGTCGTGATGACCAGAATCATACAAAAATGTTTGATTTTTGTATTCGAATAAGCGTGAAGGATACCACTAGGCAGCATCTTCCTAAGAAAAGATGTTGATCTCGTTCATTTAGGGTCAGTGACCTATTCTGATCTTAATGAACTTCATGCAAGACATATAATGCGGTTCCTGTGATCGATAAATTCAAAAACGGCTCAGTTCGTTAGAGAGCGTGCCTTCAGATCCACCCACACGTGGCAGGATGGGTTCTAGTCGCTTTAGGGCGCTCGCTGTTTGCCCTTGGCAGGTATGGCCCGCAGCCTGTGGCAGCGGTCGCGCTAACGGTCAGTTGACGTCAGAGGGCGGGACGGACCGTGCCGAGCATTGCGGCACGTTAAGTGTAATGAGACGCCAAGTGTTTCACCACATCTTCTCTGTATTTTAGTCTCGCACCGTCAGGGGCTGCAGCCCCTGACGGTGCATCTGCACTCGCTGCTCTCCGAACGGCGACTCCCCACAGCGGGGGCCGCGAGCCGAGGCTGTGCGAACTGTGGCGGCGGCGCGCCTCTGCCGCGCAGCCGGGGCCGGGCTGCGAACCTGACCACATGCCGCGCCCCGCCCCAGCAGAGGCGCAGGACACAAAGAACAACTGCACTACGAACACCCCACCCTGATCCTAATGATCAACAAGTACACAATCGCACGGGCCTTCGCTCTCGTCCGCTCTGACGCGGCTACACTCGCTGCCCCACCGGCCTCGGGAGGTCAACCCGTCGCTACATCGGCCGCGGGAGACCGCTCCACCGCCCCACCGGTCGCGGGAGGCTGCTCCAGCGCTCCACCGGTCGCGGGTGGCTGCTCCACCGCTCCACCGGCCGCGGGAGGCTGGTCCACCGCTCCACCGCTCCACCTGGCGGCGCTCCGCTTCATCCTTCAGCTCCTGAGCTTCGAGAGTTGCCTTTGCCTCCGCCTGTTACCGCGCCAGCTCCGCCTGTTGCCGCGCCAGCTCCGCCTCTGCCTCCGCCTGTTGCCGCGCCAGCTCCGCCTCTACCTCCAGCCATGGCCGGCCGGCTCGGGTGACATGGCAGCGACTGCGCTCGCATCACATGCCGCTGCCAGTACCGGAGACGCCTACCCAGCCGGCAGCGCATCGACCCCGAACTGCACTGCATTCGACGCACTGACGGACACGCCCCGAAGCGCCCTCGCGCCGTTCATTCCCAGAATGAACCCGAAGTTCAGCGGCCCACTGACAGTCACAAGCACCTCTATTCGGGCCGCACCCGACACTGTGCTTACAGTCACTTGTCCGGTACCCTCGCACGTGTAGCTGTCTCCACTTTCTCAAGTCAGTCAATTTTGCCGAAATAGCTTGTAATGAGACGCCAAGTGTTTCACCACATCTTCTCTGTATTTTAGTCTCGCACCGTCAGGGGCCGCAGCCCCTGACGGTGCACCGTGTTCGTAGTGCAGTTGTTCTTTGTGTCCTGCGCCTCTGCTGGGGCGGGGCGCGGCACGTGGTCAGGTTCGCAGGCCTGCCCCGGCTGCGCGGCAGAGGCGCGCCGCCGCCACAGTTCGCACGGCCCCGGCTCGCGGCCCCCGCTGTGGGGAGTCGCCGTTCGGAGAGCAGCGAGTGCAGATGCACCGTCAGGGCTGCAGCCCCTGACGGTGCGAGACTAAAATACAGAGAAGATGTGATGAAACACTTGGCGTCTCATTACAAGCTATTTCGGAAAAATGGACTGGCTTGAGAAGGTGGAGTCAGAGGCGGAGCTGGCGCGGCAACAGGCGGAGCTAGCGCGGCAACAGGCGGAGCAGGCGCGGCAACAGGCGGAGCCGGCGTGGTAACAGGCGGAGGCAGAGGCGGAGCTGGCGCGGCAACAGGCGGAGGAAAAGCCAGCTCTCGAAGCTCAGGAGCTGAAGGATGAAGCGGAGCGCCGCCAGCTGGAGCGGTGGAGCGGTGGAGCAGCCTCCTGCGACCGGTGGAGCGGTGGAGCAGCCTCCCGCGACCGGTAGGGCGGTGGAGCAGCCTCCCGCAGCCGGTGGAGCAGTGGAGCAGTCTCCCGCGACCGGTGGAGCGGTGGAGCAGCCTCCCGCAGACGGTGGAGCGACGGGTCGGTCTCCCGCGGCCGGTGGGGCGCTGGAGTGGTCTCCCGCGGCCGATGTAGCGACGGGTTAGCTTCCCGAGGCCGGCGGAGCAGCGGCCGGCCACAGCCAGCCGCTGCGTGGCTGAGAAGGCGGTGTGGCTGCTGATGATGGTGCCGGTGTGACAGGCGACGGTGACGAGCGAGTGTTGCCGCGTCGGAGCGGACGAGAACGAAGGCCCGTGCCATTGTGTACTTTTTGATCATTAGGATCAGGGTAGGGTGCTCGTAGTGCAGTTGTTCTTTGTGTCCTACGCCCCTGCTGGGGCGGGGCGCGGCACGTAGTCAGGTTCGCAGGCCGGCCCCGGCCGCGCGGCAGAGGCGCGCCGCCGCCACAGTTCTCACGGTCCCGGCTCGCGGCCCCGGCTCGTTCGCACGGCCTCGGCTCGCGGCCCCCGCTGTCGGGGAGTCACCGTTGGGAGAACAGCGAGTGCAGATGCACCGTCAGGGGCTGCAGCCCCTGGCGGTGCGAGACTACAATACAGAGAAGATGTGGTGAAACATTTGGCGTCTCATTACATTAAGCTTTCGCCACTTAATTCTGCCGTTGCCTGGAATTGCGCGATCGGATGGTGGGGGTGGGTCAGGGCTCACACAACAAGCACTGTTAAGCGTGAGCGCTGATCCCAGAAATCCATCCATTCATAGGGATCGGGTCAAATTTATAAAAAAGGAGCACCATAAACTACCCCATACAGCAAGCACTCGCGTGATAAGCCTGGCTGGCTTTGGCCTAGGCTTGACCATCACACATGACCCTAGGTCAACTGAATTTGTTGATTCAACTCTTACGTGGCCTAGGAAACTATCACAGATGTAGACATTCGTCTAGGACTCCGCTTTTACATCATTGTTCGAGTCTGTCTCCGCGAATGCCCACACCAGTCGGCGGTCGGAACGAGACTGTATTTCTGTACCCCGCGAGACACTCTGCCATCTACCGTTCGGTCTAGATACTACTACTCGCGCGCTATACCCGGTACTCGCACAATCATATTTAGCGATTTCCCAGAAATCGTTTCCGATAGATCAATGGGCTGACTTTGACCTGCCGTAGATCAGTGACCATACAAGGTACGTCTCAATTTTTGATACCCAACGATCCCCTGCCTAATTTTCGGGCCAGGTATCTTTAAGGACCTCATTCCCACCGCCCACCACCACAGGTGATGCGGCGGCAAGGTGCACCTGAGCGGGAGCGGACGCGGCTGGCGGCCGGCTGGTCGATAATTGCTAAGTCCAGCAGTAAACTTTTCGGAAAATTAGACCACCCAAACTTTTACGAACATAACATGTGTGCATGTGTATTAAAATGGCCGAGCTGTAACGACCGTCTCATCGCTTTTGGGTCCATTCTCACGCATTAGGAGGCGTCACTTCGACTGGATTGTTCGAAGTCCAAAAAGTGACCTCCCTGCAGGCGAGATGGGACAGGAGCCTTCCTATTGTGGGTTTCGGCGGTCTTGCATCTGACCTACAGGGAGATGCATTACTGGATACGTGGCGACCCTCGACCGTCCGGCTGACTGTCACCCAGAGCACTTTTAGAATGGAAACATGTCTCCATTTAGAAAGCAGTATAATGGTCCAAACATATCTCCATAACTGACACATGTGCACACGTACGTCGTTTGCACCGGCTTGGCCGGTTTTGCATCTAGCCTGCAGGAAGGTCTCTTAGTGGACTTGCGCAATTCAGCTGATGTTGCAACTCATTATGGGTGAGGATGGACCCGAAAGCGATGACACGGTCGTCACATCTTGGCATTTGGGCGTCTGCGTGCGCACTTGCTACGTTTGTACCAGTTTGGGTGGTCCTTCGTCCAACGTGTGGGGAGCTCCGTTGTTGGTCTGGACACAATTTTCGACCGGGCCGACGCCCGCCACTCAGAGCAGTTTTAAAATAGAAGCTTATTAATGCCAGTCACCTGACATCAGATGGCCGATACCTGCCCCATGCGAGAAATGCGTGCACACGTGCCACGTTTGTCCCGTTTTGGCGGGTCTTGCTTCCATCAAGCAGGGAGGTCCTTCAATGAACTTGGAGCAATTCAGCCACAGTGGCGCCTCCTAATGCGTGAGAATGGATCCAAAAGCGATGAGACATTCGTTACAGCTCTACTATTTAACCACGCACGTACATGTGCTACGCTTGCACCAGATTGGGCGGTGTTGCACCTTATTTGCCGAGAGGTCCGTTGCTGGACTTCGCAATTTCGACAGACCGGCCGCCAGCCGCCCACACGGCGTATACAATAGCATCTTAAATCCCAGAACGATAGAATGGTAGACAAGTGTCTCCATGCGTCATATGTGTGCACACGTGCCATGTTTGTGTCGTTTTGGCCGTACTGGTACATCACCTGCAGGAAGGTCACTTGCTGGGCTTGGAGTGGCGCCTCCCAATCCAGTCGAAGGGGCGCCTCCTAATCCAGTCGAAGTGGCACCTCCTAATGCACGAGAATGAACCTGAAAACGGTGCGACGGTCGTTACACTCAGCCATTTTCACATACACATGCACGCGTGCTACGTTTGTAAGATTTTGGGTGATCTGATTTGCCGGGAGGTCCGTTGTTGAACTTGTCAATGATCGACCAGCCGGCCGCCAGCCGCCCCCGCTTGCTCGGATGCACCTTGCTGTCGTATCGCCGGGCGGGCGGCCGCCGGCCGGCCGCCACCTGTTGGTAGGCGGCGCGGAGGATCAGCCGCGGCCAAGTCCAACAAGTCCTTGAATCCTTCGGCATTGCGTGAGATGATATCGAAGTACGGCATTCGTGGTAAGTACTTGTTAAACTTTATAGATACCTCAAAACCAGGTACTCATACCCGAAAGTTACTGCGTATTTGCAGGCCATATTAATCCTGTTGTGCCGATTCAGGTGTTGCTTCATGAAAACCCTTCTACTTTTAGCAGACTCGCCTAACATGCAGGAGCTTGGATGACAACAGCACACGCTGTAGTTTCTCCTTAGAGAAAGCTGTGTCATGGAAAGTGACATGATGTGTTCTGGGGTATTTGTTTACAGATGCAGGAATTTCTTCTTTTTCATTGATTAGTTGAGTGATAAGCTATAAAGGTTAAAAAAGCTAAAATATTCACTAAGTTAATGTTAGAAGCCAAAGATGCTTTCAAAGAATTGAACGGCATAAGCCTAGGTCATCTAACAAAAATGGGTCAAGCGTGATATGTTTGGTCGTATTCTATGTGCTACAGTTTATTCAGTTGTTATTGTGTAGCTATTAGTGCAAAATTTGTATCATATTTTACAGCAGCTCTTTTGTGATGAATGAAACCACTAGTGTGATATTTGCTTGGTGTTTTACAGTACTTTCTTGCCAGGAGTGATGCTAAATCAGGTTCAACCTATTTCTTAGTTTCTATTTTTGTTTAATGTAGTTGTGCCCTGTTTTCAAGTACATGTTTGTAGAATCCAGTACAGAGTAGTGCTCAATCTTTCTGTTGGATGTTTCCTTTTAATATGCCAGAGCTTTGACTATCTAGATGTTCCTATAATTCAGACATCATTGAATGTGTTGCTTGCTGTATGTTATTTGAATCGCACACTTGTGTCTGCCTCCGCCAGTAAGGCTGGTCAAGTATGTAATGTGGACATAAGCTTTCTTTGTAAAGAGTGAGCAGAATAAAAATACCAAAGCCTTTATTCAACTTGTAGTCCCTGTATGATTCCATGTGATCAGTATGCCCAATAAAGGTGGCCTTTGCGGGCATGGTCCTGTATGATCGGTATCTTGATACCTTTATTACCAATGCTCCTGACCCTGTCTGCCTGCAGGCTCCCTGTTTTATTGGACAGTCTTTCACCGAGCCATGAGCACGTTTGAATCATCTGGTACAGATTTCAAGGCTGTACGGCAGTCGCTGCTGGCTGAGCGACGGCGCAACTACCGCTGTGGCAACAATTACGTCACACTCTCCAGCATCCCCACCTGGCTGCAGCACAGCCGCGAGAAGGTCGCCGGCGCTCCGTCCGAGGCGGCCGCGGTATCGCCCAGTAACAAGCTGGCGGACAAAGTGTCGCTCTGGCGTGGCGACATCACGCGGCTGGAGCTGGACGCCGTGGTGAACGCGGCCAACCGCTCGCTGCTGGGCGGCGGCGGCGTGGACGGCGCCATCCACGCGGCGGCTGGGCCGCAGCTGCGTGCAGAGTGTGCCGCGCTGCGCGGCTGCGACACCGGCGAGGTGAAGCTCACACAGGGCTACCGGCTGCCGGCGCGCCACGTGCTGCACACTGTCGGGCCGGTGGGCGAGAAGCCAGACCTCCTGCGACGCTGCTACGCCGGGTGCCTGGAGCTGGCGCGCCGCCACGGCCTCCGTTCGCTAGCGTTTCCATGCGTGTCGACCGGCGTGTTCGGCTACCCGAACGAGGCGGCGGCGCGCGTGGCGCTGGCCACGGTACGCACCGAGCTGGAGCAGCACGCCGACGAGCTGGACCGCGTCGTGTTCTGTCTTTTTCTCGAACAAGATGTGAAGGCGTACCAACGTCTGATGCCAGTCTTCTTCCCGCTGGAGGACGGCGCCTGATGACGCTTTTCTTCCCGCTGGAGTGCAGCGTCTGATGCATGTCATATGGGAAGTTGGAGCCGTGCGAGGAGCCGGCGGTCGTTCGGTGTAAGGTGTTCGGAGATCCGACGTTTTGGACCCAGAAGCGGGGTGGTGCGCTGAAATGGCACGGTGACCACCTTCACGTCCTTCGGCGGGCTGCGAACTGCTGACATGGCGCGATGTCACACGTCTCCACTGAGACGCGGAGCGGCTTGGACGAGTGGAATGCTTGCAGGCTGTCTCCTATTGCTCTTGTAATCTGTGATAAATCACCCAGCTGGTTCCGCGAAGCTTTAAGCCAGGTTGTGGACCTTCACGAGCGTGTGCTGGGTGGCGTCACTCGGCGCCCGTGACGTCCCTACGGCTGGCGGCTGCCTCGGTCTGACGGCACCAGTGGCACCGGCTCACGTGCGTCAGTAGCTCTCCGGAGAGCTGTGGCGGATGCAGTTGAGCGGCCAGCGAACAGAAGGCGTCGGGGCAAGATCTGTGTCACAGGACGGAAGCTACTGAGGGCCTTCTAGGGTTGCAGTGGGTTAACTGCTTGCCTTAGAGACCAGAGCTACGGGCTCGATTCTCTGCACTGCCCGGGCTTACTGTGGGGATAAGAGACTGGCGAGCGCATCGTAAAGCCCCGGCGACAACGGCGACTAAGGGTTGTTGCTCTCTCTATCACTAACACAAGGTACGTCGCCATTGGGTGTCGTTGCCGGCGCGTAATATGGCATGTAACGGGAAATGAACACGCAAAAGCTTAACTGTGTGACTCGTATCCTAGATCTAGGGTCATGCACGCCATCCATACGATGCCGACTGTGGGGAGCTCGCATGCCGAGCGATACGCCACGTGAAATTATGCCACTTGTAGTACCAAGAGTTACCTCTTCAAACGATCCGGTTCTGGGAAGGCTAAGAGCCGCAATGTATGGATGGGAATGCCAGTGAACTTCCTAATTAGTTTGTGTAATACAGCGCTGGTATACGGATGCCGGAGTTGAATAATGCGCCTCCGGGGTCTGCTACTGCTGGATGGGTAGAGTGCAGCATCCACGTCTGCCACTGCTGGATAAGATTGCTTCATCCGGGCCTGCTGTTATCGGGCCTGCGGGCCTGCTGTTTGTTATCTGGGTCTGTCCCTGCGGGATATGGAGTGCACTGCGCCCAGCACGACGATATGGTCCAACCTCCGCCCGCTTGTGTACTTGAGATTTTCGCAGCCACGTTTAATCATTCCGTGATCAGGTCCAAGCTCGGCTCCGCTTCCTCTATTAACGACGGTGCGTGCGAGCCAGTCGAGCGCTTCTTGAATGCGATACAACATGCTGCATTGCGCATCATAGTATGAACATTCAGGATCTTTCCGATGGCGGACCGCCTCGTCTAAGCCCATAAGCCCCCTTTGGCCATTAGGGGAGAGGTGCTAAGCGTGAGATACGCCGGTGCTCGGCATGAGATAAGCCGGTGCTCAACTTGAGATACGCCTGTGCTCAGCACATGAGATACGCCTGTGCTCAGCGTGAGATACAACGGTGCTCAGCGTGAGATACGCCTGTGCTCAGCACATGAGATACGCCTGTGCTCAGCACATGAGATACGCCGGTGCTCAGCACATGAGATACGCCGGTGCTCAGCACATGAGATACGCCGGTGCTCAGCACATGAGATACGCCGGTGCTGGACATGAGGTACGCCCTTACTAGGCATGAGATACGCCGGCGCTAGGCATGTGATACGCCGGTGCTAGGCATGTGATACGCCGGTGCTAGGCATGTGATACGCCCGTTCTAGACATGGGGTACGCCCTTACTAGGCATGAGATACGCCGGTGTTAGGCATGTGATACGCCGGTGCTAG
Source organism: Pollicipes pollicipes (assembly GCF_011947565.3). Classification (NCBI taxonomy): domain Eukaryota; kingdom Metazoa; phylum Arthropoda; class Thecostraca; order Pollicipedomorpha; family Pollicipedidae; genus Pollicipes; species Pollicipes pollicipes. The sequence continues at coordinate 24,011,195 of NW_023596805.1, read as the reverse complement.
GCGTGAAATACGCCGATACTAGGCATGAGGTGCGCCGGTGCCAGGCATGAGGTACGCCCGTGCTAGGCATGAGATACGCCGGTGCTAGGCGCGGGATACGCTAGTGCTCAGCATGAGATATACCGGTGCTCAGCGTGAGATGCGCCGGTGCTAGGCACGAGATACGCCGGTGCTAGGCATGAGGTACGCCGTTTCAAGGCACAGCGGTGATTAATAAGCGGACGGAAAAGATGACGCATCTGAAACAAAGTGCTTTTGGACGCCTTAGGGCATCAATTTGTGCGCTCAGAAAGAGGCTGCGGACGTCTATTTGACCTGTGCTATGCCTAGACTGATTATACGGACAGATTAACCTGAACAGCGCCGCGAAGTGGTGCTGGAATCTGGTGGATGAACTGGAATATTAAAGATACAAGCTCTCAGTTTCGTGTTGCTGTAACTGATAATTTGACTACACGACACCCCGAACATCGTTAAATGTACTCCCCAGGCTAATCTTTGAATGGTTTAATTCATTTTGAGACATTCGGAAGCATTCTTTATTCACGGCAGGCGTTCTCGCGCTCACGGTGCCCACCGTCTGGTGTCACCTGCAATTGCCAACGCTGGTCGGTTTCACGAAAACTGGAACCCCGGCCATCGTTCTGGTTCCTGAGATTGTGAGCGTGTGGGGTCTAAAGCTGTTTGATGTTGTTTGTTTCACTAGTCGATTCTGAAAAAGAATGAATGTTCTCAGGCGAACATGAGTTAGCGTCTTCTCATTTTTGACTTTTTGACTTTGAGGTTCATTCCGGTTGCCATTCTGGCTACACGAAGGTCTGTGGTCGGTCAAGAGGCTCTCAGATGGATGCGTCAAATCTTGCGTTCCATGAGCATATTCAGGGAGGACAGCAAGCAGCCATGCAGGGGAACCAAGGGTATAGAACCAGGGAAAAATGTAGCCTTTTGGTACTAGAGGAACCTCGGGGTTTCCCCGAACATCTCCGTTCACCGTACAAGACAGTATGCTGCCATTTGTGACGTCATGATGACATAATACTGTCATTTGTGACATGACGCAATTGTTGCCAGCGCGTTGAGGAAGATGGTTGATGAACGAGGTAAATTGGCATGTGCGTTTAAGGTAGTGTAAAAGTAAGCTAACGCAACTTAAATCTGAAAGGGGGAGGCAGTTGACGTTGCTTCCCACACGTTGAGAAGTGTGTGGAAGAGGTGGGGGGGGGGGGGGGGGCATAGCCCCTTGGCCCCCTGTTCCCATAGGCGGATCCTGGGGGAGGGGGGGACAGGGCCATGGCCCCCAAAATCTCTGAGATTATGTTTTGGCCCCCTAAAAAAACATTCCCAGAACTTCATAAAAGTTTTGTCTACTTACCGTCTGTTTTAACTTTAACTGTTTGAAATGTTTCGTTATTACTTCTGTTTAAGATTCAAAAGCATTTCGGTGCTTTTTCGGTTTTGAACGGTGTACCTACTAGGTACTCGCGAGAGGCACCATGCACTGGACCTCGGATCCCACACCAGCCAGCTGGCGACGAACGGTTACCCTCCCCCCCCCCCCCCCTCCAAAAAAAACAACTCCAGGCTAGATCCGCCCCTGCCTGTTCCTGTACCTATGTACTGGACACATCAAAATGCGCTGTAAACACAACGATGAGCATGAGTTTATTGTAACAGTCGTGTGGAAAATACATGCGGTATTCATAGAGCGGCGACATGGATGGTTATTATACCATTGTTGTACTGCGTGTGGTGCGCGTGAATTTCCATTGAATGGATTGATATCATATCATGAAAGCCATTTTGATTTACCATGGGCCAGTTCCTTATCAGCATAACAAAGGGATCGATGCCCTGCCTACAAAATCAGTTTGATTTAGGTGCCTAAGATTGCGCACTTTAATATGATGCCATTACCTGCCGTGCGCATGAATCCTGAATCCTGTAATCAGGATGCGCATGAATCCTGAAACCCTCACAACCTGAAAGTGTGATTTAATCCAGATTCGATAACTCAGTTCTGTTAGCCTTATGCCTCGAAGAGTAACCGGGAGGAAGGTCAGATAGATGCATTGGCATTTCGGCCACATGCCTTTATCGAAATGAATATTAGCATTAAATGCGATACTACCTGTCAATCCCTCTCGATTTTTCAGTTGTGTGTTTTTTAACGGCAAGTCACAGTTAACAGCCACGGTTAAGTCATTAACACTCAGGGTATTAAACGAAGAGCGGTTTAAGCTAAAAGAGCTAAAAAAGAGTTTGAGCGTAAGTAAAAAAGAGCTAAGCGTTTTGGGGAAAGGTTGTAAGCCATTTTCTTCAATAATGCATAGATGAGTGCTTACGTTTTCTTTTACAGCAGCTTAAGTGCATATGCTCCACCAGTGGAAGTTCAGCATGTCGAGAAGCTTCATGTAAACGGGATGCAATTCCTTACATATTGGGGGCACCATTCTTGTGAATACATGAATGTATGAGATGTATGAAAATGTATACACTAAATAACTACAAAAGCATATAATGGTAAGTTATGCACACATACATGTTAAACACACCATGGTGAGCATATTTCACTTTTCAGTACGCAAGAGGGAGTTGCAACCGGGGGCGGATCCAGCATTTCGTCAAGGAGTGAAGCATGCAACATTGTGGGGCCCCCTGGAGTTTGCTCCCCCCCCTCTCCAAAAGATATCCTTGCATTTTGGTCATTGCATTTTAAGACAAGTGATATGCAATGTTAATACAAATAAATAAATGTAAATGAATATATACATATATATATATATATATATATATATATATATATATATATATATATATCCATGCATTTGCTTATTCATTTATTTTATAAATACGGAACCCATCTTACTGTGCACGGCCTCATTAAGCTAGGCGTGCTACGCATGCACACACATAGGACTGACTCGCTTTCTACAGATCATGTTAAATGCTGTGATTTTGAGGCTAAGTGCTTCGGAACAACAGGCGAAATAAATTTGAGGTAGCAGCTAACAACCATCGAAACCAAGCATGGACTTGATTCTCACCTTATGTTCTTGCGGCTAGCCGGCTGGGCGATGTAGTCAGTTGATGGCTGATGACTAATGCATAAATTTTCCTCTGTTTTATAGGAGTACAACATATCCTAGCATTCGAAATATGTTAGGAACGTGATGCACTAGTCTAACAAGTGTCACACACTCGATAGGTAATGCAAATGACACATGTGACGTCGGCGGCATGTCAAATTGCGTTCGGCAATGGCGCGTGAAAATTCATCAGCGCACATTCGACCGCTGCTCTGAGGCGAAGGCACTAAGGCCAATAGGAACGAAACCTGAGCGACCATGAATGCTGCAGGAGGCCAACAAAGTGGCTCCCGTCAGATTTGGAGCACAGGGATGGAGCCCCTATATGCTAACCTGCTCGGGCGCCTCGATCGTTCAGAGCCCTACGCATTGTATCCATCAAGAGCGTACAGCTCTCCATTCAAATAGGAAATACCCAAGACCCAATGTAGAGAGCCCCCGAATGATCGAGTGTGCCCGAGCAGGTTAACATACAAGGTTCCCAAAAAGAGTGTAGGTCCCTCCGTTCAAATAGGAAGTATTCAAGACCTTACGCAGAGGACCCCCGAATAATCCAGTGCGTCGGAGCAGGTTAACATATAGGGCCCCCGTCAAGAACGTAGGGCACTTCATTCAAATAGGAAGTACCCAAAACCCAATGAAGAGCGCCCCCAAATGACCGAGTGTGTCCAAGCAGGTTAACAAATAGGGCCCCCAGCAAGAGCGCAATGCTCTCCATTCGAATGGGAAGCACCATATAACTTGGTGAATGGCCCCAGAACGATAGGGTGTGCCCGAGCAGCTTATCAGAAGGTGCCCAAAAAGAATGTAGGACCCTCCATTTAAATAAAAAACACCCAAAACCCAGTGGGGAGGGCCCCGAAAGATGGAGTATACCCGAACAGATTATCAAGCGGCCCAGACAGAATTGTAGGGCCCTAAATTCAAACAACAAGACCCAATGTGCAGGACCCCCGGGCGATTCAGTGTGGCCGAAGCGGCGAACAGATGGAGTCCCCGATAAGTACGTAAGGCCCTCCATTCAGATAGGAGTTGCCCAAGACACTATTGGAGGGCCCCCGGATATTCGAGTGTGCCCGAGCGGGTTACCAGATGGGGCCCCGGCAAGAGCGTACGGCCTTCCGTTCAAATATGAAATGCCCTCGACACGATGTAGAGGGCCCCGAATAATTGAGTGAGCCAGAGCAGGTTAACAGAAAGGGTCCCCGAGAAGCGCGGAGGGCCCTCCATGCAAAAAGGAAGTAGTCAAAAACACATGTAGAGGTCCCCCATGATCGAGTGGGCCCGAGCATCTTGTCAGAAGTAGCCCCGACAGGAGCGTAAGGCCCTCCATTCAAATAAGAATTACCCAAAACCGGTGCAGAGGGCCGCCGAGAGATGGAGTGTACCCGAACAGGCTATCAGATGACCCCGATAGGAGCAGAGGGCCCTGAGTTCAAACACCAAAAACCAATGTGCAGACCCCCGAGCAAACCAGTGTGGCCGAAGAGGCGAACAAAGTGGGCCCCCGACAAGGGTGTTGGGCCCCATTCAAATAGCACGTGCCCAAGGCCCAATGTAGAGGGCCCCCAAACGAATGAATGTGCCCGAGCGGGTTGTCGGATAGCCGCCCTCCCCCCTCCAAAGCGTAGGGCCCCCCACCAAGAAAAAAGTACCCAAAACCCAGTGTGAAGGGTCCCCGAACGACTGGTGTGCCCAAGCAGGCCATCAGATGGGCCCCCGACAAGGGTGCAGGGCAAGTGGCAGAGAACTGGAAAAGGCCTAGACCAATGTAGAGGACACATGAGTATATCGCAAGTGTGTCGGTAGATTAACCGAGAGCCACGTAAAGGGCCCCTGAGCAACTGAGAATACGCCGGCAGGTTAAGATATGGGACCCCGGCTATAGCCCACAGAGTTTTTTCCGGCGAATGGAAAGAATCCGTGGAAGTGCCCGCGATTGACAAGAGTGACCCAGCCCGTTAACAGGAAGGGCCCCAACAACAGCGCAGAGCCCTCCGAGCAAATGCAAAGAAATAAAGGGCAACGTGGAATGCTCATTAACGATCGATATTATCCTGCAAGAGGGCATATAGGTCCCCGGAAAGGGCATGGGGCCCCTATACAGTGTAGTGAGGCTTAAGATTTCCAGTTCACAACTTTTTCAGTCAGTGAATAATTTTTTGACTTCTCAAAGGCCCTTCACTTCCGCTTATTACTGTTCTTGGTCGCCTGAAAGCCCAGAGATACCCAGTTTTGTTGCGTTTTGTGTTAAAAACTGCACCTGTTCGGCCGGCCATCGGCCCCTTCGAAGCCAACGGGCTCCTTCGGGGCCCAAGGGAGGCATGGCCCCGTAGCCCCCCCCCCCCATTTGGATCCGCCCCTGTGGGAGACAACCTGTGCTGGAAAGGACGTTTTGAACTGCAAGATTTGTTAAAAAAAGATCTGCAGGCAGAATGGGAAAACACACCTTAAAATGAATTCCACATAAAGAACGGGGCAAAAATCATGCTTTCCGTCA
>NW_023596805.1:23983109-24000609 GCF_011947565.3 Pollicipes pollicipes | reverse complement strand
CAAGATCTCACAACGGCTGAGCCGACGCTGATGACGTCACCCACAGTTATACAACCGAGCCCGGGGCCGTGCGGTGATCGGAGGCGGCAAATGGGCCTGCCTAGACCCCGGACTGAGCCTCGCAGGGCTCGATTGTCTGGTGGTGTCGTCCCGACCGCCGCAGGTATCGTGGGCGATGTGCGGTTGAGGTTTGGGAGAAACAAATGTGACATTTTCGACAAAAGAAAGCAAACTGACCATTTCGTGGTCGCATTTTGCGTCTACGGTCTTATCAGTTTCACACATTGCAATTCATTTTAGTGTGCAATTGCTGCTCGTTATGGGTCTTTCACATCACTTAGTGCAATGCCATTGTTTAACTTTCTTTCGCGTTATCACACATCTCTGCGTTCATCTCGTGCTACAGTGCTTCCTTCGTCGTCGCATCCTACCATCGAAGTCACCAGCTTGGTCGTGTCACGATGGATACCTCAGCTGGCGGATGTGCCTCCTGATGCGCTGGACATCGGACCTTACTCGCTGGTATGACTTTAATCAAAGACAAAAATGGCGGAACACCACCGCAGTGTTGGGCTACCCGTGTTTCGAGCGCTCGCGTTGACCACTCGGGGCCTTCGCAGGATGTGTCCTTCGACAAGGCGGCCGCCCAGTTCGGCTGCGAGGTCCGCTCGCACGGCCCGGACCGGCCGCCGCCGCAGCGCCGGGTTTATCACCGCACCTCTCCTCTGTCGCTGGAGCTGGACCAGCTCCCTGGCAACCAGCACCGCCCCATTAGCCTTTTGGCGCTCGAACTGGACGCGGCGGCGCTGGCGCGCTTCCTCGAGCGGCCACCAGAGGCGCTGGCGCGGCGCGTGGAACAGCTGACCGTGCGGCTTAACCTGACGGCGGTGCTGGTACCTGACGGCCGGTCAGGGAAGCTGCAGGACGCGGCGAGGAAGCTTCGCCGGCGGCTATACACCGGTCTGCTAGGGCTTCAAGAGCGGGGTTTCCACCTGTTCTCGGCGACCGCCGTGGAGAACTCAAACGGACAAGATGTGACCGTGGCGGGGGGGTAGCGGAGGCTGTACCGTCGCTCACGGAGGTCGCCTGGATGAAGGTGCTCTGTTGAGTGGGACTGGACGCGACAAAGCACGCGCGAGCTAGTGGCAAAGTAGTGCCAAGGTAGTGTTGCCGGCGCGAGGCGGATGAAGGCTTTTCTGTGCGGCCCTTTTGCAAGCGCGCGGCTGGCTGATTGTTCCGATTTATCTAGCCTCATCTCACATTGCATGTTTCGCACGCCTGTGGTGATGGAGACGAAGGACATGTGCAATTATTTTGGTGGAGTGTTGGAATCTTAAAAATACAGCAGGCCGATGTGCAGAAAGGGCGCAAAAACATGCGTACAATTTACACAAAACCATCAAACGAGTAATCGACACAAGTCATCTCGTCAAAAGATTCCGCGGACCGGTTCTGCAAGCATGACAATGGATGTCACGAACACTAATCGGGGGTTACAAAAGGAAATCAACGCGCACGCTAGCTTTTTCTTCAGCAGACGCCTCTGTGGTATACCAAGGCCAAACCAAGGCGTTATATATCATGATGAGCAACGCCGCATATCTCCGATGAAGGTGAGCATACACTGTTCAATTGTCACGGTGAAAAACCCTCCGCAGATGCGTACATGTGATTTGAACACTGAACAAGAAAACAGAAATCAGACCAGGTCGCTGCGGCGCAGTCATCAATGACGCCCTGCGGCGTAGTCATCAATAACGCGATGCGGCGCAGTCATCAACGATGCGCTGCGGCGCAGTCACCAATGACGCGCTGTGGCGCAGTTACCAACGACGCAATGCGGCGCAGTTACCAATGACGCGCTGCGGCGCGGTCATCAATGACGCGCTGCGGCGCAGTCACCAATGACACACTGCGGTGCGGTCACCAATGACGCGCCCTTCGTCCCGTTCTTGTCTACGCCGAAGGGGGCCACCACCACATTAGTCATCAACGCAGATAAAAGTACTGACAATGTATTACAAATATCGCATGTGCACTGATATCGGCACAGAAACATTGTTAAACATCGCACTACGGACGTCAAGCACATGCCAATTCCAGCTTTGGGTGGCTTCTCTTCATTCGTGCGTTCCTCCTCTGGAACTCACCGGGCCGACAAGGCTTAGTTTAAGTTCGCAACTTTCACATCTGCTCTCCAGAGAGAGGTCATGTCCTGCGGAAAGCGGTGGGATACTGACATTGGTAGCAAGCTCCCCTGGTCGCACAACGGCGAGGCTTCGATCCATCCACCAGGGTCCCCCCCCCCCCCGTTCCGGACAGGTTGCCCCCACTCTCTCCCCTCATTCACCCGCCTCGAAGCCGCGTGCGCTACTCCCCCTTCGCCGTCGGGCGCCCCTGGCCGGCACTCAGTCCCAGCCGTCGCAAGTTCCGCTTGAAGAAGAGCGGCAGCGGTGCCGTGACCCGGCCATCCAGGCCGGGCAGCCAGAGGGCGCGCGCGTGCAGGTGCATCGGGAGGTGGCGCGCCTCCGGCTGGCGGATCCCCAGCGCCTCGAGCGCGGCCCCGGGCAGCCGCTGCGGGCCGGTCGGCCACCGTCCAGCGCGAGTACTTGTGGTCGCCGAGCACCGGGCAGCCCAACCCGAGGCCCAAGTGCACGCGCAGCTGGTGCTTGACGCCTGTCGTGGGCGCGAGCTCCAGCAGCGCACAGCCGGCGGCCGCGGACAGCACGCGGTAGCGCGTTATTGCCGCGTGCGCGCCGGGTGGTGTCACGTCACCGCCGCCGGCCGCCGCCAGCGTCATCCGCGTGCGCCCGCTGACCGTGCCCTCCTCGACGGGCATGTTGATGACGGCGCGCCGCTGCTCGGGCGCGCCCTTCACCAGCGCCCAGTACGTCTTGACGACGCGTCCCTCGCGGAACAGGTCGTGCAGCCGCCGCGCCGAGTCGAGCGACTTGGCGACGAGGATGGCGCCGGTGGTGTCACGGTCCAGCCGGTGTACGGTGAACAGCCGCTCGCAGCCGAGGTGGCGCGCCAGGCCCGGCAAGAATTGCGCCAGGCAGTGCGGCGCGCGCTCCGTGACAGAGTGCACCGACATGCCGAACGGCTTGTACAGCACGGCCAGGTCGGGGCCGTTGTGGAGGACGCCGCGCCGCAGCAGTGCCGCCACAGGCGTGCGCTGGCTGGCTGGCGATGTCGGGCACCTCCGCGCGCAGCTGGCGCCCCCTGCCGGCTGGCGCGGCGGCGAGCCGTGCAGCCGCGCGCAGCTCGCGGACCACGGCCAGCCCGGACTGCGGGCCGCCGTCCGCGCCGGTCCCCGGACCGCCGCCGGTGTCCGGCGACCCCTCCCGCCGGACCGCCGACGAACCGCTCCTGGCGCCTCCACCGTCCGCCCCGCTCCGGACCGCCTGGCGCTGCAGCCCCGCCGCAGGTCGCTGCCCTTCTCCACCCGGGTCTGACCGCTTCTCCGCCTGGCTCGCTGGCTCAGAGCCCCTTCCTCTTCCCGGACTCGCCTGCGGTTGCCGAGTCTGCGGCACGGAGCTTCGTTCTAGCTCCGGCACGTCCACAGCGTCAGCGTTCCGCGCACGCCGCTCGGCGCCCGACACCCGTCCGTGCCTGGCAGCAAGGCTCGCCTTGTACGCCGCCGCCTCGCGCTCCTGTCCCACGTCCTCGAACGCGCTCCAGAAGTACTGCTCGTCGAAGACACCGTCCGGCTTTTCGGCAAGCTTGGCGTCGCTGGCGAGCGGTCGCTTAGCCGGTGACGTGGTCGGCGGCGGCCAAGTGCGAGGAGCGCCGCAGTCGAACGCGCCCGCGAAGTACTGCTCCTCGAACGCACCCTCGGGGCTACCCCGCAGCGTGGCGCCAGCGTCGCTCTGCGCAGCAGTGTCGATTTCTGACGCGGCGCTGGCGGCGATCGCGTCCATCTCGGGGAAGTACTGGTTGTCGACGAAGGTCGCGGCGTCGGCGGACGGACTGCCGGCGTGATGACGGGACTCTGCGGACTCCATTAATGATTCCTGTGGTCCTGAACGCGACCGGTCCGCCCGGGACCGCGGCCGGTCCCGGACCGGCACGGGACCAGGGTCCGCGGCGCGCAACCCCGACCGCGCCAGGTCCGCCGGTTCCAGTTCCCCAAACGTGCCCACCTCGACGTCGTCCGAGGCTGCCGTCTCCCGCGGCTCAAACTGGCCGTGCACTGTCGGCTGGTTGTCGCTATCCAGCCTGATGACGCCGAAGCTGGTGCAGATGACGGCCTCGCAGTCGGCGCTATCTCGCTGCAGGCGCATGCGGTCCAGCTGCGTCGAGATCGAAGTCAAACTCGCACCAACCGGCGGCGGCGGCGGCGGCCGTGGCGCGGCCGCCGCCGGTGAAGCCTCAGCGTCCTCCGGCTCGTGCAACGCGAGGTAGTCGTGGTGGCGGTCGCTGTCGGGGGTGGTGGCAAACGGACGGTGGCAGTGCAGACGCATCAGGCCGCCGGCCCGCGCGGCGGCGCGGTGGCAGAATGTCCACATTGGGGTGGTGTGAGATATACTTTGGCTCACAAATTTCTGAGGAGCAGGACACAAGGTGAGTGGAAATGGTGCCTGTGATGGTGATTTCTACTTTAATTGGCTTGCAGTATGTGTGATCAATAACCCAGAACTTTTTCTACTGTGTATTGCCAACTGATTTCCTCCTGCATCCTGGCACTACCTGATGCTCAGCAGAGGCAAACATCACTCAGATGAGACAGTTTAGACATAAGGTCTACACCTGGCTGATAAAAATAAAATATTTTTACAGGCTAGTTGCTCACTGATAACTTTACAAAAGCACAAAATGCCAGGAATTACAGGCAATAGGGACAAACTAGGAACAAGTCAAACATTGGCAAGGTCCAATCCCCTTCAGTGTGCAAAAATGTCTCTGTGTTGGCAGAGGGCCAATGATGAACTCTTGCTTGACACAAGTCATCTAAAGACTAGCCAGCCCAAATGTTCATCTGTTTCTGCCTGTGCATAACATTAATTGCACACCACAAAGTTACAAAATATGCCACCTCCTGTCAAATCCAACCCCCATAGCTCATCCGAAGCTTTTATATGTTCACATTACCAGCAACAGCAATAATTGAAATGATGTATATCATGAAAGAACAAATGCTACTGATCACACAGTATATGTCACTTCTAGTGACCAAACCATGGAGCTAATCTGACTGACCCATACACTGTGACAATGAATCACAGGTGCATGCCAATTTAATTGCCAGGGTACCCTTGCCAAAAATGACACATATATGCCTGACGTGGTTATTGATCCCAGTTTAAAAGTGACAGTACACCAAGCAAAGGCGATACGTTTTTAAGTACCAGCGTGCTTAGGGGCCAGCTCCATTGCAAACAACACATTACGAATGTCTATAAATGCACCAGCAACCACACATTTCCTGCAAGGTGCATGCTGATTGGGTGGTAACAATTATGCGTGCAATGCATGCAATAACTTGTACCTTTATAGCAGCGGACATGTCAACAGCAATCCATGTAAACAATATGCACGCTGGTTGGGGCTATTAGCTATCATGGTTATACACGCTACAAACATTCACATACATTTCACCACACAGGTCCACGTGCGCCGCAAATGTCATCTTCGCGCTGTAATACCAACAAAATAATAGTACTCAGAAATATGATTGCCTGCGTTGTCCGTTTCACAGCTTGGTGTAGATCAGTACTAATGGTTAGCGTCTGAGACGCTAATCTTAGCACTAGAAAATGTGAATAGAAAATGAACGCGAAAAGTTGACTTCTTGGATAAAACCATGGCGATAAATACCGATAATGCAGCTACAACTCTATGCTAAATTTGAAACGGCGCAGGGGAGACGATGCAGGCCTAAGAGGCGAGCAAATGTTGGCAACAACAATCCCGTGGCACGGGGAGCGTCCTGCCACGTAGTGGGCGTTATTCGGATTAGGTTAGAGCCGAGCGTGGCTCCCCAAGCAGCTGCTGGTTTATAGAATATCCGGCCTTACAGGTTTGTTCTGGAGAAAGGAATGAGGCGTTCAACGGAGTAGGTCTGTAGGATTGCCCACAACCTGTGAAGTATTATTTGTGCATTAATGTTACCGCCATGGACGTTTGTGTTTGTGGAGCCATTCAGTATTCGGCGTTTTTCATTCCAGTGGAAAGTTTTTTCTGCCCATTTTAGTGTGACAAGTGGAGATCCTCCGTTGCAGAGGGCAATGACATTTGGGGATTTACAGAATGTTTGGTGTGGTCAGTATGCTGAAGCTGCTATGTGCATGTGTGCTTGCAATGATGAAAGGGTGGCAAAGGTCAGAAGTGGTCAGCTCATCATTCCCATAGGCAATTTAAGTTGTGATTGTTTCTCCCCTCCTGTTGTTCATTTGGTTGGAAAATGTTTTGATGCATGCATCCCATTATTCAAACAGTGGGAGAAATCCATGCACAATTTTAGGTTTCAGCATCTGGAAAATGTTCGGTAATGGTGCCCATAGATTTTATAAATATTGATGGATGATCATTGTGATATTTGTTGTCAAGACCTAATCACATATTTTCTTTTTGCACACATCTGCACATGCTATCCTCAGCATATCTTTGGAAATTATATATGCATTCAGCAAGCTTCCCTGTATTGGAAGGGTTCTAAAAGTTCTGTCATTTTCAGGCAGCTATTAATTTTATTCAGTTGCATTGGGCACATGAGTTATGCATCATTGCATCATTCAGCCATTCCATTCTTTTCTTCCATTTTTCATCAGTACAATTAGTATCATGCCATTGCCCATTAGAGACATGCTAATAGTATATAACAGCTTTGCACTTTGTGGGAGTTTCTGATATTCTGAATCATGCTGAACATGGAGGAAAGAACATCCAATTTTTAGAATATGCTCATGTACCATATGCGTATCATAATTTGGAGAGGCTTTGACAGTTTCAAGTTTATTACTGATGCACTAGCTTCTGCACTGTTAGGAAGATCAAGCAGCAGAGTGGCTAGAATGACAGTGTGCAAATTGAAAAATTGTGAGTTTGATGCCTTAGGCCATTAAAAATTTTTGAGGCTGTAATGCATAGTGGGCCATGTGCCAAGCATCATTGGATTCTCCTCCATAGCAATAAACATTTGACAATGGTCAGATAGCCACCAGGGATGTGTGAACAGTAACACCACTTTTGGGAGGATGGATTTCTGTGATCAGAACCTCCACCAAGCAGTCATTATTGTGTGAGTCTTGACCCCCTCATCCATTGCAAAGTTTTGTCTTAACAGCACAGTTTTGTGGCAAAACTGTATCATGCAATAGCTTACTATATTGTCTGTCCTATTCTCAGGCACCACCTGACCTTAAGCATAGGCACCACCCGTGCCTGCTGGCTGCTTTCCCAGCACTGATGGGCAAGTTGGAAGGGAGGCATATTAGTCAGCTGACTTGTATGACTCATACAGGTCAGCTGGCTACAGTGCCTCCATTCCAGTTTTGCTCATACAGTATGAGCAAGTCATTTCCCGGTGAAATTGAGCAAAGACGTGGATCTTTAACCTTACTCCAGCTTCTTTTAGGCCATTTCCATGCAAAACACCTTTCTGCAACCCAGTTATACTCAGAATGGGATACAGTGATGATGAATGGACATGTGTGTGGAACCAGACTTAGTCAGGGTTTTGAGGCCCACGACTTCCCATACCTGGCTTACCATGAGTCACACTCATGCAATGCCTGTTTGGGGAGCCTGGGACACACATGTAGCCCATCCTGCTGGTTGTGCCCTTACCCGTTATGATCTGGCTCTTGCAGGCTTCATCAGGATGAGTTCCACGTACTTGACACGGAATGCCATCCTGAAGGGAGTGTCAGCCGTCTATTTGATGGGCTTTGTGTCCCTCTACATACAGATTCCTGGTGAGATATTTGCTTGACATGTCCAAATGAATGATTTTGTCACTGTGTGGGGGAACTGTGGCTGTTTTCCTTGCTCAACTGCTTGGCTGCTTAGTCTTCTACTACACATTGAAGTGATAAGTGGAAACTATTTTTACAAAAATGTAAGGATACTTACCAGCAGGCAATTCCACCATGTGTTATCAATCTCTCAACATAAATGCTTACAGAAATGTGTAGGTGGAACATCTTGAACCCGGATCCGAGCCCGAGCCCGAGCCCGAGCCCGAGCCCGAGCCCGAGCCCGAGCCCGAGCCCGAGCCCGAGCCCGAGCCCGAACCCGAACCCGAACCCGAACCCGAACCCGAACCCGAACCCGAACCCGAACCCGAGCCCGAGCCCGAGCCCGAGCCCGAGCCCGAGCCCGAGCCCGAGCCCAAACCCGAGCCTCGCACCGTCTGACCGGACGTCTGGCCGCCGGCGGCAGGTCTGTACGGCGTGTCCGGGCTGCTGCCGGCGCACCTCGAGCTGGAGGCGCGGCAGCCGCCGGAGCTGCCGCCGGCCGCCGCCGCCCTCCTCTGGCTGCGGGGTCGGCTGGCGCTGAACACGCAGCACGCCCTGGAGGCGGTGGCGCTGGCCGGCGCTGCGCTGGCTCTGCTCGGGTCAGTGGTGCGGCGGCCTGTCGATGCGGGGACTGCTGAGGGTGTTGGCGTCGGCGTGCCGTCGGAGGCGGCCGCGTGGAAAGCTGCGCGCGGAGAGATTCGAGCCGCCAGTTTTCGGCCGGGAACTGGACGTTTTTGCGTGCTGCTGCGCTCGCCAAACGTGTTGGTAGGGCCGGAGAGGGGAGGGCATTGGTGATGCGTGAGGCAGGGAGGTGGGGCTGGCGGACCTGGCGTCTGTGGGTTTTGGGCTGGGTAAGGGTGGGCCGAGAGACCGGGCAGCCGGTCCTGAACTCAGAAAGCGTGTCGTACGGACGCGGGCGTCAATGCAGTGCGGGCAGCGTAAGCCCATGAACGTTTGTCGTTATATTCGATGACATGAATTCGCTGAAGTTAGCGGCGGAAATGTCGGGCGAGGAGAGCTGAGTCAGCGCCATTCTTGGGCAGGGGACTGAGTCAGGATCCGTTGTCGGGCAAGGGACTGAGGAAACGGAAGGAATAGCAGAATTCCGTTACGATCCTCCCATGTCGATCTCTGCTGGTAGCCATCTGGTGGAAAACCTGAGCTTGCCCTACCTCAGGTGATCGCGGGGTACCTCCGCTTCTCACATGTGTTTTGCGAATGTGCTCCTTCACCCTCATGTTCTGACATTACCCTCGCCCTCTGCCAGTGTGCTGCTGGAGCTGTTCCACCGCCGTGTTCTGACATCACCCTCCCCCTCTGTCAGTGTGCTGCTGGAGCTGTTCCGGACATCGCTGGTGTATCTGGGACTGCTGTTGGCATATGGTCTGCTGACCCAGGTCGGCCAGGTCTTCTTCCTCTTCCAGGGGTGAGTGATAGCGATTTACGCATGCGTGAGGTGTTGACTTATGTGAAATATTTCGATCTCATGGTTCAGGTTTCATACGTTATTTGTCATTTAATGGCCACATTCTCCCAGCTTATTTGCATCTAATAAAGTGTCTTGAATGCCCATGACTGGTATTATTTGGTGCCATTGTGCCATGTGCAGCTTATGGCAATTATTCATTCCTTTCCTTGCTTACCAATCTTCCCACAATTTGACCTCTGTGCCACTGGCTCTTGTCTTTGTACAGTTATTGGCTGTTCATATATTGACTGACTCGTTTCTAACTCATCTTCTCAATTATACACTCACTCATACACTCATTCACGCTTACTGATTGCCTGCCTACCTCACCCAGCCACCCAGTCACCCACTCACTCACCCACTCACCCACTCACCCACTCACCCACTCACCCACTCACCCACTCACTCACTCACTCACTCACTCACTCACTCACTCACTCACTCACTCACTCACTCACTCACTCACTCTCACTCTCACTCACTCACTCACTCACTCACTCACTCACTCACTCACTCACTCACTCACTCACTCACTCACTCACTCACTCACTCACTCACTCACTCACTCACTCACTCACGCACTCACTCACTCTCTTTTTCACTTCCTCTATCACTCAATCGCTCACTGATTCGTCCTCTCCTTCATCCCCCGCCCTTGGCTGCTGGCGGTCCGTCTGGTGACGGTGGCTCCCCTGGCGGCCGCCAGGGACACCCTGCTGCTGGAGGCCGGCCTGCTGGCCGCGCTGCTGGCTCCGCTGCTGCCGTGGCGGCGCGCCCAGCCGGCCGACGCGCTGGGCATGCTGCTGGTGCGCTGGCTGCTGTTCCGGCTGACGTTCGCCAGCGGCATGCTGAAGCTGCTGGGCGGTGGGCCGGCCTGGTGGGGGCTGACGGGTGAGACTGCTGCGGGAGTGGGGCGCCGCTGGTCTGAGGGGGTCATCAGTGGGGATCGGGGAGAGGGGGGGGGGGGGACAAGCTGTGCTGTGGAGGCGGCTTGAGTCGACTGGGGAGAGGTGGTGTGCGTGTGTGTGGAGGGAGGGGGGAATGCCCTGAAGGCTTGACCGGACAAAGCGCAGGGTGAGATTGCGTGTCGTCTAGCCAGCGATTTCATAGGTTAGTGTAAGTTGTTTGCGGTTACCTGAGACTGATGTTTGGCCCGTCCTTAAGCACCGGCGGCAATGGCGAGGATCCCCACTAAGGGATAATAGTAATCCGCCTGTCGACGCCGGCGTCAGTCAGAATCTCTGGGAGAGCCTGCTGAAATCCGCCGCGTGTTTTTATTCCAGCGACTCGCCCCGCAGTCCTCCTGCGATGCTTGCGACGCGGTTTGAGAGCCTCTGACCCGCCTCTCGTCCCCGTGCAGCGCTGGAGACTCTGTTCGAGAACCACTGGCTGCCGACGCCGCTCTCGTGGGTGGCTCACCAGCTGCCGGCGCCGGCCCTGAGGACGGTGCTGGTCGCCGTGCTGGTCGCCCAAATCGCCGTGCCCGTGCTGTTCTTCGCGCCCGTGCGCCAGCTCCGGCTGTTTGCCTTCTGGACCCAGGTGGGTGTGTTGGCTGAGGGCGTGGCCGCGTCGGACGTTGGTGTCAATACGGGCCAGAAAAGTTGGGGATGGGGGCGGGGGGGGGGATGTCGTGTCCTGAGATCGGAGCTGGGGTGTCGTCGTTTGTCAGGGAGCAGGCGAATGTGTCTGTGTGTCTTGAGGTGGACCGAGTGGGGTGTTGTTGCATGGGTCTGGCTGGGTCATCATGTGGGTCAGGTTGAGTCTGCCAGATGGCGCGGTCTAGGCCATCAGGGAGACTCAGGGCTGTCTATCTTCGGAAGCCATTCATGCACCAGCCGTAATGAATTGTCGTCTTCACAGATTTGGCGTGCGAACTGCAGCATATCTGAGCCTGTGCCTGTGTTAACCTACCGAGTCGTTCGACACCCGAATCAAAGTGCACCGCTCACGGCGTCGTTGTCCATCAGTGGGTGGGACTGTCTGTGGCCCCTCTGACACCAGCGGCTCTCGGTGTCGTTGTCCATCAGTGGGTGGGACTACCGGTGGCCCCTCTGACACCAGCAGATCTCTGCGTCGTCCATCAGTGGATGGGACTGCCAATGGCCCCTCTGACACCAGCAGATCTCTGCGTCGTCCATCAGTGGGTGGGGATGCCGGTGACCCCACGGACACCCCACTGACCCCACTGACACCGTCTGCAGCAAAGGCTTCAGCATTGACCCATTGACCTATCATTAAACTTGTGACCTAGCATTGACATACCGACCTAGCATCGACCAATCATCGACCTAGCATTGTCCTATTGACCAAACGTTGATCTTTTGACCTAACGTTGGCCTATTGACCTAACGTTGACCTATTGACCTAACGTTGACCTAACACTGACCTATGAACCCAAAATTGGGATATGAACGTAATATTGACCCATGGACCTGACATTGACCTATTAGCCCAGAATTGACACATCCACACTGATGTGTGTGTCCACCGCCGCAGGCATTTCTCACTCGCCGAACGCCGCCCGTGGCGTCCCTTGTCTGCGAAGCGGGCATTCCTGCCCTCATGCTGACGGCAGCGTCTTCCGCAGGTCGCCCTGCAAGTGGCCGCAATGCTGACAGGCAACTGCAGCTTCTACCACATCCTCGTCATCGTGCTCTGTCTCTCGCTGGTCGACGATGACTGGCTTCAGGGCAGGCGGCAAGGTCAGAACAGCGACGCGAGGACAGCGTCAGAGTCCGCGGAGGGAGGGGGGGGGGGGGGGGGGAGGGGTATCAGTGGTGCGTCGGGGCCCCGGTAGTCACGTGGAGCAGGAATGGTAACGATGTGGTACAGCCCATCCACACCGTCATGTCGGCAGTGTGATGGTAGCTAGTCGCTAAAACAGCACGGCTAAGCAACGCAAGAGCCAAGAACCCTCCGACCAGGCGAATGCCATCACCGTCGTGAGGGAAGGCGGGGACGCACTGACAGACTTTGTCACGTTTGCGTGCTGTTCGGCTGCAGTCCACCCCCATGTATTTACGACGTTTCTGAAGTGGGTAGCCACTTTCGTTCTGTACGTCAAGCGTCACTGTCGTTAAACGTCACTGTTTTTTTCTCGTTCCTTCGCTGTACGTCACTTTCATCGTACGTCAAGCGAATGCGTCCGAGCCCGTGCACGTGTCGAGGCCACTCGGGGTCCGTTGGCCGCCGTCTCCCCGCCGTCCGCCTGACAGTGGGCGGCGAGGCAGCTGCCAGCTGCCAGCTGGTGACAGTGGGCGTCCGTCCGGCAGCTGGCGCCGGCGTACCGGGCCTGCTAGCGACGCTGGCGACGCTGGTCGTGTACGGCGCCCTGCTGCTGGGCGCCGTGTTCCTCTTCGAGCTGCGCCTCGACTACGGAGGGCTGGCAGCGCGGACCGGTCAGTGCTCGGTGCTCGGTGCTCGGTGCCCGCGTGCCCGCGTGCTCGGTGCCCGCGTGCCCGCGCGCTCGGTCGAGGATCCCAGCTGGATACCTGGGTGGCTTGCGTTCGCTGGTGTCAGCGCCACCGATGTCATTTGTATCTGTGTCTTCTGCATTCGATGTCATTTGTGTCAGTGTCTTTTGCAACTGATGCCATTTATGTCGCTGTCTTCTCCCACTGATGTCATTTGTGGCAGTGTCTTCTCCCACTGATGTCATTTGTGGCAGTGTCTCCTGCCACTGATGTCATTTGTGGCAGTGTCTTCTGCCACTGATGCCATTCGTGTTGGTGTCTTTGTCACTGATGTCATTCATGTCGCTGTCTCCTGTCACTGATACCATTTGTGGCAGTGTCTTTTGCCACTGATGTCAATTGTGGCAGTGTCTCCCGTCACTGACGTCATCTGTAGTGGTGTCTTCTGCCACTGATGTCGTTTGTGTCTGTGTCTTCTATCACTTTTGTCGGAGTGCTGATAACGCGTTCCGAGTCATTAACGAGTCTGCGTTCACCACTGCGCGTCTGGGAAATCAGAGATACGGCGTAAGATTCCTCGCGCTGCTCGCCCTTCGTGCCATGGTGAGAGGCAGGCGACGCCATATAGTCTCAGCAGCTGAGTGCGTTGTGAAGCTCCGATGATGATGATAATGACCGGTTGCATAATTGTCAGTGTCAGTTCCGGTTGTGTCAGTGTCAGTCCTGCGCGTCGCTTGAGTGGGACCAGTGTGGGACCGGTGATGCCGAATGTTGTCAAACCCATGCAGGTGTCTCAGGCGTGTTGTGTATACGGGCCTCGCACTTATTGGACCAAATGGCGGCAAATATCTTGCTGCATGCATAAGAAAACCGCATCACCAATGGAAGCACGCAGCTTCTGCCGTAGTTGGCGTTACAATGTGTCAATCCGTTTGCTGCGATGGAATCGTATGGTATGGGACGTGGTGTTTCCTGGTGGTTACTGGGACACGTGTTAGTGCCCACGTCTGGTCTCTCACTGCCCTGCCCCCCTCCCCCAGTCCCTCCTCTCCCCGTCCTCTTCGCATACCAGGTCTCGCCACCGCTCCCAAATATTGCCTCCTCGTGTGTCCTGTGCTCTCCTCCTCTCTCTTTCCGTCGTCTGCAGCCTTCCGGTCCTGGCCGCCGTCCTCACCGTTCCGGTCCTGGCGCTGGCCCCCGTCCTCGCCGCTCCGGTCCTGGCACCGGCCGCCGTCCTCGCCGTCCCGGTGCTGGCGCTGGTCCCCGTCGCCACCGGCCCGCTCCTGCCGTCGGCCCCCGTTGCCGCGGGCCCCCCGCCCTCCTGCGGCCTCCCTGGTCGTCCAGCTGCTGCTGCCGGCGGCGGCGGCGACGCTTGGTGAGGCGACTGTCGGGCCGCGCGGGGCTGCGAACGCCTCGCAGCAAAGGCGTGACGAGGCGACGGGCCAGCCGGCTGGGCACGCAGGCTGGGCTGGGCAGGCGACGTGGAAACGGCGCTTTCTCCCCGAGTTCGTTTTTAGGGACGGACCGCCACCGATATTGGTAAACGCGCTTCTTACGTGGTATGACAGGTTTCAACGTAAGCTTCCTCTCTGCTTCGCTGGGGAATGTCTGTCATCTGACTCACGTGAGTCGCCTCGGTTCGTTTCGCTGACTCGGCTTTCTCGATGACAGCCTTCACTAAGAGCGACTTCGAGGAGTTCGCGCAGAAGGCCGTCCCCGGCAGCATCGCGTTAGGAGCCGCCGCGTTCTTGCTGGCAGCTGCCGAGGCGCTCACCTCAGGTGAGCACGAGGGCGGAGGCTCTCACCGCGGGTGAGAACGAGTGCTGGGGCTGCCACTTCAGGTGAGCACGAGGGCGGAGGCTCTCACCTCGGGTGAGGACGGATGCTGAGGCTGTCGCTTCAGCTGACGTCTGGGGCAGAGGATCTCACCGTCGGTGAGCACTGTTGCTGGGGCTTAGTCGGGCAAGGAGAGGTGCTGACATTCTCACCTTGAACAAGAAAGGGTGCCGGGTCTCCGACTACAAGTAGGAACTATATGGCAGGCGAACACGCTGAGACTCACCTCACCTAAAATGACGTACTGGGGCGTTGACTTGCGGTGGGACCGGGCTGTCTCTAGTTGAGACAGGGTGCTTACCCCGGTGAGGCCAATGTGCCGTCTGCCGACGCTCTCACCCCTGCCGCAGGCTGTGGCCATGTTTGTCGCCAGTCGGTCTTGGTATCTGAACGCATCCTTGCACATTTGTGTGCGGTAGCATTACCTGCAGCGCCGTTCAGTGTTACGTGAATTCTGTTTTTTCTCCTATCGGGGAGGGGAAAGGGCATCTGTTGTAAGCGTGCTATTATATATATATATATATATATATATATATATATATATATATATATATATTGTGTAGCTTTGGACTGGGAAAAATACGACTACCAGGCTGGACTACGCTAGATTCGCTACTTAATATGCTACTAAGGTATACTACTAGCTTAGACCTGTATCTCGTGTTCGTGGAATTCGTTTTTAAAGATTTGGTCCGAACCCTTCGAATTGACGGATTTCTGGAATCAGAGCTCACGCTAAGCAGTGCTTGCTGCGAGCCCTGACCCCTACCATCCGATCGTGCAATGCCCGGCGACGGCAGAATTTAGTGGCGAAAGCTCGACGTGCCGCAATGCTCGGCACGGTCCGTCCTGCCCTCTGACGTCAACTGACCTGTAACGCAAGCGCTGCCACCGGCCGCAGGCCATGCCTGTCAGGGGCAAATAGCGAGCGCCCGAGGCGACTCGAGCCCACCCCGCCACGGGTGGGTGGATCGGAAGGCTGGCGCTCTAACCAACTGAGCCACTGGGACGGACTGGTTAGTCAAATGATTATTGAATCTTCTTAGTGATAAGAGGCAACCTCATCATGGACCGTTTGTGAACACTGTCCTCCCCTGCTGCAGCGCTGATGGACTCGCCCGGCCTGTGCAGCGCTCTGGATGCTATCTGGAAGACCCTCGTCTCCGTGGCGGTGGCTGCTCTGGTGTTTGGCGTCTCGCTGGTGAGTGGGCGGCGATGCTGGTGTGTGGAGGTCGGTGGCCCTCACTGACTAGTATGCGTTTGCTCTGCTATTGTTCTTTTGTATTGGTATTTGCTCTTCTGTTTTGCAGCTTTTGCGTGTTGCATTGTCGTGTGCTTTAGCGTCTTTTAGAGTTGAATTTTGGGCCAGTTGAGCCATGACACAGATGACACAGTATGGCCTGTGACTTTTCAGCTCTGGTGTGTGTGACGTCAGACTCCGTCCGGCTGCCCCAAGTGTGACGTCAGGCCCGGGGTGCCGGTGGCGTCACACCTCTTCCGCCACTTCATATATATATATATATATATATATATATATATATATATATATATATATATATTATAGATAACCACCAACATAATCGTCATCAATCCGGGCGTGCCGGTGACGTCACGCTGTCGGTGACGTCGCCGCTGCCGCCGCCGTCAGGTGCCGTTCTCCTCCCTGGACGCGGCGACGCAGGGGGCGCTGCCGACCCTGCTGCGGGACGTGGCCGGCCCGCTGCAGCAGCACCGACTGCTCGGCCAGTACGGCCTCTTCCACGAGCTGGCCGGCGCCGGAGGTAACGTCCGCCGCAGCGGCGGTGGCGGCCGCCCGGTGGCCGCCGGCTGGTGGCGCTGGCCGGACTGGGGCGTGTTGACGTGCGACATCAGTGCTGGTTGTCCGTGGTTTGTGGAGTGTGGCGCGTGGCGTGCGTACGTGCGTGCGTAATAATAGTGTACAGACGAATGCTGTAAGGACATTCTCTGACATAGCATGAGCTGTCCTCACCTACACGCCTAGCATATCGCGTACAGTTTAGTTGGTGAAGTCTGTACCAAGGTGCATAATCTAAACCATTGTAGTCAGGTCAAGGGCTTGGCATGTTATTACAGCAAAGTGGTATCAATTCTGCACACTGTTACAGTGCATGTACATCACACATCGGTAATGTGTGTGATAGTAAGTATATGCTCCATGGGGAGGCGTGCGGCATGGAAAGTCGGACTCACGGTCTGGTGGCACGACAGACGAGATATGACATGTCTGATATGAACGTGGCTTAACGCTGTGTTTCCAATGTGACGTGTTGCCTTTCATACGAGACCCAGACCTGTGTGACTGTGCCAGTGGACAAGCAAAGCTCCCTTCTGCGGGAGTGGTCGTCGGACACCGTCTACCCCAGCCGCCGGTCACCCCCGACCTCCGTGACCCGTGACTTTTGACCTCTGATCACGGTGATCGCTGACCTCGGCGACCTCAGACCTCTGCGACCTCTGATCTCAGTGATCTCTGACCTGGGCGATATCTGACCTCGGTGACCTCTGACCCAAGCGACCTCGGAGCCCGGTGCCCTCTGACCTGTGTCCCGGCTGCAGGCCGCCGGGAGCTGATCCTGGAGGGCGCCCACTCCGCCAGCGGACCGTGGAAGGAGATTGAGTTCAAATACAAGCCGGGAGATGTCGCCGCTGCACCGAGCTTCGCGTGTACGTGCCATCGCTCACCGGCCGGGGCCGCCTCGCCGCGACGGGGAGGCGCTGCCTGACGGCCTTAAAGGAGATTCTGGGATACTATCTAGGGCAGGGTCACTGCCTCTCTCTCTCTCTCTCTCTCTCTCTCTCTCTCT
>NW_023596805.1:23966332-23982109 GCF_011947565.3 Pollicipes pollicipes | reverse complement strand
TTCGCCCCCCCCCCCCGCCCCCTTTGGACCCCCTCAACCCCTCTCCGACTGGCGGCCACTCGCCGCCACAGGACCCCCGTTAAGCACTGTGGCCTCTAACCGGTATAGGAGCCTCTTATTATATCAGGGACCCGAGCATTGTGAATAGGGGCCCGGCCTCGTTTCTGCTTCTTGGGAAATGGGTCTCATTGGCTCAGAGGGACGTGGAGCCGACTGTTCGATGTTCATGATCCTACCGACTTCTCATTGAATGCTTTCCTTAGTCGGCTCGGGGCTTGTGCAAGCACATAAACCTCTGTAAGGCGCTGGGGGCCCTGATAAATAAAGGCCCCCGACTGGTGTAAATCACTGGCCCGGCTTCATCGCTGACTGGGAAGTGGGCCCTCAAACCCATGCCGACATGAACCGCCTGTGCGGTACTGGTGGTCCTGACCGACATATAGGCCCATGTGGACGCAAGGGATCCTCGATCGGCGTTAAGGCTCTCTGACCGTTAGAGGACTCTGACCGGCCCTATATGCCCTTGGGCCCTCAATCGCGTCGCGCCGTTGATCGTCGGACCCGTGGACCCTCTAGACTTTTTGGCCTCCTCGAATACTGCCCCTAGCCGACTCGGGCCCCTTGAAATACAGGCCCCCTGTTAGTCGCTGTGGGGCCATGTGAAATGTAAATCGCTGGCTCCTGCTTTCTCTGCTTGGAAATGGGCGCGTAGCCTCGTTCTGCTACGGAGCCGACTGTGCGTTACTGCTGGTGTCTACAAGAAATATGAGCCATTATCGACTTGGTGGTGGCCCATGATCAGCACGCAAGACCCTCTGCCTGGCATTGGAGTGCCTGGCCCCACTGGCCGGGACTCCTGAATGGGACCTTTGGCCGGCCTTTCGGCCCTGCGGACCTTCAAATCGGGCCCTTAATCGTAGGTTCCAAGAGGCCCGAAGACCCTCTCCGTACCTACGGGAGGGTGGTACTGCCCCCTGTCTCCTCCCTGTCCGCGCTACTGCCTACAGCAATGCAAAGTATGGCGCGCGGCGCCGTTCGAAAATCATTCTGGAAAAACCTTTCCAGGGGAGGGGAGAAACTGACTGTCCTACACACGATTGGGAAATCTAATGACTCCATTTGAATCCAATTACGGAGCACTGTGGCCCTCACACATCTCGCGGCAGAAAAATCAGACGTCCATAGGGAAAACGAACTCGAATGCGTATTTCAAGCCGCCGGAGCTGGTAGCGCCGTCATTAGACGGTAAGCACTCCCACTAAAGGCTGCCCGGCGCATTGGCTCACCTGCCAGTGAGAGAAGTCGAAGCTGAGTGTCCGACTCATCGGGTAGTTTACGTTAAGCGCTCTCTGCTCGCTCTTTGCAGCACCCAGCGCGCTTAACAAGTGGGTCGTCGCGGCGGCGAGTAGAGATACTTTCAAGCTGAGAGTGCCTCGATCAATTCCACCGCGACCTATCTCCCAGTTTGCGAACGTTCGTAAACTAGCGCTGGAGTTCCCGCTAATGCTGCGCCTAATATTGCAGTCCCCACGTCTAAGTTGGTTGCGAGAGCCTGAACAGTAAAAAATGGATCCCAAAATACGCCAGCAATCGAATTCCTCCTCAGGTCTGGCTACATTCTTCTCAAAATTAGGGTATAGAGGGGAGGGAGAGGGGCGCTTAGAGGCCTCAAACTGAGAAATACTATACCTCTGATAATTATTATACAGTGTGGCATATAGTTACTGGTGTATCATCTTCTAAGAGCGTTCACAGTTTTGGGTGATCTGACAACCGAAAAATAAGCAAAGTCGGCTTCTGAGTCAGCAAAGTCAGCTAAAACAAGCATATCACAACTAATATCTTGACTCTTGGTGGGGCACCAAGAGTCAAAAACAGGCCACGCACGGGCAAACGAGAATGGGGGTCGACATGTTCCAGCGACTTTCTGTCAATGCTAAGCACAATGACAAACTCTCAGCGATAAAGTCCTCATTCTTGCCTGCACATCTCATAGATCTGCTATGCGGCACACACGTCGAGTGCGTGGCCCTGGTCACCCGTTTAGAGCTCGTTAATCGTCCTTTAGATTTTACTTCAGGCATCGTGTTGCCTAAAATGTTTGCGCTTTTTCACGCAAGGATAATTTTTTCGATTTCCAACTTCAGAAGCAGCAGCTACTCTCCTATCACCTTTGTACTTGGGCTCATTTTTGATGAATATCTTTCAAGGAAAGCGATGTCCCTGCGCCGAACTGAACAGGAAACGTGTCCAGTAGCGCCGAACACACAGCCGTCAGAACAAGTTAAATTTCGTCAACATTCAGGTCTTCCTTCATATTGTCATCATTCAACGTTTGAATTCATCACCACAAGCACACTAACATGTCGCATATATCAACACGCGTGGCCGGTTGGCCGGTAAAATACCCTCCGCTCGGGTGGGGGGGGGGGGGGGGGGGGGGGGGGGTGGGGGGGGGGGTAGGGGTCGATTTGTCCACCCCGATACATGAAAAACTAAAATAGGTATACCAAATCACAGGATAGATTGGCCTGTACGTGGACTCATTTATATCCAAATTCAAGATCCCTAGGTTATGACCTTGAGGCCAAATAAGTTCAAACAGGGTCAAACTCCAGAACGGTTGTTTCAACTGCCCCAGACGTCCTCATGCAAGATAAGTGAAGCTTGATACCTATTTTAAGCAAAATGTCACTAAATTCAGTAACCTTTTTGGACCTTTATAAGTCAAGGTGCCCAAACATCCACGAGACTGCTTCTATTTTGTCGTTGAATAAACGTCAGAAGACCATGGAACATGTTCTTTTGGGGTCTCTGTCATTAAGACATTCGAAATGAGCACCAAAACTATCTCATGAAAACCAAACCCTGGAACAAAAGGCAGGCTAGTTTTGACTTCAGTGTGGTCCTTTATTCTTTGACCTTAGGTCAATGAAATAGTTCGTAATTTGAAATTCGATTGGTTTATAAAAAAACTATCCAGATAGGTATGTCCTTGTCTAACACTCCGTGGTTGCATTACATATACCGATTCCCTAGAAATGCCCTTCATTGACAGCCATGGCTCAACTTTGACCTGCCATAGTTCTGCGACCTTAAAAGGTACATCCAATTTCTTAACACCATCCAATTTACATCTAATTTCTTTACAAAAGATCCGTTATTTAATTCTCTGCAGCTATGCAAAGTTCGGCGCAGCGTAGCCGCGTTGCTCGGGAATAATTCAATTTGCCAATTTGCCAATATGGCCCCCCCTCCCCGGAGCGCATGTTAATAGCATTAACGTCATTCGGCAGCTATAGCCGCCATGATGACAATGCAGATGGTATATGCTTCATACCACGTCGCAAAAGCATAACCGCCATGCATCGAGCAATGCAATTCAGTGTAGGCTCGTCCTGGGCCATGTAGCCATTACCACGCCTGATGAGCCTTGAATTTCGTCTTATTTAGATCAAAGGGTTATGAATCTGAATAACCGGGATGCGGTCCATCGCGTCTGAGGTAGTCCTTGTCATGTCCAACAATGCCGAGGTCATTTCGAGATGACGGATAATAGCCGAGACTCATGAATCCAAACGAACCACTGCATTCCGTAAATGGGGAGAACCGGCCCGAGCCCTTCAACACAGTTCTTGGGACGTGAAGACCGGTCCAGGCTTATGTCTTCCTTGGCTAACTTAACGCGGCCAGCTTTACATAAGCCGTTTGCGACATAAGACACGAGCAGTGGCCGGCTGTGTCAATAGCATTTAAGACGGGAACCATGTCGTCTAACTTGGATGCGGCATCTCCGTTAAGTTTGCTTAGGGCGCAAACCAGCTGCAAACTATTTTAATGGTATTCAGGTCAGAGGCAGACACAGAAGCGTAACTTTGTGTCACCTATGAAATTTGCAGCCTAAAAACATCATTCTGTTGTAGATTATCTTCTTTCGTGACCGCTGAAGCCTTAGCAAGCAGGACATTATTGAAGCCTTGCTATCACGGCCCCTGCAGTCCGCCATGCTACGCCGAAGACACTCTGAAATAAAGCGGAAATCGACGTTCGGTAGTACTTGCGCAACTTTATATAATACAATTCTGATACTGGTAGAGCCTGGTAGACTGCTGCCACTTAGTACAAGTTAAAAGGTCCTTGACGAGATAAATCGGTTAAACGGGATGACAGTGCCATTGCGGTTCCAAGAAGCAAACTTTGCACGTGCTCACAGCTGATATTTAATCAGTCAAAGTGGCGGCCAAAACATGAGTCAAACACTGATATTCATTTCGATAAAGACAGGCAGCCGAATATCTATGCATCAATTCCCCCTTTCTCCCGGTTATTTTTCGAGGAATAAGGCTAGCGGCACTGTCTTGCCGCCCTAAGCGGGATTGCCGTTTAAAAATCAATCGGCGCCCCTGTCGGTGCATCAATGACTTGTACACGACGACCTTGCTGAAAGATGCGACGGCTGTATAAATATTTTATTTGTGTCATAAGTGTGCATGAGCACATGTGGCTCAGCGTGTGGACGTGTTACTCTGTCGGTGGGAGAGCATGTGACCGTTGAGCGGACGAGGCCTGCCACTTCGAGAATTTGCGCGAGACTTTTTTCTGTAGCATTAACATTTTGGATTTAGCGGCTATGAGGGGAATTGCGAGCGATGTTTTATTTAAGTCCGGCAGTTAGAAAAGCACGTCGCATAATATGTTTTGGCATTAACAGTCTAAAACTGTCCATGCAATCTTTCACGGCAATTACGACAGTGGTACGTACCGCAAACTTGTGTACTGCATCGATGGCGAATATGGCGTATAAGCTGATGATCTGCAGGGGCAGCCAGCAGAGCACGAACACCAACATCACCAGCACAACCATCTTCACCACCTGCAGGCAGATGCGGTAGTTAGCACAGGCGTGGTCAGCTAGCACCATCCCGAGACCCGTTTACATAGGATTTTACATGGTCACATGGGATTTTATGTGTTGCCAAATAGGCCACGATGGCGATCAGAAAATTTATCTACAAAGAGCCAACTACATGTTTGTTGACAGCGGGTGCGTTTAGACGATAGTGAACGCTTTTGCTTGATAATATGCATTCTCTAACAGATTAGGGACATGGAGTGACAGCATAAGCGCAAAAGCGCTTACATCACAAGAGCATATGCTTATCTCCATGCCTCTGTACGGTGACGCCCCGTATCCCTGGTTCCACAGCCGACAGTATCACTCTTTACATGAGAAATACATGGTTGCCAGATTGAAACGAGTGTGCCAATGATGACGATCTCGGCTTTTCTCTTGTGCAGGTGTTAGAAAGCATCCAAATTTGTGCTAAAAGTAGTGCGTTTGTGCTTTTTTACTTTGCAACCAGACAATACAGCTGACTGCAATAACTTAAACATCTTGTGCTACATTTCTACGCGTGGAGAATATGGTAGCTTGGAACGAATCTGTGCCAAGCTACAATATTCGATATGGTAGCCTAGCCGTGCCGGGATGAACGGCCGGGTGCGACTAAAGTCTTTTCATTTCTTCGGTTCTCAACAGCATTTTGATAGCTTTGTGAAAAAGTAAAACGGATTATATCACTGGGAACACTTGACAATGGCTCAAATCGGGCGAACTATGGACGTTTTCCCGTTATAAATAACGTATTAGCGTACTCACGGGAGATGTGAGTGGAGCCTTCGCATTGTTGTCATAGCTAGTTTGCTGAAGCGTGCACCAAAACGACCAACGAGTTGGTCGGTAACAGCAAACTGTTTGTATTACCAGAAGATGATTGAGATTGCATCATGGACATTATATTTAGGAAGGCTTGTCCGATCAGCGCTTTCAGTCTTCAGTTTGGTTTGTCAAATGGTCGGGTTAATCTCATTGCGACTCTGATGTGAGAGTAAGAGCTCTGTTGTCATTTGTGTAACTACTGGTAGGATGGAGTGGGGACCTCCATTTTTTTCCTGTCATTTTGTCTGCACCAATTTACGCATGGGTGCATACTAGTTATGTTTTCCCTTTAAAAATATTATTCTCAAGTCATCCTGTCACCTCTATAATTTAGTTGCTGCCCAGCCTTTTTTATTTCCAGTTTCAGTGGCGTTGTCATACATTATCTGTGACACAGATGTATGCAATTTTTTTGCTGGCAAACCTAACATTTAGCTAGAATGCTTCACTCCAGGTGTATATCCATCCAAGCTGAAATATGGTACCTTACCGGATCAGTTTTGACCAGCATGAAAAGGACAACATGAGAAGCGTTGGCATTTATATGATCAAGTAGGCTCATTGTAAATAACTGAAGCTCTAACGAATCTACATTAAACATAGCTTGGCATTTTCTTAATGCATGACAATGGTGCACATTGTATTTACTTTTCTTTTTTATTGTGATATCATTCTTTCTCAAGTTGTCTAAATCAGAAATCATAAATGCTCTTTAGTGGCGAGGAAATGAGAATGGTCTAGCCGCATCCTGAACGGCCTCGCTGCCTTAGGCCATTTTATCGATCTTGATCTTTGAAAGCCCTTTGCTGATTGGTCAGGCTTAGTTTTTGCTGCCAGGAAGTTGCTGAAAGCTGCGCGTGCACGAGGATTAAGCTGCAAAAGCACCACGTTTAGGGTGACGACAGTTGTTACTTTGTTGTTGTTGGTATTGTAATGTGCCGTAGTATTGCTTAAGCAGTAGCTGACAACACAAAATCGGCATGGATTTCCTAGAAAGAAGTTAAGACTTTTCGTTATAGCTACTTCAATGCGCTAACAAAACTTTGCACAGCTTGTCTTAAGAGCGCCACGCTACCAGCACCGCGGATGCATAAAAATGAAAAAAAAACCTACAGCAGGCCACCTTTGGTGCCAATCCGGCAACATTTCCAATGCCCTACGTAAACAGGGCTAATGTGGACTGGATTTCACGTGCTTTTCAAGCCGCGGTCGCAGCCAGGCGCTGATAGGTCTAAATTTTGTCCAAGCTGTGTCATCAGTCACGGCTGGTCGAGCGTTGGGTACGGGATACAGGCGAAGGGGAACTAGCGTTAAATGTGTCTTGTTTGCGCAGCGTAAGCTGGAACAAAGCCCTGTGAGCGGATGATTACCAATTAGACCGCGGGCGGAAGCAGCGGCCTTTGATGCATGTTATGTAAACGGAGCCCTCGACTTCACAAAGCGCCGCTGAGGCTTCAGGCACAGTACAGCCCGGCAGCACTATGCGAACACGCAACCGGGTTGATTGTCTTGGTTAACATGCGTTAAAAACACTCCAAGCAACGTACTGCGCGTCCCACACGTTTTGTGTGGACATGTAACGTGTATTATGGTGGCTCGTCATCCCGACATTCAGGATAGGCGTGCTGTTTTCAACACTGTTTCGTGCCAAAACAGCGTCATGACTCCGCGCCTGCGTCAGTCGCCCTAGTCGCGTCCCCAAGTCTAGCGATGCCGTTCTAACGATGCCGTCAGCTCGATGACGTGGGTGAACGCGTGGGTTGCTTCCCAGCCACCGGCGTAACGTGTGTAAAAGCAAGACAGGCGAAAACCCCACACACACAATGCTGTTCAGCAGAAGGCAATCCTGTCTTGCCAACAGCAGATTCCACCGACATTTCGCCGTTTTCACCACCGTTTCGCCGTCTTTGAAGAGTGTCACACTTTCTGCAGCCTTAGGGTTGATGAGACGCCATCTTACCGCCGCCAGATGTGCTACATTAACACGCGCTCGGGAGGCTGGTTGAATACCCCTTGCTATGGTGAGGGTTGGGGTCAATCTCCTAAGAACTCAGCAACTAAGAGAGCTAAGGCACTGAGCAGAGCAGGCTGCTGGCTACCACTGAGCACAGCAGGCTGCTGGCTGACACTGAGCAGAGAAGGCTGCTGGCTGACACTGAGCAGAACAGGCTGCTGGCTGACACTGAGCAGAGAAGGCTGCTGGCTGACACTGAGCAGAGCAGGCTGCAGGCTACCATTGAGCAGAGCAGGCTGCTGGCTGACACTGAGCAGAGCAGGCTGCTGGCTGACACTGAGCAGAGCAGACTGCTGGCTGACACTGAGCAGAGCAGGCTGCTGGCTACCATTGAGCAGAGCAGGCTGCTGGCTACCACTGAGCACAGCAGGCTGCTGGCTGACACTGAACAAGCAGGCTGCTACTGGCTGATGTTCTGCAACGGATGGCTGGTGGTTCTTGGAACACTGCCACCAAAATGAAACGATCTGAAGGACCTGACGTTCATTTAAACGGTGCGTGTCAGTTGCCGGGCCGCTCAGCAACTGCTGGCGTCAGAAAATGGACATTCGACGTCCTAACCTATCATCTCATTTCACACCAACTAACTGGGCGAGAGTCAATGACGAGATTTCTGTTAAGCGGCCATGCTGTTGAAGGTAAAATATAACTTGCCCATAAACATATAACCCATAAAACTTGCGCTAACACTGCCTGATCAGCAATGAACAGTGATCACAATTTGCTCGCAGCGGATTCAGAAAAGGTGAACATACAGAGCTGGATAAGCTCAATTTTGCAGAAAAAGTTGACTTTTGACCTATCATAATCAGGCCGATTATGGAGTTAACAACAAAAACCGTATTACCAATCGCGAGATATTGTTGAGAAAAACCCATTAGTGTTTTCGCTAGGCTCTTACTTAGTTTAGCAGGGGGGGGGGGGGGGGTCAGCATCAACCTCCATTATCAGTCAGGGTTATGAAAACATCAGGGGGGGGGGGCGCATGAACCTCCCACATCAGTCAGGGTCATGAAAGAAGACGAATGAGAGCAAAGGTCGTTTATCACTTGCGTGCTGTTATTCCATTACCGCCCGTTGGCATGCGCACTAAGAACGCATACAGCGAACTAACGACATTAGGGCGCAAGGGGGTAATTTGGAGGGGGAGAGGGTGGACAGCCCTACGTTTGATGGCACATTTTTGGGGAAGTGACAAATTTTTATCGTAAATTTGTAATGCCCTGCCCACAAAGCATGTTTGAGAAACTACGCCCCTGCCAGGCTATTCACATCGAGAGACATCACAAATGTTGTGAATCTTGTGTGGCTTAAAAGACGCACTCAAACACAATTGCAAATGCCTTGCTGGTGAGGTTCAATCTGTGCTGAAAAGCAAACATTCCATGAGCACCACTGGATTAACACCAGCCTGCGGCAGTCGCGAGGCAAAAAGCAATGCAGCCGCGGAGCGCAACATTAATACGCCCGCCCCCCCCCCCCCCCCCCCCCTCCCCCAATTGCCCTACCGCCCGCGAACTTAAGAAGAGGGTGGAGAAATGCGCGATGAAACCTATTCGTTTTCCTAATTTCGGGGCCATTGAGGTTATTTTAAGCTGCACAGCCCTACTCATCCAGCCGATGTTGTGAAACTACACCCAGAGTTGGTGCAGGTTTGTTTTTACGTGGCATTTTGTAGCCCCTACATACTATTATGTCTCTGCTCTCCTCACCGTTCCTCACTATTCTTGGCCGTGATAGGCCAGAAAGCACATGTTTTATGTGATTGCTGTCCCCATCCCACCGGAGCCACATGCTTCAAAGTATTTGAGGTTTGAATATGTCCTATTCGCTCACCTCGCTCAGTATCGTTGCCTTCTGATCTCTGACCTGACTTCAAAAAGTCTTACTACTGCGCTCCCATGCCGGAGGCAGCCGACACGCTCTGTAAAACGAATTTCATTTCATATGGGTTATTTTCAGTTTTGTTTCATTCCTTTTTTAATTTTCATTTTATTTATTTTTATTTTTATTTCATTTCATCATCATTAATTTCACCTCGTTGCGCACCCGCAGCGCGCCGTTGGTAGTCTTGCGGCAGTTTTTCTCTACTAGTGACGCCTTGATATGTACAGGAATATCTACGGCTTCGACACAGTGCAAGATTATATATGACATACGGGAAGTCTATCACAGGCGAAGCGCCTACATCTGCAGCTGTCATAACTGGAACGACTTTGTCCAACCAAGGCTGTGCCCGTGCTTCCAGCCAGTCCGTCTTAGTGCGCTAATTGACCAAGCATTGGGCAGTTCGTTGAAAATACTGAGCACTTGATAGTTCACCAGCGACTGGCATTTCCAGCGGCCGACGTTTCAGCGGGCCGACGGGGTGCCACTGGAAAGAGAAACTGGTCACCTCGCTATCAATGCTTTCAAACAGTTGTTAGTGTATCGCAGTCCCTGCTTGCAAACCGGATCAATCCTGATGAATCCGAGGTGCAGCAGCAATCTCCCAGCAAGAGACTTGAAAGGAACACTGCCGTTGGAAACACAACAAACCATTATCGGGATCGCGTTCTTGCAAGCCAGTGTAAGCTGGTGTGAACATTTTGTAGACTGCTCACGGAAGAGAGGTTCACAGCGTGGCAGAAAACTGTCCAGCCAAGCTTATTAAAAACCGCAAAATACAGCCCGCCGCGTGTATGTGCCCCAAAGCGGATACAGGTGAATACAGAAGTTCAGATTTGTGCGCTGAGTCATCAATCTTTAATATACCAGTAGGTGCTGTAATAAACGACACATGACAAACATCGGCCATATTGACAGAACTCGATGTGCCAAGCCGGGCTTATGATCGCATACCAGGCTTTCTGACGTCCAGGTTGTTCCCCAAAACAGCTTGAGGTGTCTGAATGCATCTCATATTCTGATACATGCTTTAATTAATAATGCGTTTAAAAGCAGCTAATATCAGTGGCATACAGCCATCAACATCAAGTGTTTAGACATTCCTGTGTTGGTGGTTCACACAGAACACCTGACTAGAAGTCTTCGTGATTGCACCTCCTTTTTGTAGACCTTTCAGTATTGAAAAGTTTTGGTCGGATTCGAGTACCCAACAAACTTATGAGGACGCAGCATGACTCATGCTTGGGTTCCCGCTAAGTCCGATGCCTTCACTTTGTTGCGCCTTTAATACACTCAGCTTCGCATTGCTGCGGGGCCAAAATACGCGGCTTTGCGCGTAGCGACTTAAACGCCGAGTCACGAACCAAGAAGAACCCCTGCTACATCCAAGAGTCCAAAAAAGTATTCATTTTAGGCGGAAAAGGAGAATGACACATAGCGAGTAAAAATCGCGGAGATGAAAGAAAGATGTGGACACCGAGACACGCAATGCCTAACACTTCCTCGCTTATTTCTGCCCGTGAAACAACTGCAGCTGATTGCTATTGAAGCCGGTCAACTAGCTGCCCTTGATGGCTGCCAACTGGCCGCCCTTGAAGCCGGCCAACAGACGCATACGATGCGTCACCGTCCCCCCTCTCGACGCTGTTGGTACCGCTCAAAGCATCAATTTCAAATCCGCCACGGGCTATTTCGGTGAACCTTCGCTCGCGACAAAGCCCGGCCACAATACCTTCCGGTACAAATGAGAACCGCGACCTTTGTGGGACGGCCCCCGCGGAGTTCATTTCATTCTGGTATCACTTAGCAAACGTCTGGATGACCGGCTGGATACCCTTCGCTGGGGTGGGGGTTAATTTGACCCCACTGAGATCTCAGGAACCAGGGAATCTAAAGGCACACAATTTACAGGTTGTGTTGATCTGGACGTGAACTCACTTAGGTCAAAGTTTGAGGTCACTAGATCATGACCTTCGGGTCAAACAAGGTCAAATTCCAGGCTGATCTCCAAAGGGCCCCTAGAACCTAGATAACTATTCTAAGCAAAAGGTCACATGCTCGTTTGAAGCCAGTGACCTTGATTGACCTTTTGAAGGTCATCGTGATCAAAATCGTGCAAGACTGCTTAAAGTTTTGCATTTGAATAAGTGACAAAAATTACGCCAGGCAGTATGTTACCAAACACAGAATGTTGACGTGTGTAATTTTAGTTTAGTGACCTATTCTGACCTTTAAGAAGTCCGTGGAAGGTGTATAATGCGACTCCTGTTGTCAATAAATTTGAAATGGGTATAAGAAACTACACCATACTGCAAGCCCTAGAGCAATAAAACAGGTTGGCTTCGATCTTGGACTGTCCTTTATACCTGACCCTAGGTTAGTGTAATTTGTTCATTCAATTGTTGTGTTGCCTTAAAAAGTATCTCAGAGGCGTTTGACTTCGTCTAACTCTCCGTTCTTGGATCAAATTGAACGATTTCCTAGAAATCGCTTTCGCTGAAACCATGGGCTGACTTTGACCTGTCCTGTATCAGTGGCCTTACAAAATGCACCTCAATTTGTAGTGCCAGACCGCCCACTATCAATTGTCTACAGCTATGCAAAATTTGGCGCAGCTGCCCCGCAAACCTGTTCGCAAACCATTCCAGAAAAATCTTCGGAGGGGGCAATTTGACCCCCCTGAGAGCGTTTTGAATGCAACTGTGGGTACCCCGACGGTTTCCTTGAACGAGATCCTTGGGTCGCGCCTGGCAGCGGGTCTGGCCTGGGGTTTCTTGGAAGTCCTCTGTCGGCAGATGAGGTGCATGTCGATTGGAAGTGCCGCAAAAAACAATGGAAGGCACGACTGAACTGGCATCGCGCGTGCATCGATGCACAAGGTCAGGAAGAAGAGGCACCGCGTGTACATCGCAGTACAAGGTAAGGCAAGGCATCCGTCCGTGCCTGGGTGCCGAGTTGGTCGACAGGAATGCAAAACGGATGAACCAGAACCGTCTGCAATGTCATCACCAACATAACGAAAAAAACACTTCAGATGCGCGGAGCTTTTGGGCTAACAATGTCAAAAGGGATACAGATGATCATATCCACACCATCTCTGCATGCCTGTAACAACCGAGTGGGGAACTGAAATATCACAGTCTTCCACATATCTTGTGGTGAAGGTCTTTTAGAAGTTTGAACGTACCTAACAAAGCAATGTGCGATGAAATATTATAAGTCATCGAACAAAAACATATCTTCGACGGATGACTTTGTTTCAGCTTTTCCTCCTCCGAGTTTTTAAAGCCCGAAGCAAAACTATTCTCCACGAAAATCATTTGCTGTTGGGAGCGATTTTCCTCCATCGAGTCATATAAACAAAACGGTAAGAAGTGCAATGGTAAACGCACAGATATTATAGAAAACGAGCCGATGAAAAAATTCCACCTCGTCGACCGCGCTTTTTTAAAACAGGAACGAACGCGCTTTTATCAAAATGCGCCCAATTAGTTTGCAATAGCTCAGAAGCCTACTTTCAGGGTGCCTGCAATCCTAATTGCTTAACTTGTATCGTTTTGTTTCCACCCGGTCAATGGTGAAGTCAACATCAGGCTACAGCGGGTTATTCATTAGGACCTGCAGCGTTCACCATACTTGAAGGTGCCTATGAAGTGCTTTGGTTCTATCGCAGGCGTGTAAGGACGCAGAAGCATAGGCTTCAAGGAAATTGCTTGGCAACAATTTCCAGGATTAAGCAAATGCTTACGCCTACAGGTGAACCTC
The DNA here is from genome assembly GCF_011947565.3 of Pollicipes pollicipes. Taxonomy (NCBI): domain Eukaryota; kingdom Metazoa; phylum Arthropoda; class Thecostraca; order Pollicipedomorpha; family Pollicipedidae; genus Pollicipes; species Pollicipes pollicipes. The sequence continues at coordinate 23,968,724 of NW_023596805.1, read as the reverse complement.
GATTTATAAATACCTGCGCCATTGTTGGATGTATTACAGCTTTACCACATGCCGACATCTTGCTGCTTGTAACACGCTGGGGCACAGAAGGGGGGGGGGGGGGAGTAAGACGTTGCAGTGGAATCTCTGTTTAGACACTAGATTGAGGGGAGGGGGGCAGCTGATGCCAGAAATTGTCGTTATTTGTGTACCAGCTCTTCTTGTCCCATCCCTGATTCATCGCCTATGGGCGGTAACCAGTGATCTGAAAATATTAGATGAGTACTTAAAGCATTCGTTTTCATTTCTAGTGGTAAGGGAAAAAGGAACAACACAGTGCTTCAACGGATGAGCATCTAAACAGGCCTCTTGAATAAATCATTTTAGATGTTTAGGCTACTTTGAAAGCCTTTCATATATGTGCAGCGTAGATGGCACTTGCTGTTTGCATCCCTTGTTGGGATTGCCATCATATATTCGTGGACCTTGTGTGCTAGCCCATCTTCCTGTCAAGTTAGTGACTTATTTAGTGAAAGACCTTAATATGTACCTTGGTATGTGATGTGTGCTAGCTTAAAATCGCTTGCACGTGTAAGCGATGCCTGACGCGTGATGCGCGATTCCTGTTTTATTGAAATCGCTTGCATGTATGGTGGATACGTAATGTGTGATGTCTGTTTACTTCACCTCGCTTGCATGCTTGAATGGAGCGTGATGCGTGATGCCCGTTTACGTGGATTCGCTTATATGCTCAAGCATATTCGCACATTCTAATTCTTAATCAAATATGCACTGCATCGTAGAAATGGCCGGCAATTGCTCCTTGTTTAATCCCCTGGATGTTGGTGTTCTGTAAAACTGTGGCTCGCTGTTTCCAAAAATCCCGAAACTAGAATAAGATCATCGGGCAGGCAATTTTGAACTTAATTGCTATTGTTTCGATAATGCTACGTTGCCGAAATATCAAAGCATCTATGTATATCTCCATCCTCCTGGTTTTTCTGCAAGGAATGGGGCAATTACTAATATTTTGTGTCAGTAATGAACACTTTGAACCAGGCATCACTCCTGAGACACTTACGGCGACCGAATACCCCAGATTTAGAACACAATACGTTGTCACGGAGACCGCTTTCAAAACGGGCCGCGCTGAAGTTTTCCCGGTCGATTGGTGGCCGCCTATTGGTTGGATCGAGTTGGCCGTGTTGGCAATGTTCTGTAACAGCTTGTGGATCGTGGACTACGCTTACGTCGCGCATCTGACGAGCCGCCTTTGTGTCTTGTGGTTGCCGATTCTGGCCGCAAAGATCTGGGAACCCCTCACCCAAACCCAAAGCCGGCGGTTTGACCCGAACCAACCCGGCGGATCCACGGCTCGCGCTGGAATGAACGGAGACGGCAGGGCTCATCAGGTCCTGCTGGCACGACTGACGCGTTCTGACCTCCGTTAGACGGCGCTGGTCTCGTGTGGCGCCGCGTGACGCTGGCCTCGTATGACGCTGCGTGACGCTGGTCTCATGTGACGCCGCGTGACGCCAGTCTCATGTGACGCCGCGTGACGCTGGTCTCATGCGACGCCACGTGACGCTGGTGTCATGTGACGTCGCGTGACGCTGGTCTCGTATGACGCCGAGTGATGCTGGTTTCATGCGACGCCGCATGACGCTGGTGTGGTGCGACGTCGCGTGACGCTGGTGTGTGTGACGCCGCGTGGCGCTGGTGTCATGTGACGCCGTATGACGCTGGCCTCATGTGACGCCGGTCTCGTGCGACGTGATGCCAGGTTGCCAAAGTCCGGGCCCTGTTTCGGTTTATGATGTGTAGCTCTTTGGCCACTAGGAAACTTAACGTTTCTCGTATTAATGACAAGGGAAGGCTGTGCTCTGCCAAGCTGAGGAAAATGACGTCGGAGCAGAAAAAAGCACGCCCAAACCTTCAAAATTATACGCCATTGCTTTTGACCAGTTGCGTTTCTTATTGCTGAAAACAGCACGAAACATTGATTGAGATTACTTATGCTTAATGCTGCACAAAGCTTTCATGGGTAGATACAACCGCATCATTTTTGAAATATAACAAAACCAGGTCAGCGTTGCTCGCTCATGTTGAATATTCTATTTTTTTCAAATAAGGCTACCTCGGCCTAATATTTTTATTGCTATGAAGCTAAAACGTGATATAGATAAGACAGTACTATTAGCCTTATCCCTCGAGGAATAATCCGGTCCAGTAGGCGGTTAGCCCGGTAGGAAAAAGAGGAGAAAAGCTAGCAGTGCTGCCTTACCTATGTCTATAATGCTCCTCGCAAATGAGCTTAGCAGCTTACTAAGCGTAATGTGGCTACAATTTAACTTTCTGCCATATATTTCATATCACTCATTTTTAGTATACAAAAACCACAAGTGACCTCTGC
>NW_023596805.1:23950219-23965332 GCF_011947565.3 Pollicipes pollicipes | reverse complement strand
TTTCTGCCGCGAGATGTGTGAGGGCCACAGTGCTCCGTACTTGGATCAAATGGAGTCATTAGATTTCCGCTCGTGGTGTAGACAGTGCCGTTTGCTCCCCTCCTCCCCCCTGGAAAGGTTTTTCCAAATGATTTTCGAACGGCGCCGCGCTCCATACTTTGCTTGCTGTAGCAGTAGCGCGGACAGGAGGAGACAGTGGGCATTACCACCCTCCCTTGTTAGGTACGGAGAGGGTCTTCGGGCCTCTTGGAACCTACGATTAAGGCCCGATTTGAAGGCCCGCAGGCCCCGAAAGGCCGGCCAAAGGTCCCATTCAGGAGCCCCGGCCAGTTGGGGCCAGGCACTCCAATGGCCAGCAGAGGGTCTTGCTGCTGATCATGGGCCCACCAGATCGATAATGGCTCATATTTCTGTAGACAACCAGCAGTACGCACAGTCGGCTCCTCCGTAGCAAACGAGGCTACGCGCCCATTTTCCAAGCAGAGCCAAAGCAGGAGCCAGCGATTTACATTTCACAGGGCCCCACAGCGACTACAGGGGGCTGTATTTTCAAGGGATGCCCCGAGTCGGCTAGGGCAGTATTCGAGAGGCCAAAAAGTCTGAGGTCTACTGGGGTCCGACGATCACTGCGCGATTGAAGGGCCCAATGGCATAGGGCTGTCAGAGTCCTCTACGGTCAAGAGGCCCTTAACGCCGATCGAGGATCCCTAGTCCACATGGGCCTATGTCGGTCAGGTACCACCATACCGCACAGGCGTTCCGTGTCGGCATGGGTTTGAGGGCCCACTTCCGAGTCAGCGATGAAGCCGGGGCCATGATTTACACCAGTCGGGGGCCTTTAGTTTATTCAGAGCCCCCGCGCCTTACAGAGTTTTCATCATGTTCTTGCACGCCCCGAGACGACTAAGGAAAGCATTCAATGAGAAGTCGTCAGAGATCATGAAATCGACAGTTGGCTCCACGTCCGTCTGAGCCATAGACCCATTTCCCAATCAAAACGAGGCCGTGTCCCCTATTCCATGCTCGGGTCCCTGATATATAGAGGCTCCTTATCGGTTAGAGCCCACCGTGTCTTAACGGGGTCCTGTGGCGGCGAGTGGCCGCCAGTCGGAGCGTGGTTGAGGGGGTCCAAAGGTCGGGGGGGGGGCGAAGGGTCTCTCGAGACCAAAATCAGGGGCTCATGGGTAGCTGAAAAGTCCGAAGGGCTGGCTATAAGTCACATTACGAACCCCCGCCGATAGGGCCGTGATCTCAAAGGTCTGTAAGTTTGATCTCGTGCAACCGACGAGGCTCCGAGCAAACCTTCCTCTATTTCGGTGCCAGATATCACGACACAGCAAACAGTAGGCTCTGTGTTGGTCTGAACGCGGAGGACTCATTTTTCAAAGTAGGACAAGGCCGGCCCCGCGACTTACATTGGTCGTGCTCCTCATCGTTCATGGCTCCACAGTGCCTAACAGGGCATTCTGTGTCAGCAAGGGATCTCGATCGGTCGGGGGAAATTGTGATCAACAGGACGTGTGCGGAAGTCCGAATGACAGAGGGTTCTTTTGCGTTGCTGGGCTCTCTGGCAATTGAAGGAAACTAAGAACGTGTGATGGGTGCTCACATTGAGCCATAGAAGGAGTCCCTGTGTAAGTCAGGGCCCCTGGTACCGAGCGGTGGGCCCTCCAACCCTATTCTAGCATGGCGGCTGTTAAGCCCATGGAGCTATATGACCACCTGCGATCATTTTTGATCAAATGAGTACAAGACGCAGAACGCCATCTCGTGCTCCCATGAAAACATTCATTATTTTGCGAATGCCATAAAATGGCGTTCATTTGAACCACCTGCGGCGAGCGGTAATGTTTGTTGCCTAATGACGGTTCATGACGTACACGCGCCCATCCGGGTCACGTGCTGTTAAAGTCCCCGCGTCAGGAAGCGGACCAATGTGGTATGATGTATCCCTCCAAGGGCTTTCGGATCCGCCAGGGGATGCCGCTCCTTGTCGCCAGGATGGCGGCCGGAAGACACACCGCGGTGGCACAGAATGGCCCTTCAGCCCTTGACCGTGAACAGCAATGTACCTGATAGTGTTGTATTTAAGGGGACCCCTTTACCGGAAAGAAGTGAGGGGTCTCATCAGGATGGAATGGAGTGGTTCGAAATTAGTTCAAAACGCACAACGCCAACTCATGCTCCCCTGAGAACATTCATTATTTTGCAAAATGGACTAGTGAAACAAATGCCATCAAAAAGCTTGAGCCTACGCCCGGGTACCGATAGTGTGGTGGTTACGCTCCTGCGTTAACCCTATGCGAATGGGATACCACAGGTATGGGGTCCGATTCCCGCTGCCCGCCCTTCCCGCCACCGTGAGAGCTGGCGGCACCATATAGCCCCAGCAGCTGAGTGCGTCCACAAAGCCTCAATGACACGTCTGTGATCTTGGGGAGCAAGGATAGCGGCGTATGGGGTTACAGTCTTCGCAAACCAGACGGCGTTGGTCGCTGCAAGTAATGCGAGAGAGCATGCGCCGCGCGCGCACAATGGCCGTCATAAATAACGCTTCGGAATAGTTTAAAGAATTAATTCGTATAGTTTAGAAATTACACAAGGAAAGACCCTTTTTTGCAGCTTTAAAGTTGTCCTCTGGACCGACATACAGCTGCTGCAGCAACATGGAAAATGGAGATTTTACTTTTCCCTTCCATGCACGACCAGATTCCACACCACCACTCCAAGGTGCTGTAAGATTAAGACGTTATTGTCATCATTCTGAAAACAGCACAGGTGAAATATACGCCCGGAATATCTTTAAATGTAAGGTTTGGTGTCCAAAAGCGTTCAAAGGTGATTGTTTCAAATGCGTCATCATTTCGTCCACCTGTTGGCCACGGCCTAGATACAGCCGCGGGGCCGACGCCACGCGCCTCAGAGATTGCAACGCCTGGAGTCGAAGATTTTGCTGCCAGGTATGCGGCACGCATACTCAAAACTACGTTATGTATTTTGAACCAATAATCAATTCTGAGTGAGTGTTGAACATAGCGAGACAAACATGGCTTGGTCATGTCAAAACAACTTTTTGATCCATTTTGATCTCTACCCTGCATTCACGGAATCCTTGCTAGCTCTGTGCAACCCAAATACAAAGTCCAAGTTTCTGAGTTCTATCTCGTTTAACGCATGATTTTTTTTAATTATATAAACCAAAGCGAAATTGATCTCTTGGTAGCATCTGCCATAAATTAATTCATGGAAGGTAGAAATGAGTAAGAGAGAGAGAGAGAGAGAGAGAGAGAGAGAGAGAGAGAGAGAGAGAGAGAGAGAGAGAGAGAGAGAGGAGAGAGAGAGAGAGAGAGAGAGAGAGAGAGAGAGAGAGAGAGAGAGAGAGAGGAGAGAGATAGAGAAGAGATAGAGATAGAGAGAGAGAGAGAGAGAGATATAGAGAGAGAGATATATATATATATATATATATATATAAATGTGCGAGAAAAACATGACATCATTGACAACTGGGCCATATCCAGTGATTGTTGGGGTCCTTTAACTATCAGGGGGCCCTTTTTCAACCCGGCGCCCACCCCCCCCCCTTCCCAAAGCTCTAGCTGTCCCCCTGACTGTAGGCAATTGAATACCGGAGCTCTTATTCTGAATAACTAAATGTACCTCGTAAGGTCGCCAACCTATGGCAGGTTAAAGTCAGGCAATGGCTGTCAACGAAGACAATTTCGGGGAAATTGCTCAATCTGATGCGAGGACGGAGCGTTAGACGGAACAATGCACCTCCAAGACAGTTTCTTCGAAAACAAAACAAATGAGTTTTGAATAGCAACAGATCCCATTCTAGCGTCAGACATGAAGGTGCGACCGAAATCGAAACTTATTTCTTTTTTACTCGAAACTTACATTTTGTGGCAGTTTTTGGTGGTTATTTCAAATCTATGAAGAACGGGGATCGGAACAGGCATATTCCGTGAACTTCTTAAATGTTAGAATAGACCAATGACCTGAAATGATCCGGGTCAACATTTTAATGTTGAAACATTTTGTCTAGCGTAGTTTCTGACGTTTAATCAAATAGAAAATTAGAAGCAATATCGTAGGTTACGATCGTCTTGAGTTTCTAAACGCTAAAAAGGTCACTGACCTTAAAGAAAATAGTGGCATTTTGCTTAGAGCAGCTATCTCGGCTCGATGTCGTTGCATGAGAAGGTCCGGGGACAGTTTTTGTGGCCGGCATTTATACATAAGAATAGAGACTAAGTGAAGGCACCCATATATGTTCCTCCAGAGCAGCGCTGTCGCTTGAATTCGTGCTGAATAGGGGGCGCACCCATTTATGTCAGAGCAATGCTCACGTTGCATTCGTATGGGGGCCACCAAAGGTCTTTTATTGATGCCATGTTTTCGCCACAAGTACACATAGCTTGTTAGGAGTGAATGCAGCCCGACTTCCGGCAACAACCAACTCCTAGCGCTAAACGGTATCAACCAGCTCCCAGCGTCAAAGCGCCTCGGCCTTCACTGAAAACGCTCGGTCGTGTCCTGGTTCCGTTGTGCGTCACATGCTCGGTCGCGTCCTGTTTTCGCTGTGCGTCGCATTCTCGGTTGTGTCCCGTTTCCGCTGTGCGTCACATGCTCGGTCGCATCTTGTTTCCGTTATGCGTCGTACCGTAAAGGTGACTTTTGGTATTGTTTCGATGAAGGCATGTTGCCGAAAGATCAACCCAACTATATCTCCATTCTCCTGGTTTTTCTCCGAGGAATATGGCTAGTACTGCTGTCTCATCTATGTGAATAATGTTACTCACTGATGCACTGAACAACTTGCATAATGCGACATGGTTATAACCCATATTTATAGGTATGCATACGCATGTAGAGGGCTTTCAAGTACCCGGCGCATCTGGGTATGTGACAGAGACTGAGGGAATCCACCCGAATAGTTTTGCTGGGATCGCGTTAGTGTTCAAACCCGCACTGCGGTATTAGGAGCAAGATTTGTCACCTGGGTATAAAGTTGACGTCAGTGATAAGGCACTTGTGCCAAGAAGAGCTTGTGCCCGGCGCCAACTACACTCTGTGCTTCGACAGCCGTCGTGGTTTGAGAGCGTGCACTTCCTGGCGTACTTCATGGCCTACAGCAACTCGCTCTGGAACCCCATCCTCTACGGCGGCTTCAACAACAACTTCAGGCAGGGCTTTGCCCGCCTCTTCCTGTGCCGTGGAAAGCGAAAGTTCAGCGCCCGCAACGACAGGTCAAGGGACAGAAACGGTGGGTTTGGCAGCGACGACAACTACTCTTTTATGATGGTGGTTCTTCACCAGGAATAGCTTCCCAGTTCAATTTTATGTCATTTCCTACGATAGTACAGTGCTTGTGCAATGTAAATTGCACACGCACTGTACCATCTTACCACTGCACTTCGTACCTGTATCGTTATGTTATTGGCGTGCGCCTGAGTCCCCTCCTGCTCGAGCCGCCAGTGCCGCTGTACCTCGGCACGCCGCTGCCCCGACCGGCGGTGTACTGCCTGGGGCGCCGCCCGGCGGGGTCGGCGCCGCCTGCTCGCCTCGCGTGTTAAGACAGTTACCGCCTCGCAACGCTCGTGTCTGGTCTGAATGGCCGTGGTCTGACTGAAGGGAACGCGAGCAGACAGAACACGTGAGACTTGAATGGTACCACTGCAGTGCATGTTCCACAAAGTACCACTGTACTCTATTGCACCACATATTTGCACTTTTCGATTCTGTGGGCAACGTCCATGAACGAAATTTCATTAAAAAATATTATTTACTTGATGAATATCGCGTATGAAATTATTGTAAGAAGACATTTTAATCTAATTAAATATTCTTTTTTTGTCTTGTGAAAATGTTCAAATTCTACATGTCATCTGTGCTTGCTGACAGCGGACTCTCCAGCGCTCGACTGGTTACTTTTACGCCTGCTGCCTTGTGGGTCTGCTTCATTTACGTCAGCAAGGTACACCCTTTACCACAATGATTAAGTGTCTACGTCGGCGTTCTGGGTGGCAACAATGGGAACTTCATTAAAGCCAGCGAGAGCCCCAGAAATGAAGCAAGAAAAGAACTATGTGTCTGACTTAGAGTGATGTCCTGTGTTGTCGTTTTCGCGGTAATGAGAACTTTTCGTGATGAAGATTTAATGATGTCGCAGTGATAAGAGCTTCTGAAACTTTGGATGTGCTCTGCTGCTTTCACGCTGTGCAAATGATGTAATCAACGCCGCCTTCATCATTCGGAGTGCTGACATTTATTAATTTGACGATTCTACCACGACGGTCAACCGCAGCTCCGTATATTGCGACGGCTGGCTGACTACCTCCGTCAAAACTGCTATATTTCGAGGATGCGTTCGGCGTGCATTCCGCCGGACGGTGCTAGCGGTCATCGCCAGAGTGCACTCGGCTTCGATAGAGTCACCATCGTTCATGTCGTGATAAACCCCGGGGCTGAGTAATCCTACCTGTTCCAGATAGCACTGTCATGCGATTTTGCCCGTTGCAAAACACACTGCAGTTTGGTTTAGTGGTCATGGCCTCTTGTCATGCAGCTTATTATCTGCGTTGTCATGCAAGTTATTCTCTGAATTGTCATGCAAGTTATTCTCCGAGCTGTCATGCGAGTTATTCTCTGAGTTGTCACGCAAGTTATTCTCTGAGCTGTCATGCAAGTTATTCTCTGAGTTGTCATGCAAGTTTTTCTCTTAGTTGTCATGCAAGTGATTCTCTGAGCTGTCATGCAAGACATTCTCTGAGTTGTCATGCAGGTTATTCTTTGAACTGCCATGCAAGTTATTCTCTGATCTATGTTGTGGCAGCAAAAGCTGCCTACAATCATCTACAGCTGGTTCAGTTATAAACTATAGCTATTGCCTACAACTGTCCATATAACTCGGCGCAGTGATCCGGCCGCATAAAACTTGTCGGTCTGCGCTATGATCTGGCTGAGATGTCCACGTCCGTTCCAGGTTATGATTCGGCTGAGATGTCCACGTCCGTTCCAGGTTATGATTTGACTGAGATGTCCACGTCCGTTCCAGGTTATGATTTGACTGAGATGTCCACGTCCGTTCCAGGTTATGATTTGGCTGAGATGTCCACGTCCGTTCCAGGTTATGATTTGACTGAGATGTCCACGTCCGTTCCAGGTTATGATCTGGCTGAGATGTCCACGTCCGTTCCAGGTTATGATTTGACTGAGATGTCCACGTCCGTTCCAGGTTACACAGCTCCTCTGATTCAGTTGCTGCCTTTGCACACGGCTAGCTCTCGGAGAACGCAGATGACCACGACCCGGTAGAAGCTTGGAGCCCTACCATGAACAAGGGTCAGTGAGCTCGGCTGAAGAGCTCCAACGGCCACTAAGCTGGACTGAAGAGCTTCAACCTCTGAGACACAAAGGGGCGCGCGGTGGGAACCCTGTGACGATCAGCTGCACAAGCGACACCGCAGCGAGTGCGCCAGCGCTGGTGGTGATGATCGGCTGGGTGAAGAATAGGGACAAAGTGGTTTACAGTCTGGTGATCACCAGGGAGAGACGGAGGCGCGGGTTTGCGCACGGTGGCAACCACCGCGATCAATGGTCATTCTTGACATGGGAGCCTCGCCAGCGCAGCTACAGTCAATCCCTGTGGCTCGCTGGCCTCAAATGATCGTTGGGAGATGCGCCGGTGTTCAAACTGGGCAGTCGGATTCTGCTGTGTGCGCCACTGTGCGCCGAGCATTGCCAATTATTTGCTGTTCGCTTTTCGGAACACGGGGAGGGTCGTGTACAACTGTAGATGTACGCTCAGCAGAATAAAATATATGTTCACCTGATTCACACATATGTTCAGCAGAGTTCCATGTATGTTCAGCAGAATTAAATTCATGTTCAGCAGAATTACAGATACGTTTAGCAGAAATCACTGGATATTCAGCAGAATTAAATCTACGTTCAGAAGAGTTACAAAGGTGTTGAGCAGAGTTACATATATGTTCAGCAGAGTTAAATGTATGTTAAGTAGAGTTTAATCTATGGTCAGCAAAGTAACCTACATGCTCAGAGCAGAGATACATATATGTTCAGAGCAGAGATGCATATCTATACCGCAGAGTTAAGCTGACGCAAGTCAAGTCAAGGCGCGCCGTCATTCATACCAGAGAGTGACGTCATTCATACCAGAGAGTGACGTCATTCATACCAGAGAGTGACGTCATTCATACCAGAGAGTGACGTCATTCATTGCAGAGTTGACATTCAAGCAGAGTCAATCAGAGGTCATCTGAAGTCTTCCCATGACCTTCTGTAATTCTGACCTTTGATAGCCGCGCACACACAATGATTGACTGGCAACGATCGTTTTGGTTCGTAGGCAAAAACCTGATTCCAGTACTCTATTTATGCGGGTTTCAAGGCTTCATACTGACTTTTGGACAGCGATTTCAGCGTCACTGGCATCGATGTGCTCACAACCTCACAGCTCGTGTGCCGGCGTTGGTTGAAAGTCATACTTTAGATAATCGGTCACGGTTTAAATGATCACATTTCCTAACTAAACCTGTTATTGTGTAACACAACCTGATTCAAGCTGAAACGTAATGCTGAAGGGTAACTTTGAGTAACGCATTAAAGATATCATTAAGCACGCTTCAAGTACGTAACAAATGTTATCGTAGATCAAGTGGTACCCTTCGCCTCCTTATCACTGTGATGGTTGAGACTCATGCCTCCACTTTTGCAGAACTGGAAAGTGCGCCCATGACTGCACACATCAAACTGTAAAACATACAAAGATATTAGCACTGGACGCTGCAAATTACAATCGTATTGGACAATTGCGAGTAAAGAGCATCGCATTGCATTCTTACCCTGCAATTCGGAATCAGACGCAAGTCTGAACCAATTTGGGAAGTTGCATGTTCTCCTTGGCTCGAGATTTACCTGGTCTTTGTTTTTGCTTGCAACGTCACAAACGACGTTGTGCTGCATCGTAGATGGTTAGTAATTCGGTGACCTTGCCTGGCAATGCTGACTGAGAACTGCGCTGCCACTGTGCCGTCATGTTTGTCGCACGCTGCTTACGACATTTTCATTCATGCGTCGCGAACATGCCTCGCGAACTTCATGCGTCTCGAATATGCGTCACGAACCTCATGCGTCGCGAAATCCGCAGCGGTGCAGACCACTGTCAACTTCATCAAATGTTGCAAGCCATTGCTTATTGTACTGCTGGACTTGGAATGTGCCCGTTGGGCATGCAACACCTCCTTTATGGGAGTGCTACACATTTGTATGAGGTTTCTAACTGAAATAGCCATTTTGAACATCATTCCGTGCACTCCACAGGCATCGCTTTTTTCAGATGAAAGCTCTCTAGTCTCTGAGCTACACGCCCAACATGAGCACACTACTTTGTGCAAACTTTTTCAAGGTGGCCCAGGCATCGGTGACGGCAAAATAACGTCATTCAAGTCCTGGCATTGTATTTCGCATGCAGCGATCAAGGCCAATAAATACACAATTGTCTATTCGTTCATATCTGGCATTCGGGGGCATTATTTCCAGATATAACAACCGTCAATCAGCTCTCAACCAATGTTGGCCTGTAGGGAACTGCACTTAACTGCACTTCGAACTGCACTTAAAGGTCTTTAAGATGACTCTATCAGTTTGAAACCGCCTATACGAACGTGGAACATTTCCTGCAATATGGATATCGCCAGCGAGCACGATGATACTACCAGGATGGGAGCCAGTTTGTCTCGAAATACCGTGATGCCAAGACGCCGAATGACGCGACGTGAGGCACTTCACCACGGCTATTTGTGTCGCGGGCGAGATAAATCCACGTGCACTGAAAAGACGGCTCGATTTATCAAAATCCGTTGCTCGACATCTCGTCCAAGAATTCCAATTCCGACGAACGCATTGACGCATGAAGCATGCCTTGTGAACGCGGAGTTATAATGGTGGAAAGAAGGTGTTAATCATGCGATTTGCGGTCTTGATGACAAGCACAGTGACAGATTTCGATATCGCTCAGCACAGTGTGGCCACCTTCCGGAGCGGCTCGACAGCCCGCGACGGCTCTTCAAAATCGTGGCACACCGAGTTTAGATCGTGACGCAGAGAACCGGCACGCCTCTTGTGGGGTTTGACAGTGCACTGGTCTGGCTGCGCTTCTGGAAGCTTGAGGCACGGAGCTCGATTCCCAGCAGTGTCCGCCCTTTCTAGGTAGGAGAAACCGCATCGCCTCGGCAGCTGAGTGCGTCAACAAGCCCATGACGTGCTCTCCAAGGTGCGACAAAGCTGTTTAGTTCTTTCCGCCGCGAGGCGAACCATGACACAGCCACGAGGCGAACCATGACAACTCTCCAATAGCGGCAACCCTTCCCCCCCCCCCCCCCCCCCCCCCCCCATCCCCCTCCAAGCCGCACAGCAGGTCGGGATGCCTTTGCAAGCGGCATAGCAGATTGGTGTGCCTTTGCATGCGTCGTAGCAGGTCGGGATGCCTTCACAAGCGGCGTAGCAGGTTGGGATGCCTTTGCAAACGTCATAGCAGGTCGGAATGCCTTTACAAGCGGCATAGCAGGTTGGGATGCCATTGCAAGCGTCGTAGCACATCGAGATGCCTCTCCCGTCTAGAAAAAAAAAGTTTGTCGGCGTATTTTGTGGGATAGATCGCGCTGTTTTTCACTGCTCAGCCGATCAACTCACGTGGCGGTACTACGTCCCTGGTATGCACGTCACACGAGCGGAGCTCCCTATCTCTCGCAACCGTGAATGGTTCCTTTCAACAATCGCGCGTGTCAGGCATGGCTGAAAAATGTGTAAAAGGTTGGTGGGGCAACAGTTTTGGTACGAGCGTCTTGAGAAGTGGAATGGTTGATAAACTCTTCAGTAAAAAGGTTAACTTCCGCACAAAACAACCGATTTTATCGTTCAACCATGTGGAAAATGTGCATTTTAACGTAGGAAAAGCAAGTCGATTTCCTTAAGCGTTAGTGTGGCAGCTGCCACGCCTGCCACACCGCATTCTTCCCCCTCCCCCCCCCCCCCGATGTCATGACGGGCAGAACGACCACCTCCCCAAGCAAGATGCAGTCACGTGGCTGGCCGGATCAGCAGCCGCTGACGTCCCGGCCCAATGCAGTCAGGCCTGATCGAAAACATGGGGGAGGGGTGTGGGGGGGGGGGGGGCAGAGTTGTGAACGTTGCAAAAGGGGCAGATAAGAGACACTCTGTGGATTTTATCCTTTTATATTCGGACTAGCTTTGACCACAAGCAATTTCCATTATATAAGCTACTTTTTACATACACACACACACATTATATATATATATATATATATATATATATATATGTGTGTGTGTGTGTGCGTGTGTGTGTGCACGTATATATATATATATATATATATATATATATATATATATATATATATATATGTATATATATATACACATATGCATATATATGTATATTTGCTTCTGGTTTGCATAGTTCATCGCACATAACAGCAAAATTAGCGCTTATGACCTTTTTGGTCGTTTGTTCAAGGCTTTGTATGGTGGGTTTGTCGTTTTTTGGCGTGTCCACAATAATATTGCGACCGTTCATTTATATTTTATTATTCCAGCCATTGAAACGCAGAAAACACACATAAAAGTTTGCTCGTCATTCTCCTTCTACAAAACACACGCACACGGTGTTCTATTTGGCGAACTAGCGACTTCAGGATAGTACGAAGATGTCTCTGATATTTACTCCTCCGCTAGATGGGAGTAGCTGAGTCTTGCTCTATGTTAGCCAAATTTATCCCTTGTTAAGATCATTTGCCGCACTTTTTGAACGCTTGTTCTTCATGAATAAGCTTTGAGGTAACTTAATAGAGCTTTCTCCACCCATTTGTTGATTTCAAGACAAATTTGGTCTATGTTGAGCCTAATTCTAGGTCATATAAAAAAGATAAAAGCGCCTAAATGAAAATACGCGCAAGATTGACCACGACCTTTTGCCCTGCTCAATAAGGACGCAGAAATGGACATTTGGGGTGCTTGCTTTAAATGCCGCCCTTTTCCGTACTGAAAATACCGATCCGGAGGCTAGTTGCCGATTAAGTGAGAAAGTGTGAGGTGAGCGAGCGTCTACGAAATGCGCATGAAAAGTTGCCAGTTTTCTCATCTGTAAATGGCCAACGCACATACCGCTGCCAAGTGGTAGCATGACGACGTCCGAAGTGTCGTTGCTTCATCGGCTCAATGTCACCGTCGCTAGTATCAGCTGCCTTGATAAGAAAAACACGCGATAGGCTTTTGTGAAAGCCATAAAGAAAATCAGATCAAGCATGATTGCGTAAGGGTAAAGTCTCCGTAATATGTATGTTGTTGACCAATGGAAAGCAATGGTTTTCCTTGGTATATTTACGTAAATATCAATCACTTCTCCCTAATTGACCCTTTTCCATAACGCGGACTGATGGGGGGTGGGGGGGGGGGGGAATACGACACGGCTGCTTCCCTGCCGTTTCCAAACAAAGAACGGCAGAAGCTTGCGGAAAACTCCGGTGAATTTGTACCAAGTAGGCTGCACGATTGGTTACACATTGTGCTTGAAAGAAATGAATTTGTGTGAATACTAACCAGTCACTTACGGCATGCCTTTGTAGGAATCACCCCAAATTTTGAGACTTGCAATTTTGATCGCACTTCATGAATATACCTAGGTGGTGGTAACTTATGTGTAATTTTTCCTTGCAATCTGATCAAAAAGGATGCCGACACACTGCAGCGTCGAGATGTGGATCCTGGGTTGACACATGCCATTCGTTTGGTAGTGATAGCAGCGCCGCGTGGTGGTCAGGAGATGCAAAGGGCGATATTATGAAACAAGAGTGATTAGTGCAACTGAGATTAGTTTGCGATATTGTCATATGCGTATAATTTGCTCATTGCTTTTGTTGTATTTGAAGCAACGCAAAACTAGCCACCCGTGCTAGTGTTGTTCGTTAACATTAGTACGGGTGTTTGTCATTTTGTTGTTGGATTCAAGTATCAAGTTGGGTTCGTCATTAAGCACATAAACGAAAACGTATGAAAATCATCTAGGATGCAAATCGCAAGCACATCGTTAAAAGCACAACGTTTCGTGAAAGCACCGTCTTGTTGCTGGATGGAACATATCGCACGACGCCGAAATACGTATGCAACGTTCATCCAAGTCTGGGTTCGGCATTTCACGAGTGGAAATTGTGTAATGCCGCACACTGTTGACAGCAGCCTCAAAGTCCATGAAATGCAGTATATAAGACGCAAAGCTCACTATATTTCTGGATATACGTCAACAATTTCAGCGAGATCCAACAACACCTGTTCAGATCACTGTACAGGCTACCATGGAGAAGTCGATAAACGTACCGGGGCCAAGCGACTTACCCCAAAGCATTCTAAATATACGACATAGTGCAGTCTCACTTAAGATCCCAAACCAGGCACGCCTTTGTGCCCCACTGTGTCAAACCGCTCCTTCCCAACAGGAAAACCATCCTACGTGGTCAAACGCGTCCTCGTCCATCTCTTCCAGTGCGTGCCAACACGTCTGGTCAGTTACAGATCAGTTCTAAAATAGTAGGAATTGATATATCTCTCAATACTCCACACAGAAGCAATTTCCTTCACAATGGATGTATCATCACAATACACTAATATTCCTATGAATGAGGTCACTAGGGCAATACCTGATATGCTTCAGGGCTATATTAAAAACATCCATACGTGTGATCTTAGCTGATGTTGAAAGCTCCATTACGTTATGGCTTCAGAACAGCTTGTAGGACTAGAAGTCGGTTACTTTGAGCAAACGCAGGGGTATTCATGGCAACCAATGGATCAACCGGCCGTCATATTACTTATGCGGTACCCAGAACTTCCAATCGATGTGACTCTTTCACCGCTTTTTTTCATGGGATACACGATGCACGACTTCTTAAGACGGCACATAACTAATGAAAATGCCGGGCTCCAAATCTCGTCAAACTCATGCTGGCATTCATTTTACATGACGCTTGACTTTCCTAAGGACATAAAAATTGCTGATAACATCCATGGACATGCATGAAGCCAGCCATACCTGTTCGAAGAGATTGCCGAAGAAACTGGTGCATAACTTAGACGTATTCGTGTTTTATTGCTGCATTGAAACAAAAGCAACCCACGCCTCACATCTTCTGCGCTGCCGCGACCTCGGCGCCACCGCCGGCACCACCTCGAGCACGTGCTGACTATAGGCGTCGCCACCTGTCAGCCAATTTACACCTCACATGTTCGTACGGTGGTATGGCTTCTGATCTAGCCATGTGAGAATGAGACACATTCGAGAGCGAGAGCAAGAGAGAGAGAGAGAGAGAGGAGAGATAGGAGATAGGAGCGAGAGAGAGATAGAGTCGAGAAGAGATCTATATAGAGGGAGAGGGTGGATTTATACCGAGAAGGGGCGAGAGTATGTTTGCAATTAGGTCGTACTAACTACTAACACCCGCGCTTCGTTTTACGAGACCGATGTGCATTGGTGGCGACATGCCCGAGGCATGTCGCACCGCTGCCCGAGGCATGTCCCACCGCTGCCCGAGACATGTCGCACCACTGCCCAAGGCGTGTCGCACCGCTGCCCGAGGCGTGTCGCACTATGCCTGAGGTGTATCTCATCGCTGCCCGAGGCGTGTCGCACTGCTGCCCGAGGCGTGTCGCACCGCTGCCCGAGGTGAGTCACAGTCCTGCCTGAGGCGTGCCGCACTGCTGCCCGAGGTGTGTCGCACCGCTGCCCGAGGTGAGTCACAGTCCTGCCTGAGGCGCGTCGCACCGCTGCCCGAGGTGAGTCACAGTCCTGCCTGAGGCGCGTCGCACCGCTGCCCGAGGCGTGTCGCACCGCTGCCCGAGGTGAGTCACGGTCCTGCCTGAGGCGCGTCGCACCGCTGCCACATCTCCCCCGAGCTTGGTGCGCTCTTGTCTGGGACGCTGGCAGCGATATCTGAGCTCACTTCTCCATTGACAAAGTACCTGCCTGAGGCTGCGACGTCGGCAGGTGACTCGATCGCAGACACCCGGCGAGCTGATCTGAT
>NW_023596805.1:23902667-23949219 GCF_011947565.3 Pollicipes pollicipes | reverse complement strand
CATGGCTTGTGACGTCATAGTGCATCACATGTCCCAAATGATCATCACGGCTCATCCGTGATGTCATACTTGCCAATTGCGTCGCATCGATCAGCACTTCTTTCAAATTGTGGATGACATGGACGATTGCACGTCAAACAGATGAAATAATAGCAACAACATTAAGACATCCTTCACAAGGGCTTACATTGCCAATCCTGGAATCCAAATATCTCACGTTTCTTACCATCTCACATTTCATGTTGGTTTTTTGCACGTTGCTTGCTTTCACATGTATTTGAGTCGTAAGTCAAGGTCTTTTGCGTAGCAACAGCAGATCGCCCTCTCATTACACATCAAACCCTCCTAATCCCGTCACCACAATCAGACCCTGCACGCTTTCATCACGCCATCTCCCACGTCCAGCTGCACCCCTAGGCACTGTCCCTTGAAGTCACTCTTTCCCTTGACCTGGTCCTGTCCCTTGACCTGACCGCGCCCTTGACCTGCTCCGTCCCTTGACCAACCCCAGGTGAAGGCCGTGTGCCGTCGTCAGCAGGTAGCGCTCGCTGACGATGACGGCGCCGGTGGCGTCGTGTGAGCCCTCCAGCAGCGCCGCCCAGGGCAGCTGGCCCCGGTGTGCCGCGCTCCCGCCGACCACGCGTGCTTGCCGGCCGAGCTGCGGCCGCCCGCACGGCACGCCTGACACTGCGGAGGGCACGGGGGTCAGACGGGAGTCACGGGGTCAGACGGAGGCCACGGGTCAGACGTAGGCCACGGGTTAAAACGGAGGACAGAGGGTTGGTTGGGGGTCACGGGGTCAGACGGAGATCATAGGGCCAAGCGGAGATCATGGGGTCATACGGAGACCACGGATCATACGGACATTGAAGAAGTCTCAGAAGTTAGACAAGGTTATAGGCCTGTTACTTCTCCCGTCTGACCCCTGGGTGAGACTGGAAGTCACAACAGCCAGACGAGAGATCATAGGGGTCAGGCAGGAGGTCATAGGGATCAAAGAGGACACTGCAGATGCTACGGGGGTCAGATAGAAGTCTACAGCTCACAGCGGGTCATTTTACTCATCTGGCGCGACAAAAAATGTAGAGCGAATGAAAAAGCAATAGGAATGGTGTCATTTGAATGGAAATTGCCAATAGATTGCGGAACATTTTCAGAAAATCTGAGCTCCCTCTCGCGAACATCCTTTCCCGGAGTCCAAAAAGTAATATCTGTGCTGAGATTTGAAATACGGAGAATCGCACGCCGCACCTCTGGTTTCCCAGGCTCGCAGCATATCCACTGTACTATCGGTTACTTTCGGTGCCTCCTAGAACCAGGATATAAACGGTCACCATGTATATCACGCTTATAGCTTCTAAAGGACCAAAGGCGCTGACCAACAAAGAAATATCGCAATTCAGATAGGATTTGGAGTAAAAGAAAGATCAACAGTCAGAATTTGCAGCCTTCACATGAATTGAAATTCAGTATGCACCCTCCCGCCAAAAAGTTACCACCCGAATTATGCTATGCTGCGAATTAGAATACACCACCTTTACGTTGCAAAAAGTGCTACGCACAGTGCATGCTACAAAAGAAGGGCTTAACTCGAATACAAACGACAACAGTGAGAAGTTACAGCTAAGCGGTCAACCCAAAACAGATGGCTGAAATTCCACCCGAAAACTCTGCAGAAGGTACGCCTTGCAAATAGATCAATGCAGAGGCTGAGGTTCGTGGTTCAGCCCAGTGCAAGGAGACAGTTTACCCCACCGCAACAAATGTGATTTATAATTCAGCACACTGCAAAGAGAGCTCACAATTTTGTGTGAGCTCTTCTGAACAACAGTTCAGAGGAGCTCACAATTCAGTTTACTACAAAGGATGCAGCTCGCACTTAAGCTATCAGGACAGGAGTGTAACTCATAATTCAGCTCACCGTAAAAGGAGTAACTCACAGTTCAGCCCACAGCAGTGTGACGTCACCAGGAGGCAGATGATTGCCGTTGTCCAGCGTGACTCCATTTTCGTCTCGCGTGACTGAGCACTCGTGCCGCGTGCGAGCCTCGTCCAGCCGAGCAGCGCGCTCGCGACTACCGGTCGGGCCGACCTCCTTTCGCCGACTCCGATGGGGGAAAGGCGACCTTCGGCTGGGTGCATCACCTGCGAGACCGGTTTGCGGATGCTCTCCGGGTCAGTGACACTCGGCGCAATCGGGCTTGGTGCCGGGTCGTGACCCGTCGGAAGTTCTGTCCGATTAACGAATTGCGACGGTTTACGATCGTTCGGGAGCGGCGATAGCGAGCCTGTAGACTTCAGTTGCTGCGTGGTGCCGATTTGCTGTTTAACGTGAGGATTTTGCACACCTTGACGGAGTGCCTTCATAAAAAAGGGCGCGAGCATAGAAAGTCTACCAGGAAACTGAAAAGGAAATGCTTTAGCTAGTTTCATTCCACCAGTCACTTCTGCTGCTCTTAATTGTTCTACTGCCATATTAAATAGCTGATGGGAGCATCATGCTACGTCGATGTCTTGGAAAGTGGGGTCACGTCCCAGAATCCTTACCTTACGTGACTCGACTCTCACGGTCTGCTCGCATCCGGGCTGCCACAGGGCGGCCGCGATGTGGCATTGCGTGGCGCATCGAAATATTCGGCGAAATGATCCGTTGGACTCTGGTGAGTACTCTTCTCTGGTGGTGCGAGGGTCAAGTCGTTGAGAACGATTTCTGCTCATCGAGGGTTCCGAATACAAAGCGCCTACTTTGACATAATCACTTGGGAACATGAACGGGAATAATTGACGGGAACACACGGTCATAGCAGCCTTGTTTTGAACTCAGGAGAACCAAACCGCATGAATTCCAGGCACATATAGTCCGGCCGAAGTTTCACCTGGAGGTAACATCTTGCCGTTTTTTGTCGGGCCT
The DNA here is from genome assembly GCF_011947565.3 of Pollicipes pollicipes. Classification (NCBI taxonomy): domain Eukaryota; kingdom Metazoa; phylum Arthropoda; class Thecostraca; order Pollicipedomorpha; family Pollicipedidae; genus Pollicipes; species Pollicipes pollicipes. The sequence continues at coordinate 23,946,308 of NW_023596805.1, read as the reverse complement.
AGGCACGTCTTTTCACAGTTGAACCCATGCTCGTGCAACGGATGAAGTGCGTAGTATACAATCGCTGTTCACATGAAGCGCGCTTCAGGGTCGTCCGCGATAACCCCGCCTGATTAGCAGCCTTGAGCCTGCTGAACAGGATTGATCAGATCAGCTCGCCGGGTGTCTGCGATCGAGTCACCTCGCCGCCGTCGCAGCCTCAGGCAGGTACTTTGTCAATGGAGAACTGAGCCCAGATATCGCTGCCAGCGTCCCAGACAAGAGCGCACCAAGCTCGGGGGAGATGTGGCAGCGGTGCGACGCGCCTCAGGCAGGACTGTGACTCACCTCGGGCAGCGGTGCGACGCGTCTCAGGCAGGACTGTGACTCACCTCGGGCAGCGGTGCGACGCGTCTCAGGCAGGACTGTGACTCACCTCGGGCAGCGGTGCGACGCGTCTCAGGCAGGACTGTGACTCACCTCGGGCAGCGGTGCGACGCGCCTCAGGCAGGACTGTGATTCACCTCGGGCAGCGGTGCGACGCGCCTCAGGCAGGACTGTGACTCACCTCGGGCAGCGGTGCGACGCGCCTCAGGCAGGACTGTGACTCACCTCGGCAGCGGTGCGAACGCGTCTCAGGCATGACTGTGATTCACCCTCGGGCACGGTGCGACGCGCCTCAGGCAGGACTGTGACTCACCTCGGGCAGCGGTGCGACGCGCCTCAGGCAGGACTGTGACTCACCTCGGGCAGCGGTGCGACACGCCTCAGGCAGGACCGTGACTCACCTCGGGCAGCGGTGCGACACGCCTCAGGCAGGACTGTGACTCACCTCGGGCAGCGGTGCGACGCGCCTCAGGCAGGACTGTGACTCACCTCGGGCAGCGGTGCGACACGCCTCAGGCAGGACCGTGACTCACCTCGGGCAGCGGTGCGACGCGCCTCAGGCAGGACCGTGACTCACCTCGGGCAGCGGTGCGACACACCTCGGGCAGCAGTGCGACACGCCTCGGGCAGCGATGAGATACACACCTCAGGCATAGTGCGACACGCCTCGGCAGCGGTGCGACACGCCTTGGGCAGTGTGCGACATGTCTGCGGCAGCGGTGGGATATGCCTCGGGCAGCGGTGCGACATGCCTCGGGCATGTCGCACCAATGCGACTCGGTCTCGGTAAAACGAAGCGCGGGTGTTTAGTCCGCCCTAATTGCAAACCTCTCTCTCTCTCCCCTCCCTCTTTCTCACTCCCTCCCTCTCTCCCTCCCTCCCTCCCCCTCTCTCTCTCTCTCTCTCTCTCTCTCTCTCCTCTCTCTCTCTCTCTCTCTCTCTCTCTCTCTCTCTCTCTCTCTCTCTCTCTCTCTCTCTCTCTCTTGCTCTCGCTCTCGAATATGTGTCTCATTCTCACATGGCTAGATCAGAAGCCATACCACCGTACGAACATGTGAGGTGTAAATTGGCTGACAGGTGGCGACGCCTATAGTCAGCACGTGCTCGAAGTGGTGCCGGCGGTGGCGCCGAGGTCGCGGCAGCGCAGAAGATGTGAGGCGTGGGTTGCTTTTGTTTCAATGCAGCAATAAAACACGAATACGTCTAAGTTATGCACCAGTTTCTTCAGCAATCTCTTCGAACAGGTATGGTTGGCTTCATGCATGTCCATGGATGTTATCAGCAATTTTTATGTCCTTAGGAAAGTCAAGCGTCATGTAAAATGAATGCGAGCATGAGTTTGACGAGATTTGGAGCCCGGCATTTTCATTAGAAGCCATTAACTTAAGCCATAAGCCATATAACATAAGCCATAAAGCCATTAAGTGCCATCTTAAGAAGTCGTGCATCGTGTATCGCATGAAAAAAAGCGGTGAAAAAGTCACATCGATTGGAAGTTCTGGGTACCGCATAAGTAATATGACGGCCGGTTGATCCATTGGTTGCCATGACTACCCCCGCGTTTGCTCAAAGTAACCGACTTCTAGTCCTACAAGCTGTTCTGAAGCCATAACGTAATGGAGCTTTCAACATCAGCTAAGACCACACGTATGGATGTTTTAATATAGCCCTGAAGCATATCAGGTATTGCCCTAGTGGCCTCATTCATAGGAAAATTAGTGTATTGTGATGACACATCCATTGTGAGGGAAATTGCTTCTGTGTGGAGTATTGAGAGGTATATCAATTCCTACTATTTTAGAACTGATCTGTAACTGACCAGACGTGTTGGCACGCACTGGAAGAGATGGATGAAGACGCGTTTGACCACGTAGGATGGTTTTCCTGTTGGGAAGGAGCGGTTTGACACAGTGGGGCACAAAGGCGTGCCTGGTTTGGGATCTTAAGTGAGACTGCACTATGTCGTATATTTAGAATGCTTTGGGGTAAGTCGCTTGGCCCCGGTACGTTTATCGACTTCTCCATGGTAGCCTGTACAGTGATCTGAACAGTTGTTGTTGGATCTCGCTGAAATTGTTGACGTATATCCAGAAATATAGTGAGCTTTGCGTCTTATTTACTGCATTTCATGGACTTTGAGGCTGCTGTCAACAGTGTGCGGCATTACACAATTTCCACTCGTGAAATGCCGAACCCAGACTTGGATGAACGTTGCATACGTATTTCGGCGTCGTGCGATATGTTCCATCCAGCAACAAGACGGTGCTTTCACGAAACGTTGTGCTTTTAACGATGTGCTTGCGATTTGCATCCTAGATGATTTTCATACGTTTTCGTTTATGTGCTTAATGACGAACCCAACTTGATACTTGAATCCAACAACAAAATGACAAACACCCGTACTAATGTTAACGAACAACACTAGCACGGGTGGCTAGTTTTGCGTTGCTTCAAATACAACAAAAGCAATGAACAAATTATACGCATAGTGACAATATCGCAAACTAATCTCAGTTGCACTAATCACTCTTGTTTCATAATATCGCCCTTTGCATCTCCTGACCACCACGCGGCGCTGCTATCACTACCAAACGAATGGCATGTGTCAACCCAGGATCCACATCTCGACGCTGCAGTGTGTCGGCATCCTTCTTGATCAGATTGCATGGAAAAATTACACATAAGTTACCACCACCTAGGTATATTCATGAAGTGCGATCAAAATTGCAAGTCTCAAAATTTGTGGTGATTCCTACAAAGGCATGCCGTAAGTGACTGGTTAGTATTCACACAAATTCATTTCTTTCAAGCACAATGTGTAACCAACCGTGCAGCCTACTTGGTACAAATTCACCGGAGTTTTCCGCAAGCTTCTGCCGTTCTTTGTTTGGAAACGGCAGGGAAGCAGCCGTGTCGTATTCCCCCCCCCCCCCACCCCCCATCAGTCCGCGTTATGGAAAAGGGTCAATTAGGGAGAAGTGATTGATATTTACGTAAATATACCAAGGAAAACCATTGATTTCCATTGGTCAACAACATACATATTACGGAGACTTCACCCTTACGCAACCATGCTTGATCTGATTTTCTTTATGGCTTTCACAAAAGCCTGTCGCGTGTTTTTCTTATCAAGGCAGCTGATACTAGCGACGGTGACATTGAGCCGATGAAGCAACGACACTTCGGACGTCGTCATGCTACCACTTGGCAGCGGTATGTGCGTTGGCCACTTACAGATGAGAAAACTGGCAACTTTTCATGCGCATTTCGTAGACGCTTGCTCACCTCACACTTTCTCACTTAATCGGCAACTAGCCTCCGGATCGGTATTTTCAGTACGGAAAAGGGCGGCATTTAAAGCAAGCACCCCAAATGTCCATTTCTGCGTCCTTATTGAGCAGGGCAAAAGGTCGTGCTCAATCTTGCGCGTACTTTCATTTAGGCGCTTTTATCTTTTTTATATGACCTAGAACTAGGCTCAACATAGACCAAATTTGTCTTGAAATCAACAAATGGGTAGAGAAAGTTCTATTAAGTTACCTCAAAGCTTATTCATGAAGAATAAGCGTTCAAAAAGTGCGGCAAATGATCTTAACAAGGGATAAATCTGGCTAACATAGAGCAAGACTCAGCTACTCCCATCTAGCGGAGGAGTAAATATCAGAGACATCTTCGTACTATCCTGAAGTCGCTAGTTCGCCAAATAGAACACCGTGTGCGTGTGTTTTGTAGAAGGAGAATGACGAGCAAACTTTTATGTGTGTTTTCTGCGTTTCAATGGCTGGAATAATAAAATATAAATGAACGGTCGCAATATTATTGTGGACACGCCAAAAAACGACAAACCCACCATACAAAGCCTTGAATAAACGACCAAAAAGGTCATAAGCGCTACTTTTGCTGTTATGTGCAATGAACTATGCAAACCAGAAGCAAATATGCATATATATGCATATATATATATAATATATATATATATATATATATATATATATATATATATATATATATATATATATACGTGCACACACACACACACACACACACACACACACACACATATATATATATATATATATATATATATATATATATATGTGTGTGTGTGTGTGTATGTAAAAAGTAGCTTATATAATGGAAATTGCTTGTGGTCAAAGCTAGTCCGAATATAAAAGGATAAAATCCACAGTGTCTCTTATCTGCCCCTTTTGCAACGTTCACAACTCTGCCCCTCCCCCCACACCCCTCCCCCATGTTTTCGATCAGGCCTGACTGCATTGGGCCGGGACGTCAGCGGCTGCTGATCCGGCCAGCCATGTGACTGCATCTTGCTTGGGGAGGTGGTCGTTCTGCCCGTCATGACATCGGGGGGGGGGGGGGTGGGGGAAGAATGCGGTGTGGCAGGCGTGGCAGCTGCCACACTAACGCTTTCGGAAATCGACTTGCTTTTCCTACGTTAAAATGCACATTTTCCACATGGTTGAACGATGAAATCGGTTGTTTTGTGCGGAAGTTAACCTTTTTACTGAAGAGTTTATCAACCATTCCACTTCTCAAGACGCTCGTACCAAAACTGCTGCCCCACCAACCTTTTACACATTTTTTCAGCCATGCCTGACACGCGCGATTGTCGAAAGGAACCATTCAAGGTTGCGAGAGATAGGGAGCTCCGCTCGTGTGACGTGCATACCAGGGACGTAGTACCGCCACGCGAGTTGATCGGCTGAGCAGTGAAAAACAGCGCTAACTATCCCACAAAATACGTCGACAAACGTTTTTTTTTCTAGAGGCATCTCGATGTGCTACGACGCTTGCAAAGGCATCCCAACCTGCTATGCCGCTTGTGAAGGCATCCCGACCTGCTATGCCGCTTGTAAAGGCATTCCGACCTGCTATGACGTTTGCAAAGGCATCCCAACCTGCTATGCCGCTTGTGAAGGCATCCCGACCTGCTACGACGCATGCAAAGGCACCCCAACCTGCTATGCCGCTTGCAAAGGCATCCCGACCTGCTGTGCGGCTTGGAGAGGGATGGAGGGGGGGGGGGGGGGGAGGAAGGGTGCCGCTATTGGAGAGTTGTCATGGTTCGCTTCGTGGCTGTTGTCATGGTTCGCCTCGCGGCGGAAAGAACTAACAGCTTGTCGCACCTTGGAGAGCACGTCATGGGCTTGTTGACGCACTCAGCTGCCGAGGCGATGCGGTTTCTCCTACCTAGAAAGGGCGGGCACTGCTGGGAATCGAGCTCCGTGCCTCAAGCTTCCAGAAGCGCAGCCAGACCAGTGCACTGTCAAACCCCACAAGAGGCGTGCCGGTTCCTGCGTCACGATCTAACTCGGTGTGCCACGATTTTGAAGAGCCGTCGCGGGCTGTCGAGCCGCTCCGGAAGGTGGCCACACTGTGCTGAGCGATATCGAAATCTGTCACTGTGCTTGTCATCAAGACCGCAAATCGCATGATTAACACCTTCTTTCCACCATTATAACTCCGCGTTCACAAGGCATGCTTCATGCGTCAATGCGTTCGTCGGAATTGGAATTCTAGGACGAGATGTCGAGCAACGGATTTTGATAAATCGAGCCGTCTTTTCAGTGCACGTGGATTTATCTCGCCCGCGACACAAATAGCCGTGGTGAAGTGCCTCACGTCGCGTCATTCGGCGTCTTGGCATCACGGTATTTCGAGACAAACTGGCTCCCATCCTGGTAGTAAGTATCATCGTGCTCGCTGGCAATATCCATATTATAGGAAATGTTCCACGTTCGTATAGGCGGTTTCAAACTGAAAGAGTCATCTTAAAGACCTTTAAGTGCAGTTCGAAGTGCAGTTAAGTGCAGTTCCCTACAGGCCAACATTGGTTGAGAGCTGATTGACGGTTGTTATATCTGGAAATAATGCCCCCGAATGCCAGATATGAACGAATAGACAATTGTGTATTTATTGGCCTTGATCGCTGCATGCGAAATACAATGCCAGGACTTGAATGACGTTATCTTGCCGTCACCGATGCCTGGGTCACCTTGAAAAAGTTTGCACAAAGTAGTGTGCTCATGTTGGGCGTGTAGCTCAGAGACTAGAGAGCTTTCGTCTGAAAAAAGCGATGCCTGTGGAGTGCACGGAATGATGTTCAAAATGGCTATTTCAGTTAGAAACCTCATACAAATGATGTGTAGCACTCATGTAATGTGTAGCATGTAGCACTCCCATAAAGGAGGTGTTGCATGCCCAACGGGCACATTCCAAGTCCAGCAGTACAATAAGCAATGGCTTGCAACATTTGATGAAGTTGACAGTGGTCTGCACCGCTGCGGATTTCGCGACGCATGAGGTTCGTGACGCATATTCGAGACGCATGAAGTTCGCGAGGCATGTTCGCGACGCATGAATGAAAATGTCGTGAGCAGCGTGCGCCAAACATGACGGCACAGTGGCAGCGCGGTTCTCAGTCAGCATTGCCAGGCAAGGTCACCGAATTATTAACCATCTACGATGCAGCACAACGTCGTTTGTGACGCTGCAAGCAAAAACAAAGACCAGGTAAATCTCAAGCCAAGGAGACCATGCATCTTCCCAAATTGGTTCAGACTTCCGTCTGAGTCCGAATTGCAGGGTAAGAATGCAATGCGATGCTCTATACTTGCAATTGTCCAATACGATTGTAATTTGCAGCGTCCAGTGCTAATATCTTTGTATGTTTTACAGTTCGATGTGTGCAGTCAGTCATGGACGCACTTTCCAGTTCTACAAAAGTAGAGGCATGAGTCTCAACCATCACAGTGATAAGGAGGCGAAGGGTACCACTTGATCTACGATAACATTTGTTACGTACTTGAAGCGTGCTCAATGATATCTTTAATGCGTTACTCAAAGTTACCCTTCAGCATTACGTTTCAGCTTGAATCAGGCTGTGTTACACAATAACAGGTTTAGTTAGGACATGTGATCAGTTAAACCGTGACCGATTATCTTAAGTATGACTTTCAACCAACGCCGGCACACGAGCTGTGAGGTTGTGAGCACATCGATGCCAGTGACGCTGAAACCGCTGTCCAAAAGTCAGTATGAAGCCTTGAAACCCGCATAAATAGAGTACTGGAATCAGGTTTTTGCCTACGAACCAAAACGATCGTTGTCAATCATTGTGTGTGCGCGGCTATCAAAGGTCAGAATTACAGAAGGTCATGGGAAGACTTCAGATGACCTCTGATTGACTGCTTGAATGTCAACTCTGCAATGAATGACGTCACTCTCTGGTATGAATGACGTCACTCTCTGGTATGAATGACGTCACTCTCTGGTATGAATGACGTCACTCTCTGGTATGAATGACGGCGCGCCTTGACTTGACTTACGTCAGCTTAACTCTGCGGTATAGATATGCATCTCTGCTCTGAACACATATGTATCTCTGCTCTGAGCATGTAGGTTACTTTGCTGACCATAGATTAAACTCTACTTAACATACATTTAACTCTGCTGAACATATATGTAACTCTGCTGAACACCTTTGTAACTCTTCTGAACGTAGATTTAATTCTGCTGAATATCCAGTGATTTCTGCTAAACGTATCCGTAATTCTGCTGAACATGAATTTAATTCTGCTGAACATACATGGAACTCTGCTGAACATATGTGTGAATCAGATGAACATATAGTTTATTCTGCTGAACGTACATCTACAGTTGTACACGTCCCTCCCCGTGTTCCGAAGAGCGAACAGCAAATAATTGGCAATGCTCGGCGCACAGTGGCGCACACAGCAGAATCCGACTGCCCAGTTTGAACACCGGCGCATCTCCCAACGATCATTTGAGGCCAGCGAGCCACAGGGATTGACTGTAGCTGCGCTGGCGAGGCTCCCATGTCAAGAATGACCATTGATCGCGTGGTTGCCACCGTGCGCAAACCCGCGCCTCCGTCTCTCCCTGGTGATCACCAGACTGTAAACCACTTTGTCCCTATTCTTCACCCAGCCGATCATCACCACCAGCGCTGGCGCGCTCGCTGCGGTGTCGCTTGTGCAGCTGATCGTCACAGGGTTCCCACCGCGCGCCCCTTTGTGTCTCAGAGGTTGAAGCTCTTCAGTCCAGCTTAGTGGCCGTTGGAGCTCTTCAGCCGAGCTCACTGACCCGTGCTCATGGCAGGGCTCCAAGCTTCTACCGGGTCGTGGTCATCTGCGTTCTCCGAGAGCTAGCCGTGTGCAAAGGCAGCAACTGAATCAGAGGAGCTGTGTAACCTGGAACGGACGTGGACATCTCAGTCAAATCATAACCTGGAACGGACGAGGACATCTCAGCCAGATCATAACCTGGAACGGACGTGGACATCTCAGCCAAATCATAACCTGGAACGGACGTGGACATCTCAGCCAATCATAACCTGGAACGGACGTGGACATCTCAGCCAAATCATAACCTGGAACGGACGTGGACATCTCAGTCAAATCATAACCTGGAACGGACGTGGACATCTCAGCCAGATCATAACCTGGACGGACGTGGACATCTCAGTCAAATCATAACCTGGAACGGACGTGGACATCTCAGTCAAATCATAACCTGGAACGGACGTGGACATCTCAGCCGAATCATAACCTGGAACGGACGTGGACATCTCAGCCAGATCATAGCGCAGACCGACAAGTTTTATGCGGCCGGATCACTGCGCCGAGTTATATGGACAGTTGTAGGCAATAGCTATAGTTTATAACTGAACCAGCTGTAGATGATTGTAGGCAGCTTTTGCTGCCACAACATAGATCAGAGAATAACTTGCATGGCAGTTCAAAGAATAACCTGCATGACAACTCAGAGAATGGCTTGCATGACAGCTCAGAGAATCACTTGCATGACAACTAAGAGAAAAACTTGCATGACAGCTCAGAGAATAACTTGCGTGACAACTCAGAGAATAACTCGCATGACAGCTCGGAGAATAACTTGCATGACAATTCAGAGAATAACTTGCATGACAACGCAGATAATAAGCTGCATGACAAGAGGCCATGACCACTAAACCAAACTGCAGTGTGTTTTGCAACAGGCAAAATTGCATGACAGTGCTATCTGGAACAGGTAGGATTACCCAACCCCGGGGTTTATCACGACATGAACGATGGTGACTCTATCGAAGCCGAGTGCACTCTGGCGATGACCGCTAGCACCGTCCGGCGGAATGCACGCCGAACGCATCCTCGAAATATAGCAGTTTTGACGGAGGTAGTCAGCCAGCCGTCGCAATATACGGAGCTGCGGTTGACCGTCGTGGTAGAATCGTCAAATTAATAAATGTCAGCACTCCGAATGATGAAGGCGGCGTTGATTACATCATTTGCACAGCGTGAAAGCAGCAGAGCCCATCCAAAGTTTCAGAAGCTCTTATCACTGCGACATCATTAAATCTTCATCACGAAAAGTTCTCATTACCGCGAAAACGACAACACAGGACATCACTCTAAGTCAGACACATAGTTCTTTTCTTGCTTCATTTCTGGGGCTCTCGCTGGCTTTAATGAAGTTCCCATTGTTGCCACCCAGAACGCTGACATAGACACTTTATCATTGTGGTAAAGGGTGTACCTTGCTGACGTAAATGAAGCAGACCCACAAGGCAACAGGCGTAAAAGTAACCAGTCGAGCGCTGGGGAGTCCGCTGTCAGCAAGCACAGATGACATGTAGAATTTGAACATTTTCACAAGACAAAAAACGAATATTTAATTAGATTAAGGTCGTCTTCTTACAATAATTTCATACGCGATATTCATCAAGTAAATAATATTTTTTAATGAAATTGCGTTCATGGACGTTGCCCACAGAATCGAAAAGTGCAAATATGTGGTGCAATAGAGTACAGTGGTACTTTGTGGAACATGCACTGCAGTGGTACCATTCAAGTCTCACGTGTTCTGTCTGCTCGCGTTCCCTTCAGTCAGACCACGGCCATTCAGACCAGACACGAGCGTTGCGAGGCGGTAACTGTCTTAACACGCGAGGCGAGCAGGCGGCGCCGACCCCGCCGGGCGGCGCCCCAGGCAGTACACCGCCGGTCGGGGCAGCGGCGTGCCGAGGTACAGCGGCACTGGCGGCTCGAGCAGGAGGGGACTCAGGCGCACGCCAATAACATAACGATACAGGTACGAAGTGCAGTGGTAAGATGGTACAGTGCGTGTGCAATTTACATTGCACAAGCACTGTACTATCGTAGGAAATGACATGAAATTGAACTGGGAAGCTATTCCTGGTGAAGAACCACCATCATAAAAGAGTAGTTGTCGTCGCTGCCAAACCCACCGTTTCTGTCCCTTGACCTGTCGTTGCGGGCGCTGAACTTTCGCTTTCCACGGCACAGGAAGAGGCGGGCAAAGCCCTGCCTGAAGTTGTTGTTGAAGCCGCCGTAGAGGATGGGGTTCCAGAGCGAGTTGCTGTAGGCCATGAAGTACGCCAGGAAGTGCACGCTCTCAAACCACGACGGCTGTCGAAGCACAGAGTGTAGTTGGCGCCGGGCACAAGCTCTTCTTGGCACAAGTGCCTTATCACTGACGTCAACTTTATACCCAGGTGACAAATCTTGCTCCTAATACCGCAGTGCGGGTTTGAACACTAACGCGGTCCCAGCAAAACTATTCGGGTGGATTCCCTCAGTCTCTGTCACATACCCAGATGCGCCGGGTACTTGAAAGCCCTCTACATGCGTATGCATACCTATAAATATGGGTTATAACCATGTCGCATTATGCAAGTTGTTCAGTGCATCAGTGAGTAACATTATTCACATAGATGAGACAGCAGTACTAGCCATATTCCTCGGAGAAAAACCAGGAGAATGGAGATATAGTTGGGTTGATCTTTCGGCAACATGCCTTCATCGAAACAATACCAAAAGTCACCTTTACGGTAAGACGCACAACGGAAACAAGATGCGACCGAGCATGTGACGCACAGCGGAAACAGGACACAACCGAGAATGCGACGCACAGCGAAAACAGGACGCGACCGAGCATGTGACGCACAACGGAACCAGGACACGACCGAGCGTTTTCAGTGAAAGCCGAGGCGCTTTGACGCTGGGAGCTGGTTGATACCGTTTAGCGCTAGGAGTTGGTTGTTGCCGGAAGTCGGGCTGCATTCACTCCTAACAAGCTATGTGTACTTGTGGCGAAAACATGGCATCAATAAAAGACCTTTGGTGGCCCCCATACGAATGCAACGCGAACATTGCTCTGACATAAATGGGTGCGCCCCCTATCCAGCACGAATTCAAGCGACAGCGCTGTTCTGGAGGAACATATATGGGTGCCTTCACTTAGTCTCTATTCTTATGTATAAATGCCGGCCACAAAATTGTCCCCGGACCTTCTCATGCAACGACATCGAGCCGAGATAGCTGCTCTAAGCAAAATGCCACTATTTTCTTTAAGGTCAGTGACCTTTTTAGCGTTTAGAAACTCAAGACGATCGTAACCTACGATATTGCTTCTAATTTTCTATTTGATTAAACGTCAGAAACTACGCTAGACAAAATGTTTCAACATTAAAATGTTGGCCCGGGTCATTTCAGGTCATTGATCTATTCTAACATTTAAGAATTTCATGGAATATGCCTGTTCCGATCCCCGTTCTTCATAGATTTGAAATAACCACCAAAAACTGCCATAAATGCAAGTTTCGAGTAAAAAAGAAATAAGTTGCGATTTCGGTCGCACCTTCATGTCTGACGCTAGAATGGGATCTGTTGCTATTCAAAACTCATTTGTTTTGTTTTCGAAGAAACTGTCTTGGAGGTGCATTGTTCCGTCTAACGCTCCGTCCTCGCATCAGATTGAGCAATTTCCTCGAAATTGTCTTCGTTGACAGCCATTGCCTGACTCTAACCTGCCATAGGTTGGCGACCTTACGAGGTACATTTAGTTATTCAGAATAAGAGCTCCGGTATTCAATTGCCTACAGTCAGGGGGACAGCTAGAGCTTTGGGAAAAGGGGGGGGGGGGCGCCGGGTTGAAAAAGGGCCCCCTGATAGTTAAAGGACCCCCAACAATCACTGGATATGGCCCAGTTGTTAATGATGTCATGTTTTTCTCGCACATTTATATATGTATATATATATATATATATATATATATATATATATATATATATATATATATATCTCTCTCTCTCTCTCTCTCTCTCTCTCTCTCTCTCTCTCTCTCTCTCTCTCTCTCTCTCTCTCTCTCTCTTACTCATTTCTACCTTCCATGAATTAATTTTATGGCAGATGCTACCAAGAGATCAATTTCGCCTTTGGTTTATATAAATTAAAAAAAAACTCATGCGTTAAACGAGATAGAACTCAGAAACTTAGACTTTGTATTTGGGTTGCACAGAGCTAGCAAGGATTCCGTGAATGCAGGGTAGAGATCAAAATGGATCAAAAAGTTGTTTTGACATGACCAAGCCATGTTTGTCTCGCTATGTTCAACACTCACTCAGAATTGATTATTGGTTCAAAATACATAACGTAGTTTTGAGTATGCGTGCTCGCATACCTTGGCAGCAAAATCTTCGACTCCAGGCGTTGCAATCTCCTGAGGCCGCGTGGCGTCGGCCCCGCGGCTGATACTAGGCCGTGGCCAACAGGTGGACGAAAATGATGACGCATTTGAAACAATCACCTTTGAACGCTTGTGGACACCAAATCGTACATTTAAAGATATTCCGGGCGTATATTTCACCTGTGCTGTTTTCAGAATGATGACAATAACGTCTTAATCTCTACAGCACCTTGGAGTGGTGCTGGAATCTGGTCGTGCACTGGAAGGGTAAAAGTAAAATCTCCATTTTCCATGTTGCTGCAGCTGTATGTCGGTCCAGAGGACAACTTTAAAGCTGCAAAAAAGGGTCTTTCCGGTGTAATTTCTAAACTATACGAATTAATTCTTTAAGCTATTCCGAAGCGTTATTTTATGACGGCCATTGTTGCGCGCGCGGCGCATGCTCTCTCGCATTACTTGCAGCGACCAACGCCGTCTGGTTTTGCGAAGACTGTAACCCCATACGCCGCTATCCTTGCTCCCCAAGATCACAGACGTGTCATTGAGGCTTTGTGACGCACTCAGCTGCTGGGGCTATATGGTGCCGCCAGCTCTCACGGTGGCGGGAAGGGCGGGCACCGCGGGAATCGGACCCCGTACCTGTGGTATCCCATTCGCATAGTGGTTAACGCAGGAGCGTTAACCACCACACTATCGGTACCCCGGGCGTAGGCTCAAGCTTTTTGATGGCATTTGTTTCACTAGTCCATTTTGCAAAATAATGAATGTTCTCAGGGGAGCATGAGTTGGCGTTTTGCGTTTTGAACTCATTTCGAACCACTCCATTCCATCCTGATGAGACCCCTCACTTCTTTCCGGTAAAGGGGTCCCCTTAAATACAACACTATCAGGTACATTGCTGTTCACGGTCAAGGGCTGAAGGGCCATTCTGTGCCACCGCGGTGTGTCTTCCGGCCGCCATTCTGGTCACCGCGGTGTGTCTTCCGGCCGCCATCCTGGCGACAAGGAGCGGCATCCCCTGGCGGATCCGAAAGCCCTTGGAGGGATACATCATACCACATTGGTCCGCTTCCTGACGCGGGGACCTTTTAACCAGCACAGTTGACCCCGGATGGGCGCGTGTACCGTCATGAACCGTCATTAAGGCAACAACATTACCGCTCGCCGCAGGTGGTCAAATGAACTCCATTTTGATGGCATTCGCAAAATAATGAATGTTTTCATGGGAGCACGAGATGGCGTTCTGCGTCTTGTACTCATTTGATCAAAAATGATCGCAGGTGGTCATATAAGCTCCATCTGGGCTTAACAGCCGCCATGCTAGAATAGGGTTGGAGGGCCCACCGCTCGGTACCAGGGGCCCTGACTTACACAGGACTCCTCTATTGGCTCAATGTGAGCACCCATCACACGTTCTTACGTTTCCTTCAATTGCCAGAGAGCCCAGCCAACGCAAAAGACCCTCTGTCATTCGGACTTCCGCACACGTCCCTGTTGATCAAATCTTCCCCTGACCGATTCGAGATCCCTTGCTGACACAGAATGCCCTGTTAGGCACTGTGGAGCCCTGAACGATGAGGAGCCCGACCAATGTAAGTCGCGGGCCCGGCCTTGTCCCTACTTTGAAAATGAGTCCTCCGCGTTCAGACCAACACAGAGCCTACTGTTTGCTGTTCGTGATCTCTGGCCGAAATAGAGGAACGGTTTGCCTCGGCAGCCCTCGTCGGTGCACGAGATCAACTTACAGACCTTTGAGATCACGGCCCTATCGGCGGGGGTTCGTAATGTGACTTATAGCCAGCCCTTCGGACTTTTCAGCTACCCCATTGAGCCCCTGATTTTTGGTCTCGAGAGACCCTTCGCCCCCCCCCCCCGCCCTTTGGACCCCCTCAACCTCCGCTCCGACTGGCGGCCACTCGCCGCCACAGGACCCCCGTTAAGCACTGTGGCCTCTAACCGATATAGGAGCCTCTTATTATATCAGGGACCCGAGCATTGTGAATAGGGGACCCGGCCTCGTTTCTGCTTGGGAAATGGGTCTCATTGGCTCAGACGGACGTGGAGCCAACTGTTCGATGTTCATGATCTCTGACCGACTTCTCATTGAATGCTTTCCTTAGTCGGCTCGGGGCTTGTGCAAGCACATGAAACCTCTGTAAGGCGCTGGGGGCTCTGATAAATAAAGGCCCCCGACTGGTGTAAATCACTGGCCCCGGCTTCATCGCTGACTGGGAAGTGGGCCCTCAAACCCATGCCGACACGGAACCGCCTGTGCGGTACTGGTGGTACCTGACCGACATATAGGCCCATGTGGACTCAAGGGATCCTCGATCGGCGTTAAGGGCTCTCTGACCGTTAGAGGACTCTGACCAGCCCTATATGCCCTTGGGCCCTTCAATCGCGCCGTTGATCGTCGGACCCAGTGGACCCTCTAGACTTTTTGGCCTCCTCGAATACTGCCCCTAGCCGACTCGGGGCCCCTTGAAAATACAGGCCCCCTGTTAGTCGCTGTGGGGCCCTGTGAAATGTAAATCGCTGGCTCCTGCTTTGGCTCTGCTTGGAAAATGGGCGCGTAGCCTCGTTCTGCTACGGAGCCGACTGTGCGTTACTGCTGGTGTCTACAGAAATATGAGCCATTATCGACTTGGTGGGCCCATGATCAGCACGCAAGACCCTCTGCCTGGCATTGGAGTGCCTGGCCCCACTGGCCGGGGCTCCTGAATGGGACCTTTGGCCGGCCTTTCGGGCCCTGCGGGCCTTCAAATCGGGCCCTTAATCGTAGGTTCCAAGAGGCCCGAAGACCCTCTCCGTACCTAACGGGGAGGGTGGTACATGCCCCCTGTCTCCTCCCTGTCCGCGCTACTGCCTACAGCAATGCAAAGTATGGCGCGCGGCGCCGTTCGAAAATCATTCTGGAAAAACCTTTCCAGGGGGGAGGAGGGGAGCAAACTGACTGTCCTACACACGATTGGGAAATCTAATGACTCCATTTGAATCCAATTACGGAGCACTGTGGCCCTCACACATCTCGCGGCAGAAAAATCAGACGTCCATAGGGAAACGAATCGAATGCGTATTTCAAGCCGCCGGAGCTGGTAGCGGCGTCCATTAGACGGTAAGCACTCCCACTAAAGGCTGCCCGGCGCATTGGCTCACCTGCCAGTGAGAGAAGTCGAAGCTGAGTGTCCGACTTCATCGGGTATGTTACGTTAAGGCGCTCTCTGCTCGCTCTTTGCAGCACCCAGCGCGCTTAACAAGTGGGTCGTCGCGGGCGGCGAGTAGATACTTTCAAGCTGAGAGTGCTCGATCAATTCCACCGCGACATCTCCCAGTTTGCGAACGTTCGTAAACTAGCGCTGGAGTTCCGCCTAATGCTGCGCCTAATATTGCAGTCCCCACGTCTAAGTTGGTGCGGAGACTGAACAGTAAAAAATGGATCCCAAAATACGCCAGCAATCGAATTCCTCCTCAGGTCTGGCTACATTCTTCTCAAAATTAGGGTAGAAGGGGGAGGGAGAGGGGCGCTTAGGCCTCAAACTGAGAAATACTATACCTCTGATAATTTATATACAGTGTGGCATATAAGTTACTGGTGTATCATCTTCTAAGAGCGTTCACAGTTTTGGTGATCTGACACCGAAAAATAAGCAAAAGTCGGCTTCTGAGTCAGCAAAGTCAGCTAAAACAAGCATATCACAACTAATATCTTAACAGAACTCTTGACTCTTGGTGGGGCACCAAGAGTCAAAAACAGGCCACGCACGGGCAAACGAGAATGGGGGTCGACATGTTCCAGCGACTTTCTGTCAATGCTAAGCACAATGACAAACTCTCAGCGATAAAGTCCTCATTCTTGCCTGCACATCTCATAGATCTGCTATGCGGCACACACGTCGAGTGCGTGGCCCTGGTCACCCGTTTAGAGTTCGTTAATCGTCCTTCAGATTTTACTTCAGGCACCGTGTTGCCTAAAATGTTTGCGCGATTTGTCCACCCCGATACATGAAAAACTAAAATAGGTATACCAAATTCACAGGATAGATTGGCCTGTACGTGGACTCATTTATATCAAAATTCAAGATCCCTAGGTTATGACCTTGAGGCCAAATAAGTTCAAACAGGGTCAAACTCCAGAACGGTGTTTCAACTGCCCCAGACGTCCTCATGCAAGATAAGTGAAGCTTGATACCTGTTTTGAGCAAAATGTCACTAAATTCAGTAACCTTTTTGGACCTTTATAAGTCAAGGTGCCCAAACATCCACGAGACTGCTTCTATTTTGTCGTTTGAATAAACGTCAGAAGACCATGGAACATGTCTTTTGGGGTCTCTGTCATTAAGACATTCGAAATGAGCACCAAAAACTATCTCATGAAACCAAACCCTGGAACAAAAGGCAGGCTAGTTTTGACTTCAGTGTGGTCTTTATTCTTTGACCTTAGGTCAATGAAATAGTTCGTAATTTGAAATTCGATTGGTTTATAAAAAAACTATCTCAGATAGGTATGTCTTTGTCTAACACTCCGTGGTTGCATTACATATACCGATTCCCTAGAAATGCCCTTCATTGACAGCCATGGCTCAACTTTGACCTGCCATAGTTCTGCGACCTTAAAAGGTACATCCAATTTCTTAACACCATCCAATTTACATCTAATTTCTTTACAAAAGATCCGTTATTTAATTCTCTACAGCTATGTAAAGTTCGGCGCAGCGTAGCCGCGTTGCTCGGAAATAATTCAATTTGCCAATTTGCCTCTCCGGAGCGCATGTTAATAGCATTAACGTCATTCGACAGCTATAGCCGCCATGATGACAATGCAAATGGTATATGCTTCATACCACGTCGCAAAAGCATAACCGCCATGCATCGAGCAATGCAATTCAGTGTAGGCTCGTCCTGGGCCATGTAGCCATTACCACGCCTGATGAGCCTTGAATTTCGTCTTATTTAGATCAAAGGGTTATGAATCTGAATAACCGGGATGCGGTCCATCGCGTCTGAGGTAGTCCTTGTCATGTCCAACAAATGCCGAGGTCATTTCGAGATGACGGATAATAGCCGAGACTCATGAATCCAAACGAACCACTGCATTCCGTAAATGGGGAGAACCGGCCCGAGCCCTTCAACACAGTTCTTGGGACGTAAAGACCGGTCCAGGCTTATGTCTTCCTTGGCTAACGTAACGCGGCCAGCTTTACATAAGCCGTTTGCGACATAAGACACGAGCAGTGGCCGGCTGTGTCAATAGCATTTAAGACGGGAACCATGTCGTCTAACTTGGATGCGGCATCTCCGTTAAGTTTGCTTAGGGCGCAAACCAGCTGCAAACTATTTTAATGATATTCAGGTCAGAGGCAGACACAGAAGCGTAACTTTGTGTCACCTATGAAATTTGCAGCCTAAAAACATCATTCTGTTGTAGATTATCTTCTTTCGTGACCGCTGAAGCCTTAGCAGGCAGGACATTATTGAAGCCTTGCTATCACGGCCCCTGCAGTCCGCCATGCTACGCCGAAGACACTCTGAAATAAAGCGGAAATCGACGTTCGGTAGTACTTGCGCAACTTTATATAATACAATTCTGATACTGGTAGAGCCTGGTAGACTGCTGCCACTTAGTACAAGTTAAAAGGTCCTTGACGAGATAAATCGGTTAAACGGGATGACAGTGCCATTGCGGTTCCAAGAAGCAAACTTTGCACGTGCTCACAGCTGATATTTAATCAGTCAAAGTGGCGGCCAAAACATGAGTCAACACTGATATTCATTTCGATAAAGACAGGCAGCCGAATATCTATGCATCAATTCCCCCTTTCTCCCGCTTATTTTTCGAGGAATAAGGCTAGCGGCACTGTCTTGCCGCCCTAAGCGGGATTGCCGTTTAAAAATCATCGGCGCCCCTGTCGGTGCATCAATGACTTGTACACGACGACCTTGCTGAAAGATGCGACGGCTGTATAAATATTTTATTTGTGTCATAAGTGTGCATGAGCACATGTGGCTCAGCGTGTGGACGTGTTACTCTGTCGGTTGGGAGAGCATGTGACCGTTTGAGCGGACGAGGCCTGCCACTTCGAGAATTTGCGCGAGACTTTTTCTGTAGCATTAACATTTTGGATTTAGCGGCTATGAGGGGAATTACGAGCGATGTTTTATTTAAGTCCGGCAGTTAGAAAAGCACGTCGCATAATATGTTTTGGCATTAACAGTCTAAAACTGTCCATGCAATCTTTCACGGCAATTACGACAGTGGTACGTACCGCAAACTTGTGTACTGCATCGATGGCGAATATGGCGTATAAGCTGATGATCTGCAGGGGCAGCCAGCAGAGCACGAACACCAACATCACCAGCACAACCATCTTCACCACCTGCAGGCAGATGCGGTAGTTAGCACAGGCGTGGTCAGCTAGCACCATCCCGAGACCCGTTTACATAGGATTTTACATGGTCACATGGGATTTTATGTGTTGCCAAATAGGCCACGATGGCGATCAGAAAATTTATCTACAAAGAGCCAACTACATGTTTGTTGACAGCGGGTGCGTTTAGACGATAGTGAACGCTTTTGCTTGATAATATGCATTCTCTAAACAGATTAGGGACATGGAGTGACAGCATAAGCGCAAAAGCGCTTACATCACAAGAGCATATGCTTATCTCCATGCCTCTGTACGGTGACGCCCCGTATCCCTGGTTCCACAGCCGACAGTATCACTCTTTACATGAGAAATACATGGTTGCCAGATTGAAACGAGTGTGCCAATGATGACGATCTCGGCTTTTCTCTTGTGCAGGTGTTAGAAATCATCCAAATTTGTGCTAAAAGTAGTGCGTTTGTGCTTTTTTACTTTGCAACCAGACAATACAGCTGACTGCAATAACTTAAACATCTTGTGCTATATTTCTACGCATGGAGAATATGGTAGCTTGGAACGAATCTGTGCCAAGCTACAATATTCGATATGATAGCCTAGCCGTCCCGGGATGAACGGCCGGGTGCGACTAAAGTCTTTTCATTTCTTCGGTTCTCAACAGCATTTTGACAGCTTTGTGAAAAAGTAAAACGGATTATATCACTGGGAACACTTGACAATGGCTCAAATCGGGCGAACTATGGACGTTTTCCCGTTATAAATAACGTATTAGCGTACTCACGGGAGATGTGAGTGGAGCCTTCGCATTGTTGTCATAGCTAGTTTGCTGAAGCGTGCACCAATAACGACCAACGAGTTGGTCGGTAACAGCAAACTGTTTGTATTATCAGAAGATGATTGAGATTGCATCATGGACATTATATTTGGGAAGGCTTGTCCGATCAGCGCTTTCAGTCTTCAGTTTGGTTTGTCAAATGGTCGGGTTAATCTCATTGCGACTCTGATGTGAGAGTAAGAGCTCTGTTGTCATTTGTGTAACTACTGGTAGGATGGAGTGGGGACCTCCACTTTTTTTCCTGTCATTTTGTCTGCACCAATTTACGCATGGGTGCATACTAGTTATGTTTTCCCTTTAAAAATATTATTCTCAAGTCATCCTGTCACCTCTATAATTTAGCTGCTGCCCAGCCTTTTTTATTTCCAGTTTCAGTGGCATTGTCATACACTATCTGTGACACAGATGTATGCAATTTTTTTGCTGGCAAACCTAACATTTAGCTAGAATGCTTCACTCCAGGTGTATATCCATCCAAGCTGAAATATGGTACCTTACCGGATCAGTTTTGACCAGTATGAAAAGGACAACATGAGAAGCGTTGGCATTTATGTGATCAAGTAGGCTCATTGTAAATAACTGAAGCTCTAACGAATCTACATTAAACATAGCTTGGCATTTTCTTAATGCATGACAATGGTGCACATTGTATTTACTTTTCTTTTTTATTGTGATATTATTCTTTCTCAAGTTGTCTAAAGCAGAAATCATAAATGCTCTTTAGTGGCGAGGAAATGAGAATGGTTTAGCCGCACCCTGAATGGCCTCGCTGCCTTAGGCCATTTTATCGATCTGGATCTTTGAAAGCCCTTTGCTGATTGGTCAGGCTTAGTTTTTGCTGCCAGGAAGTTGCTGAAAGCTGCGCGTGCACGAGGATTAAGCTGCAAAAGCACCACGTTTAGTGTGACGACAGTTGTTACTTTGTTGTTGTTGGTATTGTAATGTGCCGTAGTATTGCTTAAGCAGTAGCTGACAACACAAAATCGGCATGGATTTCCTAGAAAGAAGTTAAGACTTTTCGTTATAGCTACTTCAATGCGCTAACAAAACTTTGCACAGTTTGTCTTAAGAGCGCCACGCTACCAGCACCGCGGATGCATAAAAATGGAAAAAAACCTACAGCAGGCCACCTTTGGTGCCAATCCGGTAACATTTCCAATGCCCTACGTAAACAGGGCTAATGTGGACTGGATTTCACGTGCTTTTCAAGCCGCGGTCGCAGCCAGGCGCTGATAGGTCTAAATTTTGTCCAAGCTGTGTCATCAGTCACGGCTGGTCGAGCGTTGGGTACGGGATAAAGGCGAAGGGGAACTAGCGTTAAATGTGTCTTGTTTGCGCAGCGTAAGCTGGAACAAAGCCCTGTGAGCGGATGATTACCAATTAGACCGCGGGCGGAAGCAGCGGCCTTTGATGCATGTTATGTAAACGGAGCCCTCGACTTCACAAAGCGCCGCTGAGGCTTCAGGCACAGTACAGCCCGGCAGCACTATGCGAACACGCAACCGGGTTGATTGTCTTGTTTAACATGCGTTAAAAACACTCCAAGCAACGTACTGCGCGTCTCACACGTTTTGTGTGGACATGTAACGTGTATTATGGTGGCTCGTCATCCCGACATTCAGGATAGGCGTGCTGTTTTCAACACTGTTTCGTGCCAAAACAGCGTCATGACTCCGCGCCTGCGTCAGTCGCCCTAGTCGCGTCCCCAAGTCTAGCGATGCCGTTCTAACGATGCCGTCAGCTCGATGACGTGGGTGAACGCGTGGGTTGCTTCCCAGCCACCGGCGTAACGTGTGTAAAAGCAAGACAGGCGAAAACCCCACACACACAATGCTGTTCAGCAGAAGGCAATCCTGTCTTGCCAACAGCAGATTCCACCGACATTTCGCCGTTTTCACCACCGTTTCGCCGTCTTTGAAGAGTGTCACACTTTCTGCAGCCTTAGGGTTGATGAGAGACGCCATCTTACCGCCGCCAGATGTGCTACATTAACACGCGCTCGGGAGGCTGGTTGAATACCCCTTGCTATGGTGAGGGTTGGGGTCAATCTCCTAAGAACTCAGCAACCTAAGAGAGCTAAGGCACTGAGCCAGAGCAGGCTGCTGGCTACCACTGAGCACAGCAGGCTGCTGGCTGACACTGAGCAGAGAAGGCTGCTGGCTGACACTGAGCAGAACAGGCTGCTGGCTGACACTGAGCAGAGAAGGCTGCTGGCTGACACTGAGCAGAGCAGGCTGCAGGCTACCATTGAGCAGAGCAGGCTGCTGGCTGACACTGAGCAGAGCAGGCTGCTGGCTGACACTGAGCAGAGCAGGCTGCTGGCTACCATTGAGCAGAGCAGGCTGCTGGCTACCACTGAGCACAGCAGGCTGCTGGCTGACACTGAACAAGCAGGCTGCTACTGGCTGATGTTCTGCAACGGATGGCTGGTGGTTCTTGGAACACTGCCACCAAAATGAAACGATCTGAAGGACCTGACGTTCATTTAAACGGTGCGTGTCAGTTGCCGGGCCGCTCAGCAACTGCTGGCGTCAGAAAATGGACATTCGACGTCCTAACCTATCATCTCATTTCACACCAACTAACTGGGCGAGAGTCAATGACGAGATTTCTGTTAAAGCGGCCATGCTGTTGAAGGTAAAATATAACTTGCCCATAAACATATAACCCATAAAACTTGCGCTAACACTGCCTGATCAGCAATGAACAGTGATCACAATTTGCTCGCAGCGGATTCAGAAAAGGTGAACATACAGAGCTGGATAAGCTCAATTTTGCAGAAAAAGTTGACTTTTGACCTATCATAATCAGGCCGATTATGGAGTTAACAACAAAAACCATATTACCAATCGCGAGGTATTGTTGAGAAAAACGCATTAGTGTTTTCGCTAGGCTCTTACTTAGTTTAGCAGGGGGGGGGGGGGGTCAGCATCAACCTCCATTATCAGTCAGGGTTATGAAAACATCAGGGGGGGGGGGGGCGCATGAACCTCCCACATCAGTCAGGGTCATGAAAGAAGACGAATGAGAGCAAAGGTCGTTATCACTTGCGTGCTGTTATTCCATTACCACCCGTTGGCATGCGCACTAAGAACGCATACAGCGAACTAACGACATTAGGGCGCAAGGGGGTAATTTGGAGGGGGAGAGGGTGGACAGCCCTACGTTTGATGGCACATTTTTGGGGAAGTGACAAATTTTTATCGTAAATTTGTAATGCTCTGCCCACAAAGCATGTTTGAGAAACTACGCCCCTGCCAGGCTATTCACATCGAGAGACATCACAAATGTTGTGAATCTTGTGTGGCTTAAAAGACGCACTCAAGCACAATTGCAAATGCCTTGCTGGTGAGGTTCAATCTGTGCTGAAAAGCAAACATTCCATGAGCACCGCTGGATTAACACCAGCCTGCGGCAGTCGCGAGGCAAAAAGCAATGCAGCCGCGGAGCGCAACATTAATACGCCCGCCCCCCCCCCCCCCCCCTCCCCCAATTGCCCTACCGCCCGCGAACCTAAGAAGAGGGTGGAGAAATGCGCGATGAAACCTATTCGTTTTCCTAATTTCGGGGCCATTGAGGTTATTTTAAGCTGCACAGCCCTACTCATCCAGCCGATGTTGTGAAACTACACCCAGAGTTGGTGCAGGTTTGTTTTTTACGTGGCATTTTGTAGCCCCTACATACTATTATGTCTCTGCTCTCCTCACCGTTCCTCACTATTCTTGGCCGTGATAGGCCAGAAAGCACATGTTTTATGTGATCGCTGTCCCCATCCCACCGGAGCCACATGCTTCAAAGTATTTGAGGTTTGAATATGTCCTATTCGCTCACCTCGCTCAGTATCGTTGCCTTCTGATCTCTGACCTGACTTCAAGAAGTCTTACTACTGCGCTCCCATACCGGAGGCAGCCGACACGCTCTGTAAAACGAATTTCATTTCATATGGGTTATTTTCAGTTTTGTTTCATTCCTTTTTTAATTTTCATTTTATTCATTTTTATTTTTATTTCATTTCATCATCATTAATTTCACCTCGTTGCGCACCCGCAGCGCGCCGTTGGTAGTCTTGCGGCAGTTTTTCTCTACTAGTGACGCCTTGATATGTACAGGAATATCTACGGCTTCGACACAGTGCAAGATTATATGTGACATACGGGAAGTCTATCACAGGCGAAGCGCCTACATCTGCAGCTGTCATAACTGGAACGACTTTGTCCAACCAAGGCTGTGCCCGTGCTTCCAGCCAGTCCGTCTTAGTGCGCTAATTGACCAAGCATTGGGCAGTTCGTTGAAAATACTGAGCACTTGATAGTTCACCAGCGACTGGCATTTCCAGCGGCCGACGTTTCAGCAGGCCGACGGGGTGCCACTGGAAAGACAAACTGGTCACCTCGCTATCAATGCTTTCAAACAGTTGTTAGTGTATCGCAGTCCCTGCTTGCAAACCGGATCAATCCTGATGAATCCGAGGTGCAGCAGCAATCTCCCAGCAAGAGACTTGAAAGGAACACTGCCGTTGGAAACACAACAAACCATTAGCGGGATCGCGTTCTTGCAAGCCAGTGTAAGCTGGTGTGAACATTTTGTAGACTGCTCACGGAAGAGAGGTTCACAGCGTGGCAGAAAACTGTCCAGCCAAGCTTATTAAAAACCCGCAAAATACAGCCCGCCGCGTGTATGTGCCCCAAAGCGGATACAGGTGAATACCAGAAGTTCAGATTTGTTGCGCTGAGTCATCAATCTTTAATATACCAGTAGGTGCTGTATAAACGACACATGACAAACATCGGCCATATTGACAGAACTCGATGTGCCAAGCCGGGCTTATGATCGCATACCAGGCTTTCTGACGTCCAGGTTGTTCCCCAAAACAGCTTGAGGTGTCTGAATGCATCTCATATTCTGATACATGCTTTAATTAATAATGCGTTTAAAAGCAACTAATATTAGTGGCATACAGCCATCAACATCAAGTGTTTAGACATTCCTGTGTTGGTGGTTCACATAGAACACCTGACTAGAAGTCTTCGTGATTGCACCTCCTTTTTGTAGACCTTTCAGTATTGAAAAGTTTTGGTCGGATTCGAGTACGCAACAAACTTATGAGGACGCAGCATGATTCATGCTTGGGTTCCCGCTAAGTCCGATGCCTTCACTTTGTTGCGCCTTTAATACACTCAGCTTCGCATCGCTGCGGGCCCAAAATACGCGGCTTTGCGCGTAGCGGCTTAAACGCCGAGTCACGAACCAAGAAGAACCTCTGCTACATCCAAGAGTCCAACAAAAGTATTCATTTTAGGCGGAAAAGGAGAATGACACATAGCGAGTAAAAATCGCGGAGATGAAAGAAAGATGTGGACACCGAGACACGCAATGCCTAACACTTCCTCGCTTATTTCTGCCCGTGAAACAACTGCAGCTGATTGCTATTGAAGCCGGTCAACTAGCTGCCCTTGATGGCTGCCAACTGGCCGCCCTTGAAGCCGGCCAACAGACGCATACGATGCGTCACCGTCCCCCCTCTCGACGCTGTTGGTACCACTCAAAGCATCAATTTCAAATCCGCCACGGGCTATTTCGGTGAACCTTCGCTCGCGACAAAGCCCGGCCACAATACCTTCCGGTACAAATGAGAACCGCGACCTTTGTGGGACGGCCCCGCGGAGTTCATTTCATTCTGGTATCACTTAGCAAACGTCTGGATGACCGGCTGGATACCCTTCGCTGGGGTGGGGGTTAATTTGACCCCACTGAGATCTCAGGAACCAGGGAATCTAAAGGCACACAATTTACAGGTTGTGTTGATCTGGACGTGAACTCACTTAGGTCAAAGTTTGAGGTCATTAGATCATGACCTTCAGGTCAAACAAGGTCAAATTCCAGGCTGATCTCCAAAGGGCCCCTAGAACCTAGATAACTATTCTAAGCAAAAGGTCACATGCTCGTTTGAAGTCAGTGACCTTGATTGACCTTTTGAAGGTCATCGTGATCAAAATCATGCAAGACTGCTTAAAGTTTTGCATTTGAATAAGTGACAAAAATTACGCCAGGCAGTATGTTACCAAACACAGAATGTTGACGTGTGTAATTTTAGTTTAGTGACCTATTCTGACCTTTAAGAAGTCCGTGGAAGGTGTATAATGCGACTCCTGTTGTCAATAAATTTGAAATGGGTATCAGAAACTACACCATACTGCAAGCCCTAGAGCAATAAAACAGGTTGGCTTCGATCTTGGACTGTCCTTTATACCTGACCCTAGGTTAGTGTAATTTGTTCATTCAATTGTTGTGTTGCCTTAAAAAAGTATCTCAGAGGCGTTTGACTTCGTCTAACTCTCCGTTCTTGGATCAAATTGAACGATTTCCTAGAAATCGCTTTCGCTGAAACCATGGGCTGACTTTGACCTGTCATGTATCAGTGGCCTTACAAAATGCACCTCAATTTGTAGTGCCAGACCGCCCACTATTCAATTGTCTACAGCTATGCAAAATTTGGCGCAGCTGCCCCGCAAACCTGTTCGCAAACCATTCCAGAAAAATCTTCGGAGGGGGCAATTTGACCCCCCTGAGAGCGTTTTGAATGCAACTGTGGGTACCCCGACGGTTTCCTTGAACGAGATCCTTGGGTCGCGCCTGGCAGCGGGTCTGGCCTGGGGTTTCTTGGAAGTCCTCTGTCGGCAGATGAGGTGCATGTCGATTGGAAGTGCCGCAAAAAACAATGGAAGGCACGACTGAACTGGCATCGCGCGTACATCGATGCACAAGGTCAGGCAGAAGAGGCACCGCGTGTACATCGCAGTGCAAGGTAAGGCAAAGCATCCGTCCGTGCCTGGGTGCCGAGTTGGTCGACAGGAATGCAAAACGGATGAACCAGAACCGTCTGCAATGTCATCACCAACACTTCAGATGCTCGGAGCTTTTGGGCTAACAATGTCAAAAGGGATACAGATGATCATATCCACACCATCTCTGCATGCCTGTAACAGCCGAGTGGGGAACTGAAATATCACAGTCTTCCACATATCTTGTGGTGAAGGTCTTTTAGAAGTTTGAACATACCTAACAAAGCAACGTGCGATGAAATATCATAAGTCATCGAACAAAAACATATCTTCGACGGATGAATCTGTTTCAGCTTTTCCTCCTCCGAGTTTTTAAAGCCCGAAGCAAAACTATTCTCCACGAAAATCATTTGCTGTTGGGAGCGATTTTCCTCCATCGAGTCATATAAACAAAACGGTAAGAAGTGCAATGGTAAACGCACAGATATTATAGAAAACGAGCCGATGAAAAATTCCACCTCGTCGCCGCGCTTTTTAAAACAGGAACGACGCGCTTTTATCAAAATGCGCCCCAATTAGTTTGCAATAGCTCAGAAGCCTACTTTCAGGGTGCCTGCATCCTAATTGCTTAACTTGTATCGTTTTGTTTCCACCCGGTCAATGGTGAAGTCAACATCAGGCTACAGCGGGTTATTCATTAGGACCTGCAGCGTTCACCATACTTGAAGGTGCCTATGAAGTGCTTTGGTTCTATCGCAGGCGTGTAAGACGCAGAAGCATAGGCTTCAAGGAAATTGCTTGGCAACAATTTCCAGGATTAAGCAACATGCTACGCCTACAGGTGAACCTCGATTTATAAATACCTGCGCCATTGTTGGATGTATTACAGCTTTACCACATGCCGACATCTTGCTGCTTGTAACACGCTGGGGCACAGAAGGGGGGGGGGGGGGAGTAAGACGTTGCAGTGGAATCTCTGTTTAGACACTAGATTGAGGGGAGGGGGCAGCTGATGCCAGAAATTGTCGTTATTTGTGTACCAGCTCTTCTTGTCCCATCCCTGATTCATCGCCTATGGGCGGTAACCAGTGATCTGAAATATTAGATGAGTACTTAAAGCATTCGTTTCATTTCTAGTGGTAAGGGAAAAAGGAACAACACAGTGCTTCAACGGATGAGCATCTAAACAGGCCTCTTGAATAAATCATTTTAGATGTTTAGGCTACTTTGAAAGCCTTTCATATATGTGCAGCGTAGATGGCACTTGCTGTTTGCATCCCTTGTTGGGATTGCCATCATATATTCGTGGACCTTGTGTGCTAGCCCATCTTCCTGTCAAGTTAGTGACTTATTTAGTGAAAGACCTTAATATGTGCCTTGGTATGTGATGTGTGCTAGCTTAAAATCGCTTGCATGTGTAAGCGATGCCTGACGCGTGATGCGCGATGCCTGTTTTATTGAAATCGCTTGCATGTATGGTGGATACGTAATGTGTGATGCCTGTTTACTTCACCTCACTTGCATGCTTGAATGGAGCGTGATGCGTGATGCCCGTTTACGTGGATTCGCTTATATGCTCAAGCATATTCGCACATTCTAATTCTTAATCAAATATGCACTGCATCGTAGAAATGGCCGGCAATTGCTCCTTGTTTAATCCCCTGGATGCTGGTGTTCTGTAAAAACTGTGGCTCGCTGTTTCCAAAAATCCCGAAACTAGAATAAGATCATCGGGCAGGCAATTTTGAACTTAATTTGCTATTGTTTCGATAATGCTACGTTGCCGAAATATCAAAGCATCTATGTATATCTCCATCCTCCTGGTTTTTCTGCAAGGAATGGGGCAATTACTAATATTTTGTGTCAGTAATGAACACTTTGAACCAGGCATCACTCCTGAGACACGGCGACCGAATACCCCAGATTTAGAACACAACACGTTGTCATGGAGACCGCTTTCAAAACGGGCCGCGCTGAAGTTTTCCCGGTCGATTGGTGGCCGCCTATTGGTTGGATCGAGTTGGCCGTGTTGGCAATGTTCTGTAACAGCTTGTGGATCGTGGACTACGCTTACGTCGCGCATCTGACGAGCCGCCTTTGTGTCTTGTGGTTGCCGATTCTGGCCGCAAAGATCTGGGAACCCCTCACCCAAACCCAAAGCCGGCGGTTTGACCCGAACCAACCCGGCGGATCCACGGCTCGCGCTGGAATGAACGGAGACGGCAGGGCTCATCAGGTCCTGCTGGCACGACTGACGCGTTCTGACCTCCGTTAGACGGCGCTGGTCTCGTGTGGCGCCGCGTGACGCTGGCCTCGTATGACGCTGCGTGACGCTGGTCTCATGTGACGCCGCGTGACGCCAGTCTCATGTGACGCCGCGTGACGCTGGTCTCATGCGACGCCACGTGACGCTGGTGTCATGTGACGTCGCGTGACGCTGGTCTCGTATGACGCCGAGTGATGCTGGTTTCATGCGACGCCGCATGACGCTGGTGTGGTGCGACGTCGCGTGACGCTGGTGTGGTGTGACGCCGCGTGACGCTGGTGTCATGTGACGCCGTATGACGCTGGCCTCATGTGACGCCGGTCTCGTGCGACGTGATGCCAGGTTGCCGAAGTCCGGGCCCTGTTTCGGTTTATGATGTGTAGCTCTTTGGCCACTAGGAAACTTAACGTTTATCGTATTAATGACAAGGGAAGGCTGTGCTCTGCCAAGCTGAGGAAAATGACGTCGGAGCAGAAAAAAGCACGCCCAAACCTTCAAAATTATACGCCATTGCTTTTGACCTGTTGCGTTTCTTATTGCTGAAAACAGCACGAAACATTGATTGAGATTACTTATGCTTAATGCTGCACAAAGCTTTCATGGGTGGATACAACAGCATCATTTTTGAAATATAACAAAACCAGGTCAGCGTTGTTCGCTCATGTTGAATATTGTATTTTTTTCAAATAAGGCTACCTCGGCCTCATATTTGTATTGCTATGAAGCTAAAACGTGATATAGATAAGACAGTACTATTAGCCTTATCCCTCGAGGAATAATCCGGTCCAGTAGGCGGTAAGCCCGGTAGGAAAAAGAGGAGAAAGGCTAGCAGTGCTGCCTTACCTATGTCTATAATGCTCCTCGCAAATGAGCTTAGCAGCTTACTAAGCGTAATGTGGCTACAATTTAACTTTCTGCCATATATTTCATATCACTGCATTTTTAGTATACAAAAACCACAAGTGACCTCTGCCACACACTTAATATTTCCGATAACATACTTAGGATGATTTGTTCACATTCAAGTAAAGCCATCCTAGCCATGCTCTTCATCTCCCGGGCGCCTCTGCGGGGTCCTTGGTACACTTTGGAGGTCCGGTCACGACTACCCCCGGTAATGATCCACCTTCCCTGCCCCGGACGCAAAAGTCCTTTGACTGCGCCGATGTGCAACCGCGCTGTTGACTCTGGGCTTTCTCATTCGTCATTGAGGTCAAAGAGTCCCAGGATACAAGGCGGCCGTAAACATATTTCCATCAGCTGAAGAGCCCCTCCTGTTGGACCGGGCCTGGCTTGGTTCTGCTTTGATTTGCGTTTTTCAACAGCCATTCAGACAGGAACCAAATACGAAACATTGACGACGGCTGAGAAACGCTGCGAGGTCAAGCACAAAGGGTACACTACATAGAACCCATAGAACCCGACTAAAACCTAAAATAAGTCCGGGCTGGTAATATCCGCAGGCGACATTTCCTGTTAGTCGCACGTTACATCTCGACACCAAGCGTTTTCGTGTTCCATCGGTGCTGTTTGCTCCTCTTTCAAACAGCGCACTCAGTTCGGCTGTGGTCAGCTTGGGTGTATGGCGTTACGCACCACCCTCTCCGCCGTCGACGCCGCCCCCGCGACTCCCTGACGATCCGTTCCCCCAGATGGCGACGAACGGCCCAGCCAGGAATACCCCGGCCCGTCGCTCCCAATCCTGAGGGGGATGAACGCGATGGCGGTGGCGCGTAAGCCGATTGGCATCCGCCAACTGGCCGCCCTTTGCTCCCGATTACCTTCGTGATCACGGACACTTGGCGCGGGGTGGGAGTGTTTTTCGCGGAAGCAGACGCCGTCTGATGGCGACCGTTGTTCTGGCTGGCGGGTCCGTGCTATCAATCGTGACTCCCCCCGCCCCCTCCCTCTCTCCATTCAGAAGTGGCTCACCGGATATTACGCGGCCCAATACAGACACGGAGGCGACGCAGTCGCACAGCTTCAGTGGCTGTCTCGGCGGTCGGGTCAGAAAATCGCCAGCATATGCAGAGCTTTGGCTGAGCAGCCAGCCGCAGGTCGATACTATTGCAGCAAAGATGGGATGCTGGCTCCACGCGGGATGGGAAATCGTGGCCACCCGCGGCATTACCTGTCCATGGATTGAGGAGGTTAGGGTAGCGCCGTCGGCGCGTTCTTATTTATGTGCGGTGAATTAGTTTCAATGCTCCTCGAACTGCTAACAATTAATGTTTATTGATATAAATTTCTCGCTTCGCTCATCACATGAAACGCGAACTGTTTCGCCGATAGGTTTCTATGGGAGACACATTCACTGCCATCATCGTCGTAACATTTGCTCAGTGTTGTAATAGTAGCCTTGCTCTCGACTTTCTTCCGCGAATGAGTATTTTTGAGCGTCGTATGGGGAATGCTGCCAACTCTTTTTGGTACCCATGCCAAAAGCTGACCGGTGTTCGGAATGTATTACCGATCAATTCGCCGACAAGTGGGTACGTGACCATTGGGGCGAGCAATCTATCGGAGGTCATCGATTTACCGGCAGAATTGATCAAACGCTACACATTACCCTGTCTAGATTGGGACCTGCCGGATATTGACTCATTATTCTTGCTGGAGATTGATCATTCGTTGGGCTCTTGTCTTGGTGTCTGTGAATTTCCGCAAGACTTGCAATATTTTTTTCCAGGATTGTTCAAGATTCGTGCAGCACTTACAAGACACCTGGGCAGGAGGAAAGTGAATTGAAGCCTTGAAGAAGACAATACTTTTCATCTGAGCTCAATGTTAATATTCCCGCCGCTGCGTTGTCTTGTTAACGATGCAATATGAACTTCGTCTATTTGACAAAAACTTCTTTTGTTGCCATAGCAATTATTCGCTGCGACACAGCCTTCATGAAGGTACTTTTGTTGTCGGATTAGCCCTCCGCATTTTAAAGAAATGCTTTTATTCTTTAAGTTCATAATTTGTAGGATTCTATTTTATCGAACTGCCTTTAAGAAATTTACACAAAATTTGGCCCAGTTTCATAGATTCGGCTTCGATGAAGCTGCACGCAGCCAAGCAAGCCCAGCTCTTGGTTTTTCTCCGAGGAATAAGGCTATTATTACTGTCTTATATATGTGAATAATGTTCCTCGCAAATGCACTGAGCAACATACGCAACTAGGCGCACGTTAATTACAAACGCATTCGATCGAAGCCAAGAGGCGAGAAGCCGGCTTCCTGTCCGAGCCGTCCCGAAGTTGTTCAGCCGACAGCGGGCAGTCGGGGCGTGAAGCGTGCAAACGCGTGTTGCAACTCGCTGAGGCGGCGCAAAGCTTGGGCATTCCGCGCGTGGTCCCGAGCTGCGGAATGTTCTAGCCTCGCCCGACCCGTAACTTGGCCGCAAGTTCCCAGACTGCAAAGACGGCGGCTGAACGTCCGGCGGTGCTAACTTGGACACCGGCTCGCCGACAAGCTGTGAATCACGGGTCGCTGCGGCGGCGGCAGAACACCAACCAGTTTCAGCGCGGCCGGAGAGCTCTGGAGTGACGTTCGCACCGCCGTTGAGGAGAACTGATGGATCAGCTTCCTGATCAGCGCACGCGTGCACCAATGGTAAGCACTGGTGATAAGTGTAAAGATAAGTCACCACAAGTAAAGAGCAGAACGCGTCCAGAACGCGCACGCGTTAAAATTGGAATGCATGCATGAGCAGAATTATGACGGATAATCAGACGCAGTTATGAAGGGACTCCTGACGGTTGCTTCTGATACACCGATAGACGAGCGAACTGGAGGGGGTTTTGCAGCGGACGGTCTTCGGCTAGACCCGTCCCCATTCTTTTGAAGAGGATATACTGTAAAGCTCACCTGACAACATCCTCATGTTGGCTTTACGCTCGCCGACGGAAAGGTCTCAGAGGCTCCTGGGATTATCGAGAAGGGCTTAAAAACCATATAAAGTACGGCAATGAAATTATCTGCACCTGAATTTTTTAGCTGTTTTACACATTCCCCAAACTAATAGAAAGCCCATGTCTTTATAAATGACGAGCGATGACCTCTGTGAAGCTCATGCCATGTGCACATATTTCACGCTCAGGCGCCCACTATGTCGCGTTTTTCTCAGAAAGTGCGCTCTAAAGGACTTATCTAAATTAATTTCTTATATCTCACCACACCTGCATAGCCATGCCAGTTAATAAAGAACCTTCGTGTGATAAAATCAAACTTAATGGTGGGTCAAATGCAACAACAAGCATATGCCCATTGAAATGTTTGTTTCCAACCCAGATTTGACAGGCTGCAGGCCATCTTGATTGATGTGTTATGAAGCTTGACAAGGGCTATCATGCGTTGTTTGTTTCTCTGTCGTGCCATGCTTAGTTCATGAAGTGAAGAGTGGGGGAGGGGTAAGTACAGAAGGCTTAGACGATTTTTTTAAGAAGGGTTCCAATGCCTCGTCCTTGAACTGACACAAAAGTCAATGACGCTAATCACGATAGCAGCATTAAAACGCTGAAGCATTTCGATGATCCTAATTAACCCATAAATTACCATTTAAACTACCCGTTCGTTGAGAGCCTTAGCGCTACTTTAACCTGATAAGCTGGCATATATGCGTGAATGTCAAATGGCTCATTTATTTCACCCGAGTGGGAACGCCCGACATATTGGTTTATTTCATTTAGGTAACCAGACTGTTATCCAAGTTACGCGCTCGCTTCGCTACCACCTGATTAGTCAATCATTAGATACATATGTAATCGCGGCCAGTTGGGATTTAATCCCCGTCTACACCACACAGACGTTTACAGACAACCACTCAGGACTGTGTCCGCCCCATTGGCGAGTGCAGGCTATTGTGGGGAAATTATCTCCAGCTATCAAGATGGTGAACTTTTTTGCACAAGTAGTGCTGAGTGATGAAAAAGCGGTTTTTATGTCTGACGATCGTTTGGACTATTTTTGGTGGATGGGAGATAACAGCGACAAGCCTGCTCTAATCTGAATTACGATCTCGAATGGCGCAATCGGTCGCAATAAATCAGGTCCTCAACATCTTCTGACACTCTCAACAGCCCGAAGTGGAAAAGCTACCCCGAAATATATGGCAGAATCAGCCCCAAACACCAAGAGCGTACAGCAGCACCTGCACCGACGACACAAACGTAAGCTCTTTTACATCCTGGGCACCCAAAGTGAGGAGTTCTCTCTGGTTTTTGCCACACCCTCGCACGTATGCAGTACGCACAACAAAAAAATCCGTGGTCGGTGCCCCTGCGGAACAGCTCTGGTCACACGCTTACTGCTACGATTCCCACGAATACATGCGGATCTAACCCTATCGTATGTCCGCAGCGCGTCTGCCCGCACTTCTCGGGTGGCGCAGTCGCGGCAGGCTCCTTTGACCCGGAGCGAGGCTGGATCGTCAGCCCGAGGGTCTATTTCAAGACAGACCATACCCGTGAACCCAGTGCCACGGGCGCCGGTTGGCGAGACGCTCATCTCACGTCAGGGCGGCCGGCACCAGACACAGGTCAAAGGCTGGACGTGTCGCAGTCACAGCTGTCACCCGTGGACTCAGTGTAAGTAACTGTGTGATCTGATTGTGTGATTGGTTTAATCCAACGCGAATGATAAATCATACAGATATGGTGGATTTCTGTCGCACTGTGGTCAACTCTTGTTCTTTTGCTCATTTTGCAAAAGCTCATTTCAATTGCTCATTTCTGTGTAAATCGAAGTTCACACAGGAAGATGATGCATATTCCACCATTTGATGTTTAGCCTTAACGATTCAGAAATGCAGGCGGGTGGCCATAAGAACAAGTGATTGCTGTGGACAAAACAAACCGCGAAAATGCCACCAAGGACGCAAGGCTACCTAATGCGTGCATACGTCGTATTCGTAGTGCAAAACTAATCCTTAGACGATACTCGCAATTTCAGGATTCACTTACACATGACGCCTCTCCTATCTTTAGTTTTCCACACATTCTTTGTCGAAGTGTTCTGATTTGATCGGTGTCATTTGCTAGTGCCTGGAACGTGCATTAGATACGATTACACTACGTATGCTTAACTGATGAGCACAGCTTGGTTGAATTTGTCATAAACTAGCCTGAAGAACGCCAGCGCAGTCTGATGACATACCGAACAGCGCACTGACATCCCGAATCCCAGATGATCCAGCAGACCACTTTGCGGCATTGCGCGAACGAGGTGGTAGTCTTTTGCTATCAAGTAAATGGTACCGAAGCATAAAGAAGCGGGGTCATTCGCTCTTGGGGACAGTACAAATAACCCCCTTTCAATGCATTGCGATGTTCAGTATGCGTGCAGTGTGGCAAATTGCATGGATTGAATAATGTCTGGTTCTTGGGTCTTATGAGGCCTGACCATTTTAATAGAAGAAAGTTGTTACACTTCAAACCACGAACGGAATGAAAAGCGTCGTGAAAACAAGGTGATGGTCTGGTAGACCACTATTCCGGGAGATCCTGTGGCTCTGAAGGAGATCTCTCTCACCGAATGTCGATATTGGGTCGGCAAGCTTCCACTCAGAACGTCTGCAAACTTCGAGCTCTCAGTCTCGACGCTGCGACTCCCGAGCGGGGCTTTACAGTCTCACGCACTGGCCGGCATCCAGCGACGAGCGACGGCCTCACCTCACCTCACCTCACCTCACCTCATCACACCTCACCTCACCTCACCTCACTTCATCTCACCTCACCTCATCTCGCCTTACCTCATCTCACCTCACCTCACCTCACCTCACTTCATCTCACATCGCTTCACCTCACCTCACCTTACCTCAACTCCCCCTACCTCACCTCAACTCACCTCGCCTGACCTCATCTCACCTCACTTCACTTCATCTCACTCCGTCTCACCTCATCTCACTTAATCTTACCTCATCTCACCTCACCTCGCCCTACCTCACATCATCTCACCTCAACTCACTTCATCTTACCTCACCTCAGCTCACCTCACCTCACCTCATCTCATCTCATCTCACCTCACCTTACCTCGCCTCATCTAAATGCGCGCGACGCCACCGAACTCACTCCATGAATGTCAAGCACGTCTCAGCAGGCAAAACCATCAGCTCGAGGCACACATCGTTAGGAGCCCATCAGAGTCTCTGGATGTGGAAATTTTCTGAGAATGCGTGGAATATGATGCTCAACGAGCAGTTTAGTTAAAAAGATTGTTATCGATAAGGCATCCGTTCCACGAAGAAGATAATTATCTACCGCGCATCACATGACCAGGCAGGGTTCCGACCAAGACCTGGCCAACGTCATCGAACAGCTGATAAAGCTGCCGTAGTCCAGAGCTGCTGGCCAAGACCTTTCTCATTGCCCTCCCGTGGCCGCTGGCGTGGGTCACCGGACAGCTGGCTTATCAGCCATAGTCCAGAGCTGCTGGCCAAGACCGTTCTCATAGCCCTCCCGCGGCCGCTGGCGTGGGTCACCGGGCAGCTGGCTAATCAGCCATAGTCCAGAGCTGCTGGCCGAGACCGTTATCACAGCCCTCCCGCGACCGCTGGCGTGGGTCACCGGGCAGCTGGCTAATCAGCCATAGTCCAGAGCTGCTGGCCGAGACCGTTATCATAGCCCTCCCGCGACCGCTGGCGTGGGTCAACGAACAGTTCACGAAAAATGACACCGAATGGCTCAAAACATAAAGAAAATGCTGCTGCATTGCAAGAGAAATGGTTGAGTTTGGACCGTTCTCAGTGTCCGTGGCTATGTTATTGAAAACACAGCTATGCTTTGTGTGGCTATTTTCAAAGGTGACATGCCACAGACGCCTGTGAACCTCTCACAGTACAATCTCTTAGTTAAGGCCACGACATTTCGAGACTGTTTCTGAAAAAAGCATTGAACGCTGACTCTCGGCATACTTCTGGCGCATCTGTTCGTCGACAGTGCTGAGATCATGCCCTGAACTTTAGACAGTACTTACACCTTCACATTGCGGCTGGCTTTACGCTACCTGCAACTTTATCTGCTTTAAAGGGAGAAATGTATCACTCATCGTTTAAAAGGCAACGAAACGAGTAAATATGTGGTTTACGTAAAACGGGACACCGCAGCTTGCAGAATAGAACCCGGTGTAGCGACTTTTTTTCTTATCCCCTGTTCTCGTCCGTCAGAATGTGCTTTATTGTCATGTCGCCGCGGTGCCTGGTGGTCGGAATCTGGACATGGCTCGACCCTGTTCTTCATCCGTTTCTTAATCGAACAAATTAACGTTGCCTTGTTCATCAGCTGGATGGTAGAGGGGTGGGGTGGTGGGGGGTGGGGGGGGGGGGGGGGGAGGGCAGGGCAGGGCAAGAAATGGTAAAATTGTGGTTATAATGCTATATTGCAGAAAACGTTGCCCGATAAAGCATCCTGCGCAAAAATGCCATGGTGATACCGCAACACAATTTTCAAAGAATTGCGCCATGCGTTCCTGAAAATCTCATGGCGGAACGACCAATGATCGCAGATATATGGACCATCAAAAGCGTGATTGGTTTATCCCAG
Source organism: Pollicipes pollicipes (assembly GCF_011947565.3). Taxonomy (NCBI): domain Eukaryota; kingdom Metazoa; phylum Arthropoda; class Thecostraca; order Pollicipedomorpha; family Pollicipedidae; genus Pollicipes; species Pollicipes pollicipes. The sequence goes on along the minus strand of NW_023596805.1, from coordinate 23,908,624 downwards.
CCGCTGAACCTTGCCAATTTTTGGTCGGCTGACGTCACGACTCGTCCGACTCGCCGGCTTGCTGGTGACCAGATGTGACATTCCGTATATGATGCCTGATCTGGTGGCATTCTCTGGGCTTGTGTCACTGGAGCTTTATAACGCACTCAGCTTTTGGTAATGTTTCGCGTCACTTGACCTGGAAGGAGGGGCGAGTGCCGCGGTAATCGAGCCCCGTACCGCTTGTTTCCCAGAGACCCAGCTCAACTATCCGCCAAAATATACGCATACAATATACAAGGACTACAACATATACACTAAATACGCGGAAGAATATGAAAGAAACACGTCTACAACACGCCGTCCTGCACGCAGCCCAAACTCAGGGCTTCGGCAGAATGGAGCAGGATTTTTCGGAGGCCGCTTGACCTTTGAAAAAGCTTTTGCCTGCCAGTGATGTTGAAGGCATAAACGTAGACCATTGTTTTGTCGAGAAAAAATGTGGAGATAGTCAAGAACTACCACAGACGCGACAAATCATGTATTCTCCGTCACCATCAACAGACACGTTTTCTTATTTGACAGACAAGGACCTATTTCGGATTTTTGCTACGCCACATAGGGTGTGGAAGCGGCACAGGATCGCCCACGCGCCCTGTCTCCCTGGTCGCTAGGAGTGGTGAAATACCGAGTGCTGGCAAGGCCTCAACGATCGGAGAAACGGCCCACACCGCTGCGCGTTTTCCATGAAACTGACGCTAAACACGATGATAACTGAATAAGTGAAATTGTGAACATGAATGGAAAATTATCAAAATTTGCTGTTTGCGGTGCAGCCTAAACAGAAGTACAAATAGCGTCAGGTGTTGTGGAGCTGAGTCTTAAAGGAAGTGTTTCATCTTTGCATGGGGTTCTGAGCTGAAATAGCCGCATTGAAGATCACTCGGTGCAGTTCACGGCTCTGCTTTTTAAGGCCTGAACCCTTTTAGTTTCTGAGCTACACACACACGAAGATGTGCACACTTTTTCGGGAAGACTATTTCAAGCTCATCCAGTCACCCGTGACGCCATAATCACGTCATCAACATCCTGCCGTTCTGTTGGCCATGCGGCGCCCAAGACCAAACAAGGTAATTGTCGAGTCGGTTATACGTCATGACTGCGATTTCCAAATATAACGGCCTTTAATTGACTACCAATCAATGTTTTGCAGGGTACAATGGCGCAATCAAGTAATGGCGTATTGAGGGGCATATTTGCTGAACAGAAAAATTGTGCTGTCTGCAGAATTCTTTTCCACTTAGAAGCATACCAATAGTTATAAGTAAGCTTATTTCATCATATATGATGCTTGCTTCAGTATCTTCAAATATGGAACAGTCCCTTTAAGCAGACTGAGTAGAGCGTTGGTCGTTGAAATCTTTAGAACCAGTTCCAAACGTCGAGAACTGTCAATTTATCTGATGTCTGCGCCATTTCTGGCACATGGAGGGTTGATACTCTGCACAATACCTCCAAATTGGTAATGAATGCCTGGTAACAGGATTAGCCTGCTCCCTCCTCGCAACATCACTCTCAAACAAATCGAAGGACTCTTAGACAATACAACAATATTAGCCTTATTCCGCGGAAAGACCAGGAAAATGGAGATATAGTGTCGTTGATATTTCGGTAATATGCCTTTGTCGAAACAAACGTAGAACGAAAGCGAACTTCTGCTTTTGTTTCGATAAAGGCATGTTGCCGAAATATCAGCAAAAGTATATTTTCAATCTTCTGGTTTTTCCGAGGAATAAGGCTAATACTACTGTCTTATCTACGTGAATAATGCTCCCCGCCAATGGACTGAACAACTTACGTAAATTAAAGGAATCATTTAAAACAAAAGCAGCTCACTCCATCGGTGAACACGCCGAGTCAGTGAAGGCGTTTCAAGTAAGTCTGCGGCATCTTGTTTGGTTGTTGCTTGGCATCCGGGTGGCGTCCAGGGGTTTGAATGAGTGCGTTCAAACCCCTGTATGCAATGGTAATGTCCCTGAATTCACTATTGCGATGTTTTAGCGACCTCTCAAAGACAACGAACCGGAGAAAACCGCATTCCCTCCTCGAGAAACGAACACAGCTGCCTGTATTATGCGCCAAGCGATGTAGTCTAGTGTTACTCTTACGATGCTCGGTCGTGCGGCGATGCATACGAGTGAGCATTCTGCGAACTCTGGTGCTTGCTAGGCTACGTTGCGTTTCCGGTTGACAGCAGTGTAAGTGCAGGCCGCAACAAATAGCAACTGCCTCATAACCAATGTTAGAAAATCCAATTACATTTACGCTTAATAACTTGGCTATGCCGCACGGAAGTCTTGCGGCACCTGGTAAACTTTAAAAGGCTTTCATGAAATGTCTGGGCCCCAGCTTTGGTGGAACTCAAATCTTAAGTGATGAGTTTGCCTGAAATAAGCTTGAGAGAAAAAGACGTGTCGGTTTTCGAAAAAAGATCAGACGTGCGAGTGTCAGTGAGTGGCATCTTGACTGTTACTTTGCCGACAGGAAACTGGAAATTTGGCGCCTCTTGAATGTTCGAAGATTGTATTTAGCATCTCGGCCATAATACTGGTGATCTCAATCTTAAGCCCTGCATGTACAGTCTGGGATAGCAGTAGGCGTCGGTTTTCGAAAAAGACCAGGCACGTGAGTGCCGATAGGCGTTTCGCCGGCGCCCTGTTGCGTGCCAGCCGGCCATACTGTGCCGTACTACACCGCAGTGAGGCGGGCTAGCACGCCACAGGCGGACAACAGAATGTGCGTGGCAGCTTCGCGTCAGCTTGTCAAAATGTGCGTGTCTGCTGCTTGTCAGTCGAACTGACAGCTTCGTGTCGGCTCGAACGTGCCAGGCGTGGCAGCTTCGGCCCTTCGGCAGATCTCAAGCGCGGATGAGGCCTCTGAGCACCGACACATTCCTCCCCAAAACGGTGGCCAATTGGTTCAGATCAGCACAACCCTGCGGCAGCGTGCGCTTGGGCATAGTTTCCGTCCATCATCGGGTGCGTTCTGAATATAGAGCGTGGAGTAACGAGAGGCAGGCGGGACAATTAGCTACTTCCGTGCGCTGCGATTGTCTCAGGCAGCTGCTGCTGACTTCGCTCCTGTCGGCATTAGATACGCTGCGTGTCAGCAATGAAATGAGGCTCAACTGCTTCCACTTGCAGCACTAGATAACCATGATTGAAATAAGGACATCTGTAGAGCTCACTTTACAGCTTATTCGCTGGGAAAAAACCAGATTGCAATGACGCAGAATCTACCACGCAGGGAAAGACCCCAATGCTGTATCGCACGCTCTGTGCTTCGCAGAAAATCCTCTCAGAGCCCGGGCGGAAAGATGAACGCAATTTCAGGGGTCTTTTCAGGCAGCGGCGTTTCCTGCAGGCTGCGACCATTCAGCCCGCGGGGCTCTACTATCGCGCGCGGCATAAGACGTAAGTACTGCGATGTCGCCGATGCGTGCTGGATGAGGCAGCACGATATTTCCCACGGGTGTCTTCCGGTCCCAACGGCTTTTGCTGAAAGATGCGTTCTTGGCCACAGATGGAAAAGGTGCGATATGACGAATGCGGAAGGTCGCTCTGACGGCGCTCGTCCGAAATTACCGCAGTCGGCAGTCCTTCAGCCGTCCCGCCGATCTGCTTCCTATCCTCCGCTTACGCTCTAAATGACAGAATGCAATGCACACCAAAGTGCGCAATCATAGCATCCTTTAGACACATTCAGAAATTACTTGCGTTTTTTCTATGCTCGCATTCTTTAAAAGGCAGACAAAAATCCTTGCACAGAACCATTGCTTCTTGGTTTGAGTTCACATCGCGCCAACACACGGAAGATGAATTCATTTTCAAAGATCTTCATAACCTTTGTAGTATGATAAGTCTAGCCTGCATATAATTTTATGAAATAGGATGTCATTCCTTACTTCTTATTTTCTAGTTTGCCTCAGATGAATTCATCTATTAGTCTCTTTTAAGACATGAGTGCGTATCATCAAAAACTAGCTTGACGATGTAGTCCGCTGTATTACGATGCAACCGAACTGGTCGACCAACCAAGTGGGTTTCCAAGTGGTGACATATTGCACTGAGCTTTAGACCGGTAGTAACGACCATCATCTTCTCACAAGCCTCACGCTCACGCCTGATTCTTTTAATTCTGTCCAAGAACGCAGAGATTACGAAGACCAATGGTGAAAACGCATGTTCTTTCAATGCGAAATTATGGTTCACCTCCACTCGGACAACGGTAAAAGCACCATTTCCTAATGGTTTGTTATAACTTTGAGACATGACTACATTCGCTAAATTCCACGCTCGAACGGCGTGGTTGTGCTTCGACGCTACGGCGTCTACGAGGCAAGCACCAAACAAATGTGGACACCATCATCGCGTCAGTCGCCAAAATTGCCAGACAAATGGCCAAAACAAACAATAATGTTCCGACACTCAGTTTTATGAAAGGATTTAGACGAGGTATTATTACCATAAGTGGAATAATTGTTCGGACTACCGTCCTTGTCTGGTGTGCTACTTTGTACACAACCGGCTAACCCATACCGGCCAGTTCACTACCCGGCAGTCATCAGGTGTGTCAGAGATCAGAGAAAAGACTGAATGATGTTTGACTATCAGACATGCATGCATTACAACGCGAATTCTCTCGTTGGCATCGCTGGTATTCCAACCATGGTCTTCTTGACTGCGAATCCGGTACTCTACCACATGCGCTAACCAGGATAGTCAGTTGGTAGAGCACTGGACTCGTAGTCAAGAAGACCCGGATTCGAGTCCCAATGATTCCGAGATTATTTGGGTTGTGACGCACACATGGCTCATAGCCAGGCTTCACCAAGTCCTCAGGGCCCCATAACGCCAGACCAATGTGTTATGGAGTTCAAGTGGGATGACGAGCGGATCACAAATGACATGCACATTGAAAGGACTCAAAGCCGAAAAGCAGGACAAATGTTTCATTGCTGAGCTTAAGGGATCTCTGTAAAGCATTTGACGTGATTGACCACGACTTCCTAACTCGTAAATTAAAGCTATACAGCATTGAGACCTCCAGGTTTTCGGCCAATCTCCGGGTACACTGAGCATGTGTCTCTGTGCGATGGGTCGAGACGCAGGGGATCTCCCTGTCGCTTCCCAACGACACGGGTGTCTTTCAGGGGTCGGCTCCCGTACCACTGCTCTTCGCTATTTTCTCCAACGACCCAGCATTACTTGCAGCTGGTGCCGAAATTGTTTAATGTACTAATGACACCCAGGCCTTGTTGAGCGGCTGGAAGGACGACCTCCGGGACCTCATCTCCTGCAGGAAAACCCCCTCAAATCGCTGGGTCGATTATCCCGCGCAAAGTCTCTTAATGCCATTTAAAATCAATGGACACAAAACACAACCGATTACTTTGGAGCCTGACAGAATATGCGCAGACTCGCAATTACTTCAGTCTGCTTTCTCGGTGCCGCGCTAGAATCATGCGAGGCGGTGAGGAGCCTGGCTGCCACCTTCGACTGGATCATGTTATGGGGCGCGCATATGTTACTGCTCAACCGCCGTTGTAACGGCATTCAGGCCGGCCTGTCGCACCTGCGCCACAGCGTTACGGAGGCTCTTCATACCACATGAGTCAGCGCCCTAGTTCTCTCGTACGTCCGGCACTGTCCTCCGGTGTACGGTAATAGATCATACAATAAGTTGAACAAAGCTCAGTAGATTCTTAACTTTGCTGCAAGGCTCATTTTTGGCCTCGCAAATTTGACCACGTATCGGACCTGCGGCAAAAGCTAGGATGGCTAATTGCACTACAGCTGGCAGACCACAGCCTGCTGACACGCACCGAGTTTTGACTGATGGACACCCCGAGTTTTGACCGAGGAGAGAGAGAGAGAGAGAGAGAGAGAGAGAGAGAGAGAGAGAGAGAGAGAGAGAGA